>NW_006781396.1:336525-492211 GCF_000442215.2 Lipotes vexillifer | reverse complement strand
TTTTTCTGCTGTACGCGGGCCTCTCACTGTTGTGGCCTCTCCCGTTGCGGAGCACAGGCTCCGGATGCGCAGGCTCAGCGGCCATGGTTCACGGGCCCAGCCGCTCCACGGCATGTGGGATCCTCCCAGACCGGGGCATGAACCCGTGTCCCCTGCATCAACAGGCGGACTCTCAATCACTGTGCCACCAGGGAAGCCCCCCATTGTATATTCTTGCCTCCTTTGTCAAAGGTTAATTGACTGTAGGTGTGTGGGTTTATTTCAGGGCTCTCTCTCTATTCTGTTCCATTGATCTGTATGTCTGTTTTTGTGCCAGTACCACACTGTTCAGATTACTGTAGATTTGTAGTATCTTCTGAAGTCTGGGAGGGTTATGCCTCTGGCTTTGTTTTTTCTTTGGGATTGCTTTGGCGATTCTGTGTCTTTTTGGTTTATATGAATTTTAGGATTATTTTTTCTAGTTGCATGAAAAAGGTCATGAGTAATCTGATAGGGATTGCATTAAATCTGTAGACTGCTTTGGGTAGTATGGCCATTTTAACAATATTCTTCCAACCCAAAAGCATGAGATATCTTTCCATTTCCTTGAATCATCTTCAAATTCTTCTATTAATGTTTTATAATTCTCAGCATATAAGTCTTTCACCTTCTTGGTCAGCTTTATTCCTATGTATTTTATTTTGGGGGGTGTGATTTTAAAAGGTATTGTTTTTTTACATTCCCTTTCTGATATTTCATTGTTGGCATAAAGAAATGCAGCCAATTTCTGTATGTTAATCTTGTATCCTGCTACCTTGCTGAATTCGTTTATCAGTTCTCGTAATTTTTGTGTGGAGTCTTTAGGGTTTTCTACATATAATATCATACCAGCTGCATATAATGATAATTTTTCCTCTTCCCTTCCAATTTGGATATCTTTTATTTCTTTTTCTTGTCTGACTGCTGTGGCTAGGGCTTCCAATACTATGTTGAATAGGTGAGAGTGGGGATCCTTGTCTTGTTCCAGGTTTTATCAGGAAGGATTTCAGCTTTTCACCAGTGAGTATTATATTGGATGTGGATTTGTCATAAATAGCTTTTATTGTCTTGAGATCTGTTCCCTCTATACCCACATATTAATTTTATGATGGGTAAAAAAAATCATTGGGATTTTGATAGGGAATATATTTTCCCACCCTTTTGCTTCCAACTTATGCATGTCTTTAGATAAAGTGTCTCTTTAAAACAGCGTATACTTGGGTCATGTTTTTTATCCATTATGTCAATTTACGTCTTTTGACCAGGGAGTTTAATCCATTTACATTTAAAGTAATTACTGCTAGGGATGGCAAAATTACTTTTGCCATTTTTTTCTTTATATCTTACAGCTTTTTTTTTGTCCCTCATTTCCTCTATTACTGCCTTCTTTTCTGTTTACTTTCTTTGTAATGACACGTTTTGATTATTTTTCATTTCCTTTTGTGCATATTCTATAGATACTTTCTTTGTGGTTAGCACGTGGACTACACATAACATCCTAAAGTTATAACAATCTAATCTGAATTAATACCAGTTTCTGCAACCCCATACAAAAACTCTACCCCTTTACAGATCCACTCCCCTTTATGTTAATGAAGTCACAAATTCAGCTTTATATATTGTACTCATTAACGTATTTATACTTTTTTATGCATTTGTCTTCTAAATCCTCTAGGAAAAAAAGAGTGGAGTTGTAACCCAAAATCACAATGTTGATTTTTCTGTTGTTCCATATATTTACCTTTATTATATTTATATTTTCATATGATTTCCATTCAATGTCCAGAGTCCTTTTAACTTGAAGCATTTCTTGTAGGGCAGGTCAAGTGGTAATGAACTCCCTCAGCTTTTACTTACCTGGAAATGTCTTAATTTCTCCCTCATTTTTGTAGAATAGGTTTACTATGTACTATGATTATAATATGTCTCTGTTTTCTCTGAGTTTATCCTACTTGGAATTCTTTAAGCTTCTGGAATTTGTCAATCCATGACTACAAATTTGGGAAATAACTGACCATTATTTTTTCAAATGATCTCTCAGAAATGTTCTTTCTTCCTCAGGGATTCATATAATGTATATACTGGGCTGTTTGATGGTGTCATGTAAGTCCCATTGGCTCTGTTCACTTTTCTTCATTCTTTCTGCTCCTTGGACTTGACTTGATAATTTGAAATGACCTGTCCCCAAGTTTGCTGATTTATTCCTCTGCCTATTTGAACCTGCTGTTGAACCCCTCTAGTGAATTTTTCAATTCACTTTTCAGCTCTAGAATTATTTTTGGTTCTTTTAAACTAATTTCTTATTTTTTATCCTTTTGTTGATATTTGGTTCATATATCTTTTTCTGGCTTCTTTTAGCTCTTTGTCTATGTTCTCCTTCAGCTCTTTGAGCATATTTAAAACAGGTGTTTTAAACTCTTAGTTTAGTACATCCAGTGTCTGTGTTTCTTCAGGGATGGTTTCTTCCAATTAATTTTCTCCTTCTGAATGGGAGAAATGAGGAATGTTTTCCTGTTTCTATGTATGCTTTGTGATTTGTGTGTGTGTGGCAGGGTGCTGAAAATCAGGTACTTTAAAGAGTAGCCTCTCCCAGTCTTTGCAGAAGAGCATATTTTAATCTTTGGGATCAGCATGGGGTTCAAGGTCTTTCCTTGACATGCATCTTGCCTGGACCTTTGCTGATGCTTTTCTCCATCTCCCCATATACGTGGCTGCTTTTTAAAGTCTTGTTTTCCCTAGAAGTCTCATCTCAGCCACTTTTCAGGGCCTTCTATTGTATTCCACTACCTGTAATCTCTTGCGTCTGGCTAATCCAGGTCTGTAGTTCCTCTGCAGCTTTAACAAGCAGTGTCTGATGCTTCCCAGGGCTTTTCCCAGCTATACCCTTTTCCTTCTGAGCTCTGAATTAAGTGAAAAAGACCAGTCCTTCACACAGCTTCCAAACAGATTAAAAGGTTACAAACAAGATCTGCTCTGCTCCTTCTGGTTAAAGATAAGAACTGGGAATGGGGCAGCTACTTCCTCCCACCTGTGCTGTACCAGGTTTGGGGTGAGGCAAGGTTAAGTAAAAACACTGTGAAATTTCCTACCACTTTGAACATGGCTTTTTCTTAACTTGGCTTTCACTTGGTTAATTTAAACCTTTGGCTGTTTTCCAGACCTCTATAAAGTTATTTAATCCAGGCTCTAGTCGCTGGTTTCATGTTTCCAAGGGGAACAAAGGTCTGGAGCTTCCTAGTCCACTAGCTTCCTCTAGAACCAATGTTCTTAAATATGTCTTATACCAACAAGAATAAGTCACATTAAGTTTAAGTGGTCTTAGAACTAGAGGAAATGTTGATCCAAATCTATCACCGTAAGGATAGTATGTTGATTCCTTGATACATTATATGCTAAGCTAATTAATTATTCTGAATTGTTTTTCCCATTATGCCATGACATAAAAAGTCTGCTCCCACTACCCCACCAAGATCCAAACCACAGATATGAAACTCTTTAGTGCTGTTAAAAATGTAGAATCAAACAAAATTTGTACTGTTCTAGAGCAATGCTATTTAAAGCTGGTTCTCACTGATATAAGGAGCTTGTACCACAATGTAAATAACACATTGCTTTCTTCATCTTGAAAATCTTGCTATGAAAAAAGTCAACTGAACAAAACCATATAGTTATTGATGTACTGTAATTACATTTTGATGTAATCTCCTTATCTCATTGTGGAACAGTAACAAACCCCATGGCAACTCTTTTGCAAGCCACACTCTAAGTAGGACTTTTTTTTTTTTTTTTTTGCGGTACATGGGCCTCTCACTGCTGTGGCCTCTCCCATTGCGGAGCACAGACACCGGACGCACAGGCTCAGCGGCCATGGCTCACGGGCCCAGCCGCCCCATGCGTGTGGGATCCTCCCGGACCGGGGCACGAACCCGTGTCCCCTGCATCGGCAGGCGGACTCTTAGCCACTGCGCCACCAGGGAAGCCCCTCAGAGCACTTTTAATTATTGCCTTACTTCAACTTTTCCATAGACTATTTTCCTATAGTTGCAGAAGTAAAATAGATAAAAATCTGAAAGGTGTTTCATGTTACAGAGCCTTAACTTTTGTGCCTTTTAAATGTAAAGTAAAAATAGAACATAACTTACTTTATAGGTGAATTTAATTATTTCATCTTCTAAGAGTTAACAACTGTAAGGTTATTTACATAATATGATTTAACCCATGATATTTCCAAACCCATGTAAAACCTACATTGCAATGGAGCTTAATTACATTTATGACTTTAAGGTAGATATTAAAATAATAATTTTTGCTCTTTGTAGACTTAAATAAGTGAATGCCTTTTCTAGAAGAAATTGACTAAAGCTAAAATTCATCTCCCTAAAAAGCCATGAAACGTCAAAGTGTACATCACTCTACATATTCTCTTTAAAATGTTCTATTCTGAATCTTTTAAAGTGTTTAGCCTAAAACAGATTTGTATTATAAACCAGGCTGTTAGGAATTGGAACAACCAAATGACAAAATTTAAGGATTTTCTTTTTTCAGATTTTAGAGCTCATTTTATCTGTGATTATCTTGTTTTGTACAACTGACTTCAATACAACAGTGCTGCAATGGGAATTCAACAAGGCCTCAAAAAGCAGAATATAGAGACTAGCACTCCTTTTCAGTGGTTCCTTTTATTTAAACTTTTACATTTGATAAGACTGCCTATTAATTTTTTTTTACAAATTAGTCTTCCTGCATCAAAATGTATATTTAATTGAAGGCTACATTCACACAGGAAGTAAACTTCACAGTCCTCAAATAAAAGTCAGTAAAGCAGGCAGCCAAGAAATTTACTGTTCTACTACAGTTACTTTTGCAAAACTCATTAGTGTGGTAGAATAATATCCAAGGACATTAGGAAATTGGAATATGAAATCTATTTCATTCTGATAAATCTGATAATTTAATAAACAGTACTCTCTAGTGCTGACAATTCATTCTTATTTCTTTAAGTTACCCAGTACTGCTCCTGCTAAATAACAAACTTTTACCCCAGTGAAGTAAGTGCTGCCAAGAGAAGGGATTGGTTCTTGCACTGCTGGGCATCCAGACTAAGATGTTATTTTTCTTTCTGCTTTCTCCTAGCAATCTCCATTTCATAATTCTGTTTATTCCTTCTCAAGTGATTTAGTTATTTAATCATGATTGGGTATTTGTTGTTGTTATTTTGGTATGACACTGTAAGTTTCTTAATGGCAGCCATCTAGTCATTCAATTGTTTAGCTCATTAGGCCCTACACATGGGTTGTTCATTTTTCAGCTATATGGACTTAAGTGCAAACCTGGCATGGAATTTACATATAACCAGCAACACATGAGTCTGTAAGGGTATTTAGATTCTTCTCAGCAGCAATAATATGTATCTTATATACACACACACATAGAAGGTATTATATTTTTATATCACACATATATAAGGTATTATATGTGTGTGTGTTTACTGCTTACAACAGCTCTTCTCAATCCTTTTATATTGTAGTAACCATTTTATTATAAATTCACCAAAGTACATGGTTGGTTGTGTCTTTCATTACTGCATTTACCATCTAGCTTTCTGAAGAATCTTAAAGTCACTTCATTATTTTTTAAAATAATCCTACTAGGTTATTACATAGTTATGACATTTACTTACCCTGCTGATTGAGTGTTCTGGTGGATACTTCAGTTAACTTGGTGATATTGGTGATAACACATGGTTAAAGTTAATGAATGATGAAACTTCCAATCTTAAAGGATGGACACTTAGGGTTGGTGAGGAAACCACAGTTTCCACATTTTCCATGATAGCTCTAGCCCTCATTTATTTTAAAGTTCAGCATAAAAAAAAAGGATTGCAAAGTCTTATACTGGAATTTTTTTCTCCTTTTCATTTGGAAAGAAAAATAGTTGGTAATTATGAAACTTGGGAGGGTTCTGTAAGACCTAACACTGACAAGAGTTTACCAATCCCTGTGTGGAGTTTGGGGTTGAATATAATGAAATTTGTAAGATTATGGAATATGTTGTTTCCTTGTGAAATAGATATTTTTTATTCTACTTTCTAAAACACGTGGCAATTAAGGATTAGTATCCTTTCTTTGAACACCCATTTTATTTCTTCAATTTTTTTTTTTTTTTGCGCTACGCGGGCCCCTCACCGCTGCGGCCTCTCCCGCTGTGGAGCACAGGCTCCGGACGCGCAGGCCCAGCGGCCACGGGACCAGCCGCTCCGCGGCACGCGGGACCCTCCCGGACCGGGGCACGAACCCGTGCCCTCTGCATCGGCAGGCGGACCCCCAACCACTCTGCCACCAGGGAAGCCCTATTTCTTCAATTTTGAATTTACATTGCTTCCATCTAAAAAAGATTTTAAAAAAATCTGTGGTCACAAAATCTGATTAGATTAATGAATTTAATTCTCAATATTTCTTACTAAAATACTTGTAGCGGAACAAAGGATAGTTCAGAGAAATAAAGTTCACAGTTCACTTTTTTAAAAAAATGGTAAAGTAATACCCTCTTTCCCAGAGAATTAACCAAATTCTTCCTTATTTAAATACTGCATAAAGGATAAAGAGCCCTTATGTGAACTATGATTCACCATAAGAAATATAAAGGTTAAAGGGTCAATTAACATACTTCATTAGGTTCAGAGCTTTCTACTACCATACCATGTATTTGAACAACAGAAAATCTTAAGTAGCATTACTGTAAAAACTCCATAACCATAGTAATAAAGTTGTAGAGCTCCCTTTGAAGGTAACATATTTTGATTGATTAAATATCTGAAAGTTCAAAGAGCCTTAATTTTCTACCATAACAATGTGACTTTAGAGTGAATGAAAATCAGGAGGATAAACCTAAGTCCTAATTCTAAAGAAATAACCTGTTATTGCTATAGCACACATTCACATTTAAATACGAAAAATACCACACAGAAAACGGAAACATTTTAAAAAGATTTAAGATCATAAATACGTCACTGTTGTCACAACACATTTCAGAATTGAAAAAACAAACATTTTGGCTTTTTAGGAAAAACTCCTTTTATATCAATTCCCTCATCATTGAAAGGACTTGTACATTTTTAAATTTCCAGTCTCCTAAGGCACGATATTTTTTTAACCCGAATGCCAACATCATCATCCCCTGCTGTAGGTAGCTGAAATAAGAGGCAAGGAATCAGCACTAAGAAAAACAGCAAAATTTTTTGGACAAAATCATCAGTCATTTAAGAAAAACAAGAAACAGACTAAGTCACGATCATTTTAGTTAAGAAGGCCCAATCTTTTAATGTAGGACCTTCTGTTAAACATTTTTTTTTAATCAAAGTATTGTAACTCAGATTTAATTCACCACAGAGGAGCTATGAAAGAAGGGGATTGGTAAAATAAAGCATACTTTAAAAATGACTTGGGAGAAAAAAAATCAAATTAGAATAGCATATGGAGGGGCAAACATTGTATGGAACCCACTTTACAGGGCTAATTTATTCCTAGTCTTCAGGCAGATCCAGAAGGGAGTTGTTGAGACTAGGTAAACATAATACCTAGGTCCATACTATATGGCATCTGTTCCTTAATCACACGGACCATTCTAGCCTACCACCCACCAACTGAGATGTACTGAAATACTATAATCAGATGCCTAAATTGTATTTTTTATCCAACCAGAAAAAGTTCTTTAAAATATACCATCAATGTAAAAATTCCTCATTTTTTACCCTGCCTTGCTTTGTCCTCTGTGATACCAACTGAACTTTAAGGTTTCATATGTAAAATGTGGTGTTTTAAAGTGTTACTTTTAAAAGAAAAAAAAACCCCACAAAGTTAGCGATTGTCCACAGATGCAACATAGGATGAGGTTCATGACTGAATCAATCATGGAGTGTTTGTTAGTCAACTGTAAACTCTTCAAAGTTAAGACTGGGAAATGTGTGTATCAGACACATTAGAGTACAACAGGAGAGAAAGGGAAGTCTGTTTGTCATTCCAATTCCGACAAGGTGCATGGTCTTCGAAATTCCTGTCCACGTTCATGGAGCCATTTATTGGATACTGTGAAAGAAAATAATATATTAATGTCCCCCACTATCTAACTAGTATTTTTTTAACATCTTTATTGGGGTATAATTGCTTTACAGTGGTGTGTTAGTTTCTGCTTTAAAACAAAGTGAATCAGTTACACATATACATATGTTCCCATATCTCTTCCCTCTTTCTAACTAGTATTTAATTAACTCCTAGGAGCTAGGACTATAATGAAGTTTCTACATGGGCTAAAAAAGTTCAAGACCAAAACAAGACAAAGACAGATGCTACTTAGGCTGTCTTTTTAAGAACTTCACTAAATGCTGGAAATAAAAAAGATTTTATATATATGTATGTACATTTGAGAATCTGTGCATGTATATTTCCTAAAGTTTCTAATGTTCAATGTAAGACTTGAGATGTAGGTACAGACAGAACAAAACACTGTTTTACCTGTTTGCAAAATGCCACTTCTAATACAAAGACATTTTAAAAATGAACACAACTCTATGATTAATCTCTCGTATTATGTGCTCATCAAGTTTCCTTTGTTCCAAGATACTGTTTTTTAATATACCCCCAAAGGAATTAATTTCTTTCTCCTCCTCTTATATCATAGAACCCAATCAATGGCATCAACATGTATAAGATATTTAAACTAGCACTCATTAACTCTTAACTACTTTGTTACCTTTCTTAACCCGTGTATCCAATCTTTCATTCATCAAACCCTGTTGATTTTACTTCTGTGATCTCTTCAATCTATTCTTTGCTCTCCAAACCTTTTGCTGCTGCCTTAGTCCAGGCTTTTATCATCACCCATTTAGACAACAGAAAACAGCCTTCTAAACTCATCTCTCCTCCACTAGCCTCTCTTCATTCTAGTCCAGTGTTTCTCAAACATTAGTTATCATCAGGGGAGTTCTTTTAAATCCTGATGATCAGGTATCACTCCTTAATCTTGCTATGTCCAACACGGTAGCCTCTAGACACATGTAGCTATTAAGCACTTCAAGTGTGGAATGTGGCCAAGTGACACATACGGAAATAGATACATGGGGTTAAATAAATCTATACAAAAATAAGTTCACCCATTTCTATTTCTTTTTCTTTCTTTTTTTTTTTAATGTGGCCAGTCCTGTACTTGCATGAAACTGAGAGTACCTCTCTAGCCTCATATGATTCCTGGCCCTGGTCCCTAACATGCCTGGAAAACTACTGCTCTATCTTCAAGACTAAATATAAAAAGTAATTAAACTTCGAAGAAGCCTTCCTAAATGTAAGTAGTTACTGTCTTCTGTTTATATCTTTGTATTAGTATCTACTACAAGAGACAACTGTGAACCCCATGAGAGGAAGATTCAACTTTGAGTCAATTAACGTTTCTTAAAAATGTCATAAAAAATCTGATCTGTTGAAAGCAAATTTATTTTAAGATAAGAAACTTGCTTGGTTGAATCCCTTTCAGTGTTAAAGTCATATTAGGCAAATCTGTCAGGAGTTTTTTTTCACTTTCTTTTAAGATGTAAATTGTAATAATTTTTAAATAAGAGACAAAAATCACAAATTCTATTCAGAGAATATAGGAAATATTTACCCCATTTGTTTCCAACCAGCACTGGACAGGCTGCATGCCGTGTACTATAATCTCCTTCTCCACTGGCAAACAGATTATACCAGAAAACAGCAGTTCCCTGTGGAAAACAATACAAAATTATCCCCAAATAAAGTATCAGGTTATTGCTTTTTATGGTAACTAAATTTTCCTCTGTTCTATGGAAATAATTCTCTATGGCAGCACTATATCTTCCTCTAATATAGTTCTGAAAGTATCATATAATGTACAAAATTTTGGTGATCACATGCAAGCATTAATATCAGCATTACTTAACAAAAAAGTGTATTTGCCAAAGCTAACACATCTTACAATAGCAAGTATCATACAGAACCCATTTTAGAAATGAAAACTTCTAAATACTAATCCCTGGTTGTTCATACCTCTAGGTACTCACGGTAAATTGTACAATATCTAAAATTTTCCCTAGACATAATGTAGTCCTTAAGTATACTACCTTTAAAAATGTTATTTACTACTTAGACTATGAAATATAGGTGCATATATTCCTCAGGGAAAAAAATACAGAGGACCACCCCCCCCCCAAATTAAAATAACAAGCTAAGCTTACCTTTTTGGGCCAAACACTAGCTCCTACTTCAGGAAAAACAGTGGCTCCTCCTGCTGACACATCACTCATCTAATAAGAGATGAGAGTATTATCGAAAGTGCTGGTAGAATAAAAAACATGCCACTGTGAGGTAGATTTGATACTAAATACTAAAATGAGAATATCTGGACTTCTACTTACATAAATGGGTTTGTGCATGCTAGTCAGTTTTTAAAAAACAAGATGCTATTTAGGTTTACATAGATATATAAAAGCAGAGGAAAGATGAAGTCAGCAAGGGAGACTGGGATATACTTTGGGATAGCTATTTCTTTTATAGCCAGAGGTAAAAAGAGATGATTTAAAACTGACAAATCAAGTAACATGGGGTATAAATATGTATTCTATAGCACTAGAATATCATCTCCATGGGGGCAGGAATTTTCATCTGTTTTGTTTATTGCTGAGAATAGCCTCAAAACAGTAGCTATTCAATAAATATTTAAATAAGTGAATTCAAACAAAATAGAACTAAACACCAAGAGAAAAGTAATAAACTAAAACCAGTTTTGTCATTTCTCATGGTAGGGTATCAACACATATTAACTAAAAATTAGAAGATTAAAAGATTTATAAAGTTATATTCTTAATGGTGAATTAGAATAAGAACACAAACCTTCCAAATTAACTGAAGAAGCACATGCATAAAATGAGGCAAAGGAAACACAGATCATATAGTGAAGATTTTTTTCAAAAACAACGTAAGTAGAATGTAGAGTCAGACTAATGTATCACAAAGCAAAATCCAACTATATGCTATATTCAAGAGTCACATCTAAAACAAGTGATTTATAGGCAAATGCTATACCAAAGAAGAGTTTGATCTTAGTATCAAGCACAGTTTAATGCTAAAGGCATTCAGTGATATAAAGAAGTGTATTTTACCATGATAAATATATAATTGATATCAAAGAGCTAATAGCTCTTAAGCAATGAAAAAATTAACTTCAGAGGAATTTAAAAGTTGTGCTATGTGGCCCATCTGAGAAAAGCATTCAAATAATGAAAAAAATGAATACTAATCTAATAAAAATGCTATATATAACTAAAAGGGGATATAATTATCTAATATATAGTCTGATAGTCACAAATAATCTAACATTTATGGATATTGGACCAAATAATATAGCATCAATTTTCTTGTATTTCTTTGCTATTTTAAAAAATTTATTTACTTTATGTATTTATTTTTGGCTGCAATGGGTCTTTGTTGCTGCGTGTGGGCCTTCCCTAGTTGCAGCGACCTGTGTGCCACAACTACTGAGCCTGTGCTCTAGAGCCACGAGCCACAACTACTGAAGCCTGTGCACCTAGAGCCCGTGCTCCACAACAAGAGAAGCCACCGCAATGAGAAGCCTGCACACTGCAATGAAGAGTAGCTCCCACTCGCCGCCAACTAGAGAAAGCCCACGTGCAGCAACGAAGACCCAACGCAGCCAAAAGGAAAAAAAAGTTATGTACTGCCTTTTGGGGGATACTTGCTCTTAGAATTCAGCCTCATGCTATGAGGAAGCCCAGTCCACATGCTGGTATTCTGGCCAACAACCAGCCTCAACCTCAGCCTTTAAGGTGACCCCAGTGCCAGCCATCATCTGATTGCAAATGCATGAGAGATCCAGAGCAAGAACCATAAATGAAGCCCAATCAACCTCACAACCATGAAAGATAAGAATCAAACTGTTACTCTAAACCATTCAGTTTTGGGGTGATTTGTTATGCAGCAATAGATAACTGGGGCAAATATTATGATCAAAGCTTAATTTTTTCTATACGTATGAATATATAAACAAACAATTTAAAAAAATGAAGATCATACTGTTTTGAAACTAATGAACAATGGGAGAATGGTTACCCTTGAGGAAAGGGCTTCTAGCATGCTCTAATGTACTATTTCTTGATCTGGGTGCTGATTATGCTGGTGTTCACTTTGTGAAAATTTATTAAGTTATATACTTATGATTTGTACACTTTTCTGATATATTTATCAATAAATTCAAAATAAAAGTTTATTAAGATAATATGTATATATACATATAAATTCCTACAAATACATAGAGTTGCTTATATACACATTATAGATGACTATAGATGACAGTCCATACTCCAAAATATCACATTGCCTCCAAATACTGGAACTAGGTGTAATTTTAACTTTCTTCTTCAGGTTGTAATAAGTACAATCTGAAAAAGTTATAAATGCAAAGAAAAAATTCTTTACTCAGTTGTAAAAAAAAACAAACTAGGATGTTAATCAAAAGCTAAACAGAACAAACATGTGAACACATCAAAATAAATGAGTCATGTGATCAAATCCCAACTTAAAAATTTTATTTATAACTTACATAAAACAGCCATGTAGCAATTCTATTTCCTGTCCCCAGCTCTTTGAAAGCATCTGGCTCATCTTTCTGTGAATAAAACACAACTCAGTGGTATAAAATTCAGTAATGCAAATTCTCCAATGGCAACTAACATCATTATTATGCTGAATAGTATGCTAAAAACAGCCCCTAAAGGTTCCTTTATAATGTCCAGTGCACTATATATACAACAGGCACTCAGATATTTGTTGGTTGTTGATTCAACTAGTACACTGAATACTTTTGATAAGACCATTTGGGGGGAAAAAACAGATTTGTTAGCCTATATAATGAGAACCAATATCTACTATCCACAGATTATTTTAAAAATTGACACCTATAGTTTTAGCTTCCAAAAAAGCAAGACATGTGAGTCTCTCAGCTACATTCATTAAGTCAATTCTCTGTGGGTAAAAAAAAATTTACCTTGAGATTTACTTTGAACTCATGATCCATTCAAATGTCACTGCTACTATTCTTGACTGTCTTTTGGGCTGTCAGCACTTTAATCTGGCTGGAGAATTCACGTCTGGCTATTTAAAGCTAAATTAAAATACAGTATAGTCTCTTGGCATTTTCCCAGAAAAATGAGACTCATGTATTTTTCACACAGAAATTTATACACATCGATTTGTCATATCCTCAAATTGTCCATTAATGTCCTTCAAAGGATGAATGACTAAAACTGTCATATACCTATACCACAGAATACTGTGCAGCAAAAAAAAGGAACACCCTGTTGATATGTTCTGCAAAAACATGGATGAACCTCAAGGGAATTATGCTGAGTGAAAAGAGACAATCTTAAAAGGATACATGCCGTATGTAACATTTACATGACATTTGCGCAATAATTTTAGTAAAGAACAGATTAGTGGTTACCAGCAGTTATGGATGGGAGGCAGAAGGGTATATGTAGCTACAGAGCAGTACCGCAAGGGAGTCTTACAGTGATGGTGAGGTTATGTATCTTTATTGTGGTGGTAGTTACATAAAGCTACACATGTAATAAAACTGTATAGACAGACAGACGTGAGTGTGAGCATAACTGGTGAAATATGAATAAGCTCTGTTGCTTGTGCCAACACCAATTCCCTGGTTTTGATAGTGTACTACAGTTATGCAAGACGTTAACACTGAAGGTGGCTGAGTGAAGGGTGCATGGGATCTCCCTGTATATTTGGGGGGAAACTTCCTAGGAATCTATATAATTATTTCAAAATAAAAAGCTAAGAAAAAAAATTTAGTTACATTAATGTGAGGACTTAAGCTGTAGTCTTTCACATCATCCAAGATCCTCAGACATTTTTCAATAATTGAAAACAGATGGAAAAGAGACTAAAAATATATTCTTTGCTAGCCTGCCCAGAGAAAGAGTCTAGGATTCTGGGATTAAACCAGTCAAGGAATGTAATACAATACAGACTGTTTTCTTTCCAAAGAATATACTCTTATTAAAAAATGGTAATAGATCAAGAAGTTTATTAGAATACTCGGCACATTCCTTAGAATTCATGTAATTATGATAAAGCTTAAATTAAGATTTGGTAATGACAATTTATAGCTTGATATGTTAAAATTACTTTTTAATTTAAAAGGTTAAATATTTATTGATCTTAAGCAAGAGTACTTGGGCAAGAACAACTTTTTAACAAACTGCTTCAATATTATTTATTCTCCAGCCTCTGCATCTATTTTATGTTTTTTATCTTCCTGTCTTTCAAAATGTATTCCTGTAATTTCTTCAGATTTATTGCCCAATTCACTGCAGCTGTCTCTAATCTGTTTAACTTATACACTAAATTTTAAATTTCAACAATTTTTTCGACTTAAAGCTTCTATTTTTCAAATATGTTAAATCATTTTGAGAATTCATTAATTTTTATCCTCTTTTATTTTTAAAGTATTAGTTATTTTTTTCTATTACTCTTAAATTTTATTAATGCCTTCAGTTTGTGCATCATTTAAAACAAGGTATGTGCTTTAAAAAGCATTCTTATACATAAACAGATTAAGAGATGGTTAAGTAATTTATCCCTAAAACATGCACATCATTTTTATTCACGTGTGTGTAAGAAAGGGAAATAAGCTTTAAGTCTTGGGATTAAAGACATTTGGAAATTATTATTAAGGAATGCCCAATGTTTTCATGGAACAAATGTGTTTTCCAACAGGAAATGCTGATGTAATTAAAAGGCATTAGTGTTGATAAAGAGGACTGAAAAAACATTTGCACTATATATGATCACCAGGAAAAGAGTTCCAGGGGGTTGAAAATATATGTCAAATAAATGAATCAGCATGAATTGAATGGTACAGACGGAAGAACAGGTTGCAGGTGCCAGATTATGTGACACATATAAATATTCAAGGCACATGACTAGGCTAAACAGGTGACTAGGTTTTACAGACCAATTTGTTCTTTCATTGGGAAAATAGTCAAATGTAATATAATGTCCATTTACTGGCATTTATTGATAAATAAGTGCAATTAGATCTAGGGCAGCAAATGTTGTCCTTTCAGATACACACTAAAAGTACACACTAGCTAACAGATGCCAGAGTAGCCAAAGCAGTATGATTACACTCCAGTTTTTTCACGCTGCAGTTACATGGATGTTAGCTAAACTGTCTTGTATTCTTTCATGTATCATACTGTCTACTCTCAAGTTTCACAAAAGAATTCTTCAAAACTAGGCAGATTAAAGAACTTACTAAACCGCAAAGGATGCTCAAACTATTATTCAACACCAGTCAAACCCAAATCCTGGAGTTGATTGCTGACTATATTCAGTTTGGGCTTTTCCACTGTGGTTCTCTTCTTTTTCTTTAGTGAGCCAGAGGAATATGCCTTCCCATTCTGTCCACTACCCATTCTATTATCTATACAGTTGCCCTAAATATCCGCCAAAGAAAAAGGAATATGTAAAAGACCACAACCTTCGACAATATTTAAACCACTGTCTTCTTAAATCAACTGCAATGGGGAAACAGAGGATATCAAGCTCTGCGAGGTTTGTGAATGATCAAAACTTTCCTCCTAAAAGTTAATAATAGGCAGACAAGGATAATTCTGTTTGCTTCTAAGAGGCTAGCAAAACGTTCCCCATCTCACTGAGATAAAATGTTTAATACTTTACCTGCTTGGGCTCCTAGAAACACCAACAATTAATTACAATTCCCAAAATAACAACAATTCTCCATGTATATTGTTTCCAAGCACTTAAAACCCTTCAAAATCAAAGGACATTAAGATGAGATGTTAGCAATACTGTCTCTTGAACTTTTGCGTGCACAAAGGTCATCCATAATTTCAGTAGACAGCTCATAAGACAGGTGGTTTCTACCTTGGTGATAGCTTTGTGCAATTATAAACAGAAATGTATCTATAAGTAGATGACACTAGTTAACAAACCAAAGAAACAAAATGCCTTTTTAAGGCTACTGCTGCAATAAGTGGTTCGGTCTGAAGTGCACTGGAATAAACTGGTTGATAGGACAAAGATAAATCTGGAGGCACAGAACAATATTAAAACAAAAGAGAGAAAGAAGAGGGTTGAAAAGACTGGCAGACACCATCTGTCAGTATTAAAAGGACTGAATCAAACGGATTGCTTTTAACTCCCTGTTCTCTCGTATCCTTGGTTAATGATAACTTTTTTATTTCTTCATACAGCTTGGCCATGTAAATCCACCACAGAGAGGTGACACAATAATATAGATTAATATGACTGCTATGATGATGATGATGATGGTGAGCTTGAGATTCTTCACACACATGACTCGGGCAAGATTTCTGTTGGTTGTTTCGAAGGTGACAGACGAATCCACGAGATTTTCTGTTTTATCTATCAATAATTCCAATCTTTTGCCTTGCTGAGCCACCAGATCTATGTTTCTGACCATGATTCCTTTAGTTCATCCACTTAGGCTTGAGTCTCCATCACTTTATCTAGGCCCTTATTCTCGGAGTGATGCTTCAGCTGTGCAGCCAAGACACTTGAGAACTCACTATTCATGGCACATGGAAGCACTGTTTGTGCTCTTGAACCGTACGTAGTCTGGAACCTCTTTTTTTTATCTCATTCAGAAAATTAAAGGCTCGGGAACGCTCAAAATCATCATCAGTGATACAAAGATATACAATCCTGTCTTGGCAGATGTAATGAAACAAATAATTGCCATGTAAGTACGTTAGCTTGTTATTTTCAGAAGGTATCTTAGCCAGAATCTGCTCTGTCACCTCCAGGAAGTTGCCTCCACACCAAGCATGTCTGGCAAGGATAGTGGTTCCCCTGGCAACAACAGCGAAAAGAATGGCCATGCCTTCGATCCGATCTGTCTGGGCACCGTGTGAGAACTCGGGGATCGGGACAGAGTTGTGCAGGTTAGCGTGGGCTCGCCAACTGCCTGCCCCCAGAGGAGGCTAGACTGGACCTATATAGTTATTTTATATTCTGTTTCTGATAACTGAAGTATCTAACATCCTGGGGGCATCTGTATCTGTTGGCAGGCCTCTGCTTTCAAACTGCCAGAAAAAGCTCCCCATAACACATCATACTCCAGCTACGATGTGAGAGGAAACTCTTTTGAAGGGTCTTGACTCAAAGCAGATGATTTTCTAGGCCATTCTTTCTTTCTCTGAAGGTGTAATCCTTTTGGAGATTTAGGTTTTATGCAGGTATTTCAGTTCAGTAGCCTACACTATATAGCAGGTCCCCTCACAGAGCTATTAATCCCCAAAGCTCTAGATTCCTGGAGGTACATGCCTCCAGCCTCAGCTTTTTTGCTCCCTTTAAACACTCTAATTTTAGTCTCTAGGTTTTCTCTGTTCAGTTTGCCTTTGAGAATTTCCTTTACTTTCTTCAAAGCTCAGCAATGCATTTAAAAGTATGCTAAGTTCTTTTACCCTGTCTCTAGGTATTTTTTACTGCTTTAAAAGGCTTTACAGAATATCTATTCCACCATGCTTCCACAAATTCCAAATAAGTTATGAATTTTTTTTTTAAAGATGTTGGGGGTAGGAGTTTATTAATTAATTTATTTATTTTTGCTGTGTTGGGTCTTCGTTTCTGTGCGAGGGCTTTCTCTAGTTGTGGCAAGCGGGGGCCACTCTTCATCGCGGTGCGCGGGCCTCTCACTATCGCGGCCTCTCGTTGCGGAGCACAAGCTCCAGACGCGCAGGCTCAGTAGTTGTGGCTCACGGGCCTAGTTGCTCCGCGGCATGTGGGATCCTCCCAGGCCAGGGCTCCAACCCGTGTCCCCTGCATTAGCAGGCAGATTCTCAACCACTGCACCACCAGGGAAGCCCAGCTATGAATTTTTAATACTAAAAGAACAGAATTAACATGTCATGCCTAAGCTTCAGTGGAACTCCTTCATTCGCCATTTTTTTTTTGTACTTACCCGTGCAAAATCAAAATGGGGTTCATACTGTCCTCCAACTCCATAATTAGCTACCTGAAGGAGAGAAACAAAACATGAATGAAAGAACTATCAAGATTACTATTCAAAAAAACCTATGAGTCCCATTTTGGCCTCTTATATATCATGGTTAGGTACTTCTAAATAAATGAGAAGCAAAGCATTTTTTAAATCAATAAAGAGTTCCTAAAAAACCAAGGATGAAATACTAAGGATAGCTACTATATGCTATTTTAGAACCTTAGTTAATACGCTTTTCTTTAGCAAATGTTTCGGGGGACATGGTTTTCCTTAATATATAAGAAACTAAAATCTGAATTTGAATTTTACAATTAAAAATTTCTAGAATTAGAATTTCAGTATTTTTATTATTAATTCTTACTAAACACTTCCCTTGGGAATTTAAATCAAGACTCATGTTTTCCAAAGCCCAAAATGCTGGCAAACTCCCAATGTACTTTAATGAAATCCAGTTTCCTACATATTTTTTTTCCTCTACTTAGGTAAAAAAGAGAAGAAGTTAACACCAATTTAATTATTCCTGTTGGAAGGCCGTGACAACTTCATTTGGATGTGACAATGCCCCAGCATGAAGCAGCAAAAGAAAGTAAGAGAAATATTTGGTCTGAGCTCAAGTTCCAGATTTCTTAGTTACAATGCAGTATATGTAACTTTGGATACAACCTCAGTTTTCTTATTTGTAAAATAAGGATAATGATACCTTCCTTAACTCCCTCCCTTCCATCCCAATATGAGAAAATGCTAAGAAAATGAAAGGAGAATGTAATTTAAAGAGCATTATTGATGAAATAAAATGAGTGCATAATTAAAAGTGTTGCCCACAGCAAAGTACAAGTCCTATGTAAATTATTATTACTGTGGATATTTTACTTCATATGTTGTAGATGCCTTCATTGGGTTGGATCAGACTATTAAGTTAGAAATATATCAAGTAGCCTGAAAGAGCCTGTGAAGGTTAGGCAGGTGAGAATAAATACAAATTAGGAAAGAAAAAGACACATCATAGTTTTTTTAATAATCAAACGAGTACCAAGGAAGTTGTAGATGACCATGGAGTAAATAACTTAATATAAGCAAATTTACATTCGGGAAGTCCTGTTTTGCATGGTTTCAAAATGCACAAATCTCAGATACCATGGTTTAGCTAACCCTGGACACCAGACCCCCAACAACACAGTGGACATTTCAGTTACCATGTTACATCATTAACTGTGAGTAACTGCATAAAGTGCAAATATTGCTACTAGCTCTTCAGTCCACAAATTACTATACAAATAAGAGCTACATATCATGATCAATGACCAGTCATGTCACTTCTTTCAAAGTTTATCAGTGATTGGTCACTGCATATCTGTTATTCAGTTCATGCACAGATGGCAAAGCATGTAGTTATGCTGCCTCCTTATTTCCCAGTAAAAACCAATGTGATATTTTACAAAAACAGACAATTAGAAGAAGAAATTGGCCAACAACGATACAGTACAGCAGAGAAATGGAAAGCAATAATGCTGTAAGTGAAATTCAAATCAAATTTAAATGGGCTTGGTTCCAGGACAAGATCGGGGAGTAGAAGGACCTGAGCTCACCTTTCCTCTTGTGAAAACACCAAAATCACAACTAATGGCTGAACAACCATCAACAAAAAAGACTGGAACTTACCAAAAAAGATATGCTACTTCCAAAGAAGAAGTCACAACAAGACAGTAGGAGGGATGCATTTTTTGATACAAACAAATCCCATAAGTGTTGGGTGGGTGACCCACAAACTGGAAAATATTTATATCACAGAGGTTCTCCCACAGGAGTGAAAGTTCTGAGCCCCACGTCAGGCTCCCCAGTCTGGGGGTCTGGCATTGAGAGGAGGAGCCCCCAGAGCATTTGGCTTTGAAGGCCAGCAGTGCTTGATCACGGGAACTCCCCAGTACTGGGGGAAACAGAAACTCTACTCTTGGAGGGCACACACAAGGTCTTGTGTGCATGGAGACCCAGGGGAAAAAGCAGTGACTTCATATGAGCCAGGGTCAGACCTACCTGCTGGACTTGGAGGATCTCCTTGGGAGGTGGGGGTGGCTGTGGCTCACTATGGGGACAAGGACACCGGTGGCGGAGACACTGGGGAGTACTCACTGGCGTGAGCTGCCCTAAAGGCTGCCACTTTGACGCCAAGACCTGGCCCCACCCAACAGCCCTTAGGCTCCAGTGCTGGGACGCCCCAGGCCAAAAAACCAACAGGGCAGGAACACAGGCAGATAGGCTGCTTAAGTTTTCCTGAGCCCACAGCCGCCTCTAAACACATCCCTTGACACGGTCCTGCCCACCAGAGGGACAAGACCCAGCCCCACCCACCAGTGGGCAGGCACCAGTCCTTCTCACTAAGAAGCCCACACAAGCCTCTTAGACCAGTCTCATCCACTAGGGGGCAGACACCAGAAGCAAGAGGAACTACAATCCTGCAGCCTGTGGGACCTCAAACACAGAAAGTTAGACAAAATGAGATGGCAGAGGACAATGTTCCAGATGAAGGAACAAGATAAAACCCCAGAAGAACTAAGTGAAGTGGAGACAGGCAATCTACCTGAAAAAGAATTCAGAGTAATAGTAAAGATGATCCGAGATCTCAGAAAAAGAATGGAGGCACAGACCGAGAAGATACAAGAGCTAGAAGATATAAAGAACAAACAAACAGAGATGAACAATACAATAACTGAAATGAAAACTACACCAGGAGGAATCAACAGCCGAATAAATGAGGCATTAGAATGGATAAGTGAGCTGGAAGACAGAATGGTGGAAATCACTGCTGTGGAAAGGAATAAAGAATGAAAAGAAATGAAGACAGTAATAAAAGACCTCTGGGACAACATTAAATGCACCAACATTATAGGGGTCCCAGAAGGAGACGAGAGAGAGAAAGGACCTTAGGAAATATTTGAGGAGACAGTAGGGGAAGACTTCCCTAATATGGGAAAGGAAACAGTCACCCAAGTCCAGGAAGCAGAGGGTCCCATACAGGATAAACCCAAGGAGGGGCATGCTGAGACACATATTAATCATACCAACAAATATTAAAAAGAAAATATTAACAGCAACAAGGGGAAAGCAACAAGTAACATACAAAGGAATCCCCATAAGGTTATCAGCTGATTTTTCAGCAGAAACTCTTCAGGCCAGAAGGGAGTGGCACAATATATCTAAAGTGATGAAAAGGAAAGAACTACAGTCAAAAACACTCTACCCAGCAAGGCTCTTGTTCAGATTCAATGGAGAAATCACAAGATTTACAGATAAGCAAAAGCTAAAAAGAACTCAGCACCACCAAAACAGCTTTACAACAAATGCTAAAGGAACTTCTCTAGGAAGAAAACAAAGGGCCACAACTAGAAACAAGAAAATTACGAAGGTATCACCTCACACTGGTCAGAATGGCCATCATCAAAAAGTCTACAAACAATGAATGCTAAAGAGGGTGTGCAGAAAAGGGAACCCTCCTATGCTGTTGGTGGGAATGTAAATTGGTGGTGCCACTATGGAGAACAGTATGGAGATTCCTTAAAAAACTAAAAATAGAGCTACCGTATGATCCAGCAATCCCTCTCCTGGGCATTTAGGAAGCAACCTAAATGTCCATCAACAGAGGAATAGATAAAGAAGATGTGGTACATGTATCAGTGGAATTTTACTCAGCCATAAAAAAAGGCATGAAATAATGCCACTTGCAGCAACATGGATGGACCTAGAGACTGTCATACTAAATGAAGGCTGAGAAAGACAAACATCATATGATCACTGTACATGGAATCTAAAAATGATACAAATGAACTTATTTACAAAACAGAAACAGACTGGCAGACTTCAGAAACAAACTTATGGTTACCAAAGGGGAAAGGTGGGGGGGGATAAATTAGGAACTTGGGATTAACATATACACACTACTATATATAAAATAGATAACTAATAAGAACATATTGTATAGCACAGGGAAATCTACTTGGTACTCTGATAACCTATATGGGAAAAGAATCTGAAAAAGGATATACATATATGTATAACTAAATCACTCTGCTGTACACCTGAAACTAACACAACATTGTAAATCAACTATACTCCAATACTAAAAAAAAACCCTCATGCTGAGCCCCGCCCCCCGCCCCGCCAAAAAAGAAATCAGACTTAAATGCAGACACAGAAGAAAAGGCTGACAAGGAAAATGCTTCTAACTTTTGCTGTTTGAGAAACTCTAGATATGCAGTCAGAGGAATGTGGTGAAGGTAAACTTACTAACATAAGGAAAGTGATCATGATGAAAAGGATGAAGAAGATGTCTTAGAGGAAGTGACTGGAAAAAAATCGACAATAAAAGATCCCTCAGAGGTATTTAACAACATTGAAAGCACAAAGGATAAAATGTTGAAAGCTGATCCAAACTTAGAAGTATGACAATTTGCAAAGGAAGAGAAAAGATGCTCACTCTGTTATCATAAGTTTCACAAATGAGATGAAGGAACATAAACTATTCTTGGTAAGTGTTTACAAAGAAATAAAACACTGTAATCCTCAATATTTCTAATATTTTATAATACTGAGACAATTCAATAGAGAAGACTAGTTTTCAACAAATGATGCTGGGACGATTGGCTAACCACATGAAAAGAATGAAGTTGGACCTCTATCTTATACCATATATAAAAATTGAAAAGAATGAAGTTGGACCTCTATCTTATACCATATATAAAAACTGACTCAAAATGGATCAAAGACCTGAATGTAAGAAAGAAAACCATAAAAATTGTAGGAAAAACCACAGGTGTAAATCTTTATGTCCTTGGATTAGGCAATGGTTTCTGTCAGGCCATGGCCACCTGACAGGCCTAGGAATGAAAAAAAAAAATCACAGTGTACTTAATAAATACTAGTGTTACATATTTTTCATTTCCCTATAAGTTTATACTCAACAGTAAGAGTTTTTAATGTCTTGACAAAAAATTTTAAAGGTCACAGAACAATTTTTCCTACTGATTATTAAGATCACTGTACATGGTTTCAGCTTATATATTCACTTTTACAGTCTCAAAGTATCATGCAAATTGAGTACTGCCTGTGTAGTGACAGAAAAAAATCTCATCTGAAGCATCTTTTGAAGAAGTGTAGGATGTGATTACCTACCTGTAATTCCTCTGCTGTGGAGACATCTAGTCCTGTGAGATCTTGTATTCTCATATTAATTCGAGACACCACAGGGTTTTCATAGCCAGAGAGCCAGGCACTAAAAACAAGAAGAAAATTATTAGTTTTACTGATAAAGTTTCAGTACACAAAGACCAAGAGCTGTCATTTAAAAAGCCATAATATACAGGACATTAAGGCTTTATCTATAGGCATTTACTTCATTTGCTGCTTTGATACGATTTTGTGTGTGTGTGTGTGTGTGGTACGTGGGCCTCTCACCGTTGTGGCTTCTTCCATTGCGGGGCACAGGCTCTGGACGTGCAGGCCCAGTGGCCATGGCTCATGGGCCCAGCCGCTCCGCGGCATGTGGGATCTTCCCGGACCGGGACACGAACCCGTGTCCCCTGCATTGGCAGGTGGACGTTCAACCACTGCGCCACCAGGGAAGCCCTTTGATATGATTTTTACTAATGATGTTGTAATTTTTAAAAGATGTTACATTCTACAGTTAGAGGTTGGAAAGGGAAAAAAACTAGTATCATTTATTACTGAGTTTTTATGAAAACAGATGGATTAATGTAAGAAGACTATATAGGACTGTCTACACTGAGAATTTTTTTAATTCTGGAAAAATACATACATCAAAATGAAAACAACTGTTCCTTCTAGATAAGGTATAGGAACTGGCCAAGGTGAAGGTCATAGGGGTTTTAGCCTGATTTATATAATGCTAAGGTTTTACAAGAAAAAATCATGTATTACTTGCCTAAATAAAAAAGTTTTAAAAGGTACCCAACACACCCAGTAGGATAGCTATAACTAAAAAGGTGTTGGTGATGATGTGAAGAAATTAGAACCCTCATATATTGCTGGTAGGAATGTAAAATGGTGCAGCCACTTTGGAAAATACTTTGGCAGTTCCTCAAATTGCTAAACACAGAGTTACCATATGACCTAGCAATTCCACTCCTAGGTATATACCCAAGAGAAATTAAAATGTGTGGTCATACCAAAACTTGTACGTAAGTATTCATAGTAGCATTATTAGTAATGGCCAAAAAGTGGAAATAATACAAATGTCCATCAACTGATAGATACATAAAATGTGATATATCCATAAGACAGATTATTGTGTCATGAAAAGGAAGTAATGATACATGCCACCACATGGATGAACCTTGAAACCATTATGTTAAGAATGATAAGTCAGATACAAAAGGTCACACATTATGATTCCATTAATATGAAATGTCCAGAACAGGCAAATCAATACAGAAAGTAGATTAGTGGTTGCCACAAGAAGGCGGTATTAAGGAATGACTCTTAATGGGTACAGGATTTTCTTCTGGGGTGGTGAAAATGTTCTGGAATTAGATAATGGTGATGACTGCACAGCTAAAAAAGACTAAAAACCACTGAACTGTATACTTTAAAGGGTGAATTTTACGGTATGGGAACTATAGCTCAATAACATGGCACAGCAAAATTCAGCTCTCTCCTTTACACATGCTTTTCCCCAGTCTATTAGACTTTTTCTTTCTTCACTTCTCTCATCAAGCTTTGGTCTATCATTTCAACAGTGTTCTTTTTTTTAGCGTGGGGGGGCACCACGCCATGCAGCTTGCAGGATCTTCGTTCCCCAACCAGGGATTGAACCCATGCCCCCTGCAGTGGAAGCGTGGAGTTCTAACCACTGGACCGCCGGAGAATTCCCTCAACAGCATTCTTGATTAAAAGCCTAAACTCACCTGTCTGGCAAGAAACACAAGCCTGATGAATTTCTTTTCTCCAAGCTTATACCTATAACACCAAATCGTATTGGAAAAAGTCATGAGATAGGGCAGATATGTTCCACTAAAAATTCATGTACACTGGGACCTCCTTGGTGGCACAGTGGTTAAGAATCCGCCTGCCAATGCAGGGGACACGGGTTCAAGCCCTGGTCCAGGAAGATCCCCCATGCCGCGGACCAGCTAAGCCCTGTGCACCACAGCTACTGAGCCTGCGCTCTAGAGCCTACGAACCACAACTACTGAACCTGCGGGCTCCAATTACTGAGGCCCGTGCTCCACAACAAGAGAAGCCACTGCAATGAGAAGCCCACGCACCACAACGAAGAGCAGCCCCCGCTTGAAGCAACTAGAGAAAGCCCACGAGTGGCAAAGAGACCCAACGCAGCCAAAAACAAAACAAAACAAAACAAACAATCATGAACACTAACTCCAAATGGGCCTTACTCTAGTCTCTATTATGAACCCCAACCCACCTCAGACTCCTTCACTCAGTGGATTACATATCTCCTACGTCACAGATAAAATAAAAACCATACAATCTTTTCCTTATACATAGTTCATTCTAGTTCATTCCAGTTCCAAGAGGAGATTTCTCTCCATTATCTAAGGCCAATCCTCTGCCTTAGATTCTATTATCTCCTGCCATTTTAGGAACCATAAATCATTGATGAGCCCTTCTCTCTCTCATATAATCAACATCTCTTCTCAATAATTCCTCCCACAGCTTTTAACGGGGCTTAAGACTCTCCCATTAAATAAATAAGCAAAAATTTTTAATTCTTTCCCTCAATTCTTTCTATCTCCAGCCACCAATTTCTTTCTCCTCCATCTTCAAGTCAACCTTTTCACTGACTCCTCACTTCTCAATCCATTCCAATTTAGCTTTAGTCCCCATCACTCCATCAAAACTGCTCTTGCTAATATCTCACCCATAACCCTACTATACTACTAAATCTAACAAGATTTCCCCATTCTCATAGTATTTGCTCTTTTAGTAACATTTCAGAATGTTCATCCTTCTTGGAACTCTCCTCCTGACTCATTCATTCTCCAGGTATTCCTTTAGTCTCTCTGGATGTTCCACCCTAGTCTCCCTCACAGCCTCTCACACTGTATTTTGTCTTTCTCCCAGTGCCCCAGCAGCACTTATTCAACAATGTTCCTTCTTGCCCTAAGGCTAGTGCACATGCTCATCTCTACCCAGAGTATTCTTCTGCTTAACTTTGCAAATTTAAGGCTCTGGATTATCATTTCAGTTGTCTCTTCTTCAGAGAAGCCTTCCTTGACTCCTCCCTGTGCCAGACCAGGTTTTTGTTTTGTTTTGTTTTTGGAACAGTAAGAGGAAAAAGTTTTTAACTAATCACATGAAATTGACGTGACATGCTATTAGAAGTAAAGGAATATAAATAATACTGTTACAAAATTTACATTTTTCACATCCATTTCAGAGGAAAATGCATTAGGATTCCTCTTGATCTGATGGACTGATTTCCATAAAATCGGTTTTTTAAATAGTAAATAACAGTATATTTTCTTAGACTGCTAAGAAGTGGTCAGAAAGGCAACTATAAAATCTATGATGAAAACAACTGACAGGATTAGGGCTGTTTCATGAAATATTAAGAACTATATCTCTTTTTTGGCTGTTAAATCAATGCACCTTTTCACTGGTAAAGCAACTGTTTGCTGTACCAGAGAAAAGGTGCACTGATTTAAAGAGCTGCTTCTTAAGCAATATACATTCAATTGTTCAAAACTGAAGTGAGTTTTCTTTCTAATGTTGCCCTCCTTTGGAGAACAAGCAAATATCTTTGTCTTTTGTTAGGCAAATATTGTGAAATGCAGCTCTTGTGATCTAAATTTTATTCCCTCACAATTAAACGGGGGCAATTAATTGTTATTAGGAATAAGCCTTTGTAACACTTCCAGCTTTTAAAACAGCAAGGCTTCTGAATAACTTCTCAAAACTAGCTTTCAATTTTGGTGCATGACCTGATACCTGACACATTTGATCTGTATTTTAGTCATTTCTTCTAATATCTACACTTTGCCTTCAATAAGGGTTAGTGTTGTGGTTTCAAACAATTTTTACATACAATAGAGTAAGTTTTCATTTCACCGAACTGAGTTTTTCCACTTATGTACCTGTGGAAGGTAATTTGAGCACACACATATTTGCATACATATTTGTGTGTATACATATACATTTTTTAAAGTAAGTCGCTTTTACCATTAAAATAAAGCTAGGCAACAGGGAAACTACGAGGAACAGTTTGTCTTCCTTAGAAATCCTTTTCTAGGTTGAGAAGGGCAAGTACAATTTGCTGAAGGATTTGATAAAGCTCTAGTCTTTTCATCATGTGTTAATCCCACACTGTCATGTCTTATCACCACAGCTACATACATGTCCACTTCCTCAGTAGCACTAGCCTCGAGAGTAATGTCTATCATAAACAGGACATTATTGACCGAGCACTCAATACTGTTTGCAATCATTCAGCATTCTCCACTTTGCACAATCCTGGTATCAAAGTAACATTGACAACTCACCAATATTTTCCTCTGTACACTGCCCAAGTACTAGTTTCTGTGCTCCCACACTCCCTGAAGAATAGATATACACGTTCATTCCAGCTTCTCCATTTCCTAACTGCTGGAACTACATCTTCAAAGAATGCTACTTTCATGCACCCAGCTGTGAATGCTGCCCGCCACGTAGCCCTAAAGTTATTTCAGTACCAAGGTCTTTCGGTCCAGAGACATTTGCCAGCACACATTATCTACCACAGCACGGACCATCTATTTTGCATCATCCACTCCATTTCCCAGATGCTGCAGGGATCAGAATACCCCAACCCCATGGGAATCCTCTTCAGCCTGTTTCCTCAAAAGACTGAGGTCCTGGGACTTCCCTGGTGGTCCAGTGGGTAAGACTCCACACTCCCAATGCAGGGGGCCCAGGTTCAATCCCTGGTTGGGGAACTAGATCCCGCATGCATGCTGCAACTAAAAGTTTGCATGCCACAACTAAGAAGCGCACATGATGCAACTAAAGATCCCACATGCCGCAACTAAAGATCTCACATGCTGCAACTAAGATCCAGCACAGCCAAAATAAATAAATAAATATTAAAAAAAAAAATTTGAGGTCCTGCTAGCACTCCTCTTCTTTCCAAGAGGAAAGAAGTATCTTTGTCTCTTTGTTAAGATACTCAATGTTTTCTTTGATGTAAAGAAATTGTTCTTCACAAAACTAATCAAGTGGTACCTTTAATATCTAATGGATCACGGTGACTTTGGTGGGCAGCTACTGGATGCTACTATGAGAATCACCCTAGATTGGGAGGTGGGAGGGTAGTGCTACCTGCAACCTGAAGCACATCAGGGAGATGCTACCTCCATGCACCTGGAAGTGGAGAAGGCAGCCACCCCAATATGTTTTTATAGTACTACATATCCTTCCTTTGTGGCATTTATAACAATTGTACATTAATTTGTTCTTTGATTAAGGTAAGACACCTTCATTCAACTACTAGTTCCAAATACATATAAATTCTGCCTGGTTTTGCTCACCACTATATCCATAGTGCCTGGCACATAGTAGATGCTCAATAAATATTTGCTGAATGAATGAATCCTGAAGATGTCTTAGAACTAATCCAAGATTTATTTTACTTTACCATAAGTATTTGTCCGATGATCTCATGCAAATTTATAGGGATTGGCCAAGTAGAATTCCTCTGTGTCACAGAAATAGGAAGGATCCAAGAATTTTATTGTTATAAAGGATGTAGCTGATAAATACACTAAGAACTTATTTCTTCCAATTCTGACCAAGTTCCTGGTAGAACTAATCTCGTATGTCAATGTACCTTTTTTGCCTGGCAAAAAATTTCATAGATTTTTGAATTTTATAAGCAACCAACTACTGACTTGATCTTTATAGATAACTGCAACACAAGATTGGCAAGTGTTCTAATAAAGTTTCAAACTAAATACATCTTGATAAAATAACTGTTCCTATTTCATCCTGGAACCTATCACCCAAGAGAACCTGGTTTTCTGACATCTTCAACTCTCTTCTCTGCTACCACCAATTCTTAAGCAACTATTCTTACATTTTTCTCTTGTACTTTGGTAGAAGCATTGTCCTTCAGCCTTTCAGAGGCTGGAGCATCTATCTATGCTTTTGAATCTACCTTTTCCATAGGCCTTACTCCAGCAGTTATTGCCTCCCTTTCTATCTTTAATCTTTTCCTTGCTTATTAACTCTTCAGACTGAAGTCTCCTGTTATCAAGAACATATTTACTTTTGCCATTTTAGCAAATTATCATTCCAATCTTTTACTTTTATAGTTTTAAAATTATGGAAGCAAGAAATCCTTGTTATATTCAACAAATGGTTCTGAGACACTGGATAACCATATGCAAAACAAAGAAGATGGACCCCTACCTCACACCATAATAAAAAAAATTAACTCAGAAGGGATTAAAGACCTAAATATATAAGCTAACATTACAAAACTTTTAGGAAAAAAAATTGGCATATGGTTTAGCTATGACCTCAAAAGTACAAGCAGCAACAACAAAAATAAACAGGACATCATCAAAATAAAATGTTTGTGCCTCAAAAGACATGAATTTCAGAACAGCATTATTCATAATAGTCAAAAAAGTAGAAATAACCCAAATATCTATCAACAGATAAGATAGATGCAAGGTGGCATATCCATACAAAAGAATGTTGTTCAGCCATACCTTGAAAACCTGCCAAGTGAGAAGCCAGACACTAAAAGTCCGTGTAGTATATAAAAAATATCCAGAAGAGGCAAATCCATAAAGACAGAAAGCAGATTAGTGGTTGCCCAGGGCTGGGGCAGGGAGAGGGTTAAGGATTAAGTGGTTATGGCTAAGGAGTGTAATGAAAATGTTCTAAAATTAATTGTGGTGATGGATGCACAAGTCTCTGAATATACTAAACACCACTGACTTGTACACTTCAAATGGGTGAATCAATAAAGCTATTTTTTAAAGAAATACTTATTATAAAAATTTCAAACAGGGTGCTGCAGTGGTTAAGAATCCACCTTCCAATGCTGGGGACACGGGTTCAACCCCTGGTCGGAAAACTAAGATCCCACATGCCGCGGGTCAACTAAGCCAGCACACTGCAACTACTGAGCCTGCACACCACAACTACAGAGAAGCCCACGTGCCTCAAATACAGAACCCACACTCTCTGGAACCCACACACCACAACTAGAAAGCCCGTGCGCAACAACTACTGAGCCTGCATGCTCTGGTGCCCATGCACCACAACTAGAGAGAAACCCACACACCACAACGAAGAGGCCCCGCGCTGCAACGAAAGACTCCACGTACCGCAACTAAGACCCAACATAGCCAAAAATAAAATTAAACAAAATTTAAAAATTTTCGAACAGTATAAAAGTGTATGAAGTTCCTTTCCTAGTCCCACTCCTCACAGGTAAACAGTATTAACAAATAGATATGTATCCTCTCAACAGTTTCCCCCGTGTATAAACAAACATACGGAGAGAATTAAAAAAAAAAAAAATCCACCCTTCAATCTTTCACCATAATATACACATACACTTTTTCCCCCTGAAAATACTTCTGACATCTTTCCTAGTCAATACACATAGCACTGCCTCATTTTTAAAAAATTACTGTGGTTAAACAATACACAACATAAAATTAACCACTTTAACCATTTTTTAAAATATGGTAAAATACACATAAAATTAACCACTTTAACCATTTTTAAGTGTACAATTCAGTGGTGTTAAGTACACTCACAAGGTCACGCAACCATCACCACTATCTATTTCCAAAACTTTTTCTTCATCCCAAACTGAAACTCTGTACCCATTAAACAATAATTTGCCAGTTCCCTCTCCTCCCAGCCCTTGGTAACCTCTAATACACTTTTTGTCTGTATGAATTTGCCTATTCTAGGTACCCCCTGTAAGTAGAATCATACCATATTTGTCCTTTTGTACCTGGCTTATTTCACTTAGTATAATGTCCTCAAAGTTCATCCACGTTATATATAGCATGTATCAGAATTTCATTCCTTTTTAGGGCTGAATATAGTGCATAATTTGTTTATACCACATTTTGTTTAACCATTCATCCATTAATGGATACGTGGGTTGCCTCCACCTGTTGACTACTGTGAATAACGCTGTTATGAACATGGGTGTACAAGTAATCTGTTTGAGTCCCTTCTTTCAATTTTTGGGGGTATATACCTAGAAGTGGAATTTCTGCATCATATCATAATCCTATGTTTGACTTTGTGAGGAACTGCCAGCCTGTTTTCCACAGCAACTGTAACACTTTACATTTCCATTCCTCATTGTTTTTTAAACTACTGCTTTTCTTTTTAAAATAAAATACCTTTAATTTCAAAATGATCACGAAGGTCAGTCAATAAAGCACTAGTTAAATAAGGTTGTTTCTAATTTTTCTCTAGTACAAACAATAACAGAAATTTCTGTATCTCTTTGCATACTTATGGGAATATCTCTGTAGGACAAATTCCTAGACGTGGAACCACTAGATGACTTTTACTTTTTTTTTTTTTCCGGTATGCGGGCCTCTCACTGCCGTGGCCTCTCCTGCTGCGGAGCACAGGCTCCGGATGCGCAGGCCCAGCGGCCACAGCTCACAGGCCCCCAGCCGCTCCGTGGCATGTGGGATCCTCCCTGACCGGGGCACGAACCCACGTCCCCCGCATTGGCAGGCGGACTCTCAACCACTGCGTCACCAGGGAAGCCCCGACTTTTACATTTTGATAAATGTCAAGCTGCCCTCCAAAAAAGTTTCAGTGATTTATACTTCTATCAACTGTTTATGAGAGTGCCCATTTCATAAAATCCTTGCCAGTATCAATCTTTTCAATCTTTGCCAATCTTAGAGGCAAAAATATTTTAATTTTTTAACTTTTTAAAAAAAGTTTTAATCTGCACTTCTTGTTATATCACAAATGATCTCAATAGAAGGTTTGAGGCTTAGCAGTTAAGCCTCAGATGAGACAAAGTCATTGATAACTGCAGCTTAAATATAAACTTATCTTAATTGTGGTTCTGCCATAGTCATTAGAGAGGAAAATGAGTTCTACATAGGAAGTTATTTCACTTAATTTGACTTTTACATGAAAACCTCTCCAAAATATACTAAGATTTTCCTAAGCTGGAGAACTCCATATGTTTAAAACATTTTATTCATCTAGATCCCACCCTTAAAGCATTACTGCTAATCTGTCTTCAGCAACATTATTGTAGACCTATCGGGTAGCTGAAGAAATTAGCTCTGAGCTGTTTTAACACTGCTAAAAATTCAGTGGAGACAATGATACTGTAATATGTTAACTGTCTATTCTTTAGGATCTGGAAGTCTTACTCCTACATTAAATTAAGTAATCGGAAATCAACATTCTTCTAGTACTCAGTGCTTTAACTGAGTTAGAATGTAAAGTTATAATATTTACTATAACAGGAAAAAAATCATTTGAACATTCTTTATCTTTTGTAAAATTATAATTGAAAATGTCAACTAAGTTTTACAGTGTTTTTTCCACAAAACATTTAGTGCCAGGAGAAAAACAAAATTCTTTCTCCAGATAATTTTACATATGTGTCCTTTTTTTCCATTAATAACTAGATAACCCAAAATATATTTCTTTTGTTCTTAATCCAGGGCCCAAAGTGCCGATTACAGAGGGCAAAACTTTCAATAATTCTTCTCTAAGTGCTTAATAGTTAACAAAGAAAGGCTAATCATCCAGACTGGGAATTTACCCAGTCTCTTTGGTTCTTAGTGGGACAATTATACAACACTATAGATCTATCCATTTCAGTTATCTCAATCTGAGAACCACTGTTCTACCCAATAGAAGGCAATGCTGTTATTAAAAGTTATGCCAATTTGGACTTCCCTGGTGGCACAGTGGTTAAGAATCCACCTGCCAGGCTTCCCTGGTGGTGCAGTGGTTGAGTGTCCACCTGCCGATGCAGGGGACATGGGTTCGTGCCCCGGTCCGGGAAGATCCCACATGCCGCAGAGCGGCTGGGCCCATGAGCCACGGCCACTTGGCCTGCGTGTCCAGAGCCTGTGCTCCACAACGGGAGAGGCCACAACAGCGAGAGGCCTGCGTACCACAAGAAAAAAAAAAGAATCCACCTGCCAATGCAGGGGACGAGGGTTCCAGCCCTGGTCTGGGAAGATCCCACATGCCACTGAGCAACTAAGCCCGTGCACCACAACTAGTGAGCCTGCGCTCCAGAGCCCACAAGCCACAACTACTGAGCCTGCGTGTCACAATTACTGAAGCCCACGTGTCTAGAGCCCATGCTCCACAACAAGAGAAGCCACCGCAATGAGAAGCCCGTGCACCACAACAAAAAGTAGACCATGTTCGCCACAACTAGAGAAAAGCCTGTGTGCAACAACAAAGACCCTACACAGCCAAAAATAAATAAATAAATTTATTTATTTAAAAAATTATTCATTAAAAAAAATTATGCCACTTAAAAATCTGATTATCATTCAAAGCTATTTGCAGGGGGGTGGGGTGGCAGTGGGATGAATTGGGAGATTGGGATTGACATCTATACACTAATATGTATAAAATAGATAACTAATAAGAACCTGATGTATAAAAAATAAAATAAAATTTAAAAAAACAAAGCTATTTGCATTGATCTCTATATTGTAAAAATATTAATATATTTTTACACTGTATTTGCTCCTTAACATGGGGTAAATTAAATCTTAAGCATAATAAAATATGATACTGTAGGAAATATGTACTTGAAAGTAAAAAAAATGAAATCACTTCCAAGAAGTGATTCTGATTCCACCAGAATCAAAGAAGCTTTTTCTATCACACTAAATAGACTGTTTATTTGCATATCTCATTATTTATGTTGCTTTAACAGGACTTATAAGTTCAAATAACTAAACTGTCTTCTCACAGCATATAACTGAATGTTTACCTCTCAAAAACTAAAATTCCATTTCTTTGATTTAGTCAAAATTATTAGCTTCTCCATTAACAAGTCATAGTAAATTTTTTTTTTTAATATTGGAAAAGACAAAAAATGATTTGCCAGAAGTTCGAAGAGAGTCAATAAAGTAAATAAAAACTTTATGTTTTTAAACAGTAATGAATTTCCACACATACTTTGCCCAAGGAAAATTCTACTTGCTAGAACACTGGAACATATTTTTACTTCCACAGATAATGATGCAATCACTTAAGAAATTTCTCAAAATACAGATATTTGAAATTCCCTTCTGACCCTTTCAAAATACAGATGTTCCCAGAGTAAAAGGGATCACATTAACTGACATCAGTACACATAAACTCTTTCTGCTATTTTGCGTTTGAGATGCCTTCTTCAGAGGCATAAAATATGAAGGAAACAGAAAACACTCATTTATTACACTTGTAAAATCTTCAAAATTCAGATTTACAGTGATGGGTAGAAAATGTCTTGACATAGCTATTAAATTTCCAAAATAGTAGAAACTTTTAATTTGTTAAAATATGAAATGTACTGGATATTTTATGGAGCAAATTCCTTCCTTAACAGTTAAGAGCTCTCTCTCAACATATATATTTTATTTTTAAAAGGGCTGATGAACAATTTTCCTTAAGAGTAAAGATGAAAATCACTGTGCTATGGAACTCTTCTTTTTACTATGTTGTTTTGATCACAAACACACCCACACTGCATACTTTGCCAAGCCTGGGTGAATTTATTGTAGTGTTACTCAGTCTTCTAATGCTTCTAATGCTACTGGCTAAATATCTTCTGCTATTATAAATAATATGAAGTATGGTTGGGCCTTTCTCAAAAATCCAATAAAATTGCTTCTCAGAGCTATAAAATTATAACATTTAAAAAATAAGTTCAAAATATTTAGAGGTATTTAGTTCCTAAGAGAGAAAAAATGTTTGTAGACCACCTTTCTGAGAGTAATTTATTTTGACTTGTTGGTAAAAGCCCAATGACTCTGTGGGCTGAATGTTTTGTCAAAAGGTCTATTGTATATATAGAAAATTTCCAAAAATGACTTCTAGAACATTAAGTTAATAAAATTTTGTTTTAAATGATTCCTAAAAACAGAAAAATCTGGAGAATTTAGATACTTACTAGCTTTATGACAGTAAAAATGCCATAACACCATGTAATCTCTGATAAAATATACAATGGATTTAGTTATTTCTTTAAAAATAGATAACGGCTTCATTTTTTTAGACGTGAATAAGGTTCTGTAAAATGGAAAATTAGCTTACTCAAAACGAGGGTTAATTACTATGCACAGAAGCATTATAAACCATGGCTCAACATGTCTATCCAAATTAGTTACTGCAAATCCTTACCTTGTATTAGTGTTACTAAAATCAAAATCACATTACAGGAATGTGATTAGGGGCAAGGGGACAGGTAGTGGTATAGGGCAAACAGTTAGGAGACCAGAATATGTGTGTGGGGATGCTGAAGGTTAATATGTGAAGGACGTAAAGCTTTGCCTAAAAAGAGTAATTAAGAAAATGAAATCAATGCATACTGTCTAGCCTTTATAGTACTTTTGCTATGACTCATAGCAACAATGTTAACATTTTTTGTTTGAGTGCCTAAGACAGTTGTTAAAATCTATGTGCTCCTTTGCACAATTTTTAGTTGACAAATGAAATTTTTCATCGTAAGAGTTTCAAAGGATTTAATTCTGTCATACTGAAAACAGTGGTAATTTCTGAAAAATGATTACTTGTTTTATGTATCCAGTGGACTCTAAATACCATAATGATTTTATGCCCACCATCATCCACTTTAAAATATATATATTAATGAAGCATTTTTTAAAAACTTGGAAATTTTACATTATTCTTTTCTTTTTTTCCTTGAACTTGCATTTTCATTCCACTCTTATCTTAAAACAGTGATTCTCAACAGGGGTAGAGAGGTGGAGTTCCCAGGCATGGTGGTGGGAATTTTGCCTGCCAGGGTACATTTGGCAATGTCTGAAGACATTTTTGATTGTCACAACTGGGATGATGGGTGCTTCTGGCATCCAGTGGGCACTAGAGATGCTGCTAAACATCCTATGAGGCTCAGGTCAGTCAACAAACAACAATCATCTGATACAAAACGTCAATAGTGTTGAGGTTGAGAAGCCCTGCCCTAGAGTGATATATTTCTATGACCAAAAGTCTTTTATTCATCACATTATACTTCTCTATAAGAAAAATATTTATGTAAACTGATAAAAATATAAATTTCCTATATCATAAAGGCCTAAGTGTTAAAAAAAATGTCTCCTAGAATGGGTTATTACAATTATAATTAGTATACATTAAAGAACATGATTAAACAATCATCATCAATAATAAAAAGTGAATATATATTAAAATATTCCTAATGAAATGGATAAAGCTTATTTTCAATTAGGTATTGTATCTGTGAATAAATATTGCCAAAATGAGATGGAATTCAGCTCAATGATACTTCTATTTTCATTTTTATGAGAGCTGAGAAACCTTTATGTAAATAAGTAGATGGAAAAGAAGTTCTGTTGAAATAATGTCACTTATTTTGTAAGCTCCTATATGTTATATACACTAATAAGTTACATAGTGACCTTTTATTAAAAATCATTTCAGTGATCTATCAGCCAATAACTTAAGGAGATTCTCTTAAATACTGTTAAAAGCAAAGAATTTGAAACCAACTGACTTGCAGAGGATTTGTTAGGTAATCCTTCAAGGCATTCATTTTCTCACTACCTACAGCTACTGAGTAACCCAGAGATCTTTCAACCCCTGCTTTACTACAGAGACCAAATTAGGACTTCTTCAATGAAGACTCTTTGGGAACTTCCCTTACTTTAATATGAGAACACAGCTTCACTTATCAGGCAGGGTTTGGGATATCTCAGCAGGCATTTTAAAATCTAGTAATTTCTATTAACTGCCCCATAACCACATCCATCATGAAAAGTCAGGCACAGGTGTCATCAAATACCTATGCCTGGGCTTCCCTGGTGGCGCGGTGGTTGGGAGTCCGCCTGCCGGTGCAGGGGACGCGGGTTCGTGCCCCGGTCTGGGAGGATCCCACGTGCCGCGGAGTATCTGGGCCCGTGGGCCATGGCCGCTGGGCCTGCGCGTCCGGAGCCTGTGCTCCGCAACGGGAGAGGCCGCAGCGGTGAGAGGCCCGCGTACCGCAAAAAAAAAAAAAAAAAAAAAAAAAAAAAAAAAAACCTATGCCTAATAGCCTAGGTCTTAGAAATCATATGATGGGTTTTATGAAAATTAGATTCTCAAGAAAGAAAATAGTCCAAATATGACTAAAATTCTTCCCATTACTCCCTTACCTCTTAGATACTCTGTACTGTGCTGTGGTCAATTTTCCAGTCTCAGGGTCATGTACTGTAGCTCGGCTCAGCTACAAAAAAAGAGAAAGGACAAGGACTTACTCACGTAGCAGGCAATTTGGGGCTTTTGTTTTGTTTTGTTTTGCCAAGCCACAGGTGATTGGAAGGGTTCAGATTGGTCGGATGGTAGGTAATGGTTTCGAATCAGCAAAAACATTTAGAAAGGTGGCAATAAGAAAAGCCACTTCCAAATCAAGAGAAAATGGGTTGACAGATTTTTGTTGTAGATTGTCCTTTCACTTTTTTTTTTAAATCATTTGAAGCTCTATGTAAATTTTTTATAGCACTGGGTTTCACAGGTGCTTTCTCAGATCTAGAAGTTTAATCTTCTTTAAATTATTTGACAAAAGAATAATTAGTGGTCTCTTTAGTCTCTTTAAATTCATTTTTTAAAACTCTCACCAAGCTATAACTGTTGTTAAATCTCTCTGGTGAAGTAAAAGGCAACTAAACTCAGAAGTAATGGCATTTGAAAGACTGAGATCTGAAGCATAACTCTGTTCTTTCCATTGCCAGCTTTTAAGTCAGCAAGTTTTTAAAAATAAAAACTCCAACAGGAGAAATAGATTACTCCAAAATGACAGTGTTATTTTATAAGATGCATGAACAAATGCCAATACAATCATCATGAAGAATGATGTGAATTCACCACAGCATTTATGAATATGAGAGAACTACATAAACAAAGACTACTCCCAGATTAATCCAGGCTGCTGCTTTCTTTCCCCCCCTCTTTGGCAAGAAAAAGGAAAAAGAAAACAAGTATAAAAGCCATTTCCTGGATATTTGATTCCTAACCCGAAGAGTGATGCAAAGCATATTAACTCCCTAAAAATAACAGACCAATTAAATATTAAAAACAGAACTTCTAGTTAAAGGGAAAGACCTGTGAAACACAAAGCAGTTTATCCATGTGTAAAAATAGGTGGTGACTTGACTGGAGACTGAAAATGACCTACTTCCCTTAAATGAATAATTCCTGTAGGATGTACAAAACACTCATTAGAGGGCAAAATATGCAGCATACACATCTCTTACCTTTTGCTAATTCTGTAATGTACCGTCTCCAAGTCTCCTGTTATTGGGTTTGAAATGGTGGCTCGCCTCAGCTGTGAAGCCAACCATCAAAATAGTTGCATTATAAAAAAAAAAAAAAGAATCACATTTATCCAATCAGTCAGAATTCTGGGATTTTTTTTTTTACAAAGGAGGCTAAAAAGAGAAAATAATTCCATAGACTTCCAGTCACCTGTGTTTAGCCTTGAAAGCCTGTTGATTTTTAAATTTTTTATATTTTTAAAAGTTCTTTAAAATTTTTTGTTTTTGTTTTGCATGAAAGGAGGGTACACAAACAAAAGAGACTGGAAATTAAATTTCTTTCAACGGTTAGAAGACGTGAAGTGAGGAAAAGAAATTTCTAAAATTTGAAGTCTAATTTATAGTTATAAGAATGGCTATTTGCAGTTAATAATCCATTCCAAACTTTTTGTTTTAAGTTTTTCAGTGATGGAAATGTTTGCAAAGATAATGTTCAAAATTTGTTTCAAGGTCATCTTTTCTTCCTTCAAGATATTTACTCATATATTTCACATAAACAGTGAAATAATCTTGGATGAGCACAAAGACAGATGAAAAGAACGCATAAATGTTAAAAAAACAGAAAGAGATGACAGTCAAGATAATGATTTTAAACTTTTTTCTAAAAATGAAGGGTGATTCAGATGTCAACAAAAGAGTATAACATTTTTATTGCCATTAAATTTCTTGATCAAATAATCCAACTGAGGCATACACTTTGAAGATTGAGGCCTCCAAACCCAGAAATATAAGACTTGATCTCCAAGCTAAAATGAACTCCTAATAAATATTCTACCAAGGTAATTTTGGTTTACTGACCACAAATAGTGAACTAAAATCCAGAAGAGAATGACAGAATATGATGTGATTATAAGTGGCATTCTGCTTAAGAGATTTATAAGAACTCCCTTGGACAACATCCATACATATTAGACTGGTCTTTTCCATTTAAAATGTAATCTTTAGTAATAAACAAAAAGTACCCATTTAGAAAAGTAGTAAAACTTAACAACAACAACAATTCTGACTTCAAGTTTATTCTACAGTACAGATATCCAGACAACTCAACTTTTATGATATAACATGGAACAGCAAACTGTGGTCCATGGGCCAAATTCATCCAGCCACCTGCTTTTAGAAATAAACTTTCATTGGAATATAGCCACGTTCATTTATGTATTTTCTATGGCTGCTTCTGCACTGCAACAACAGGCGTGAGTAATTATATAACAGGCTATACAGCCTGCAAAACCTAAAAAATATTCACTATCTGGACCTTTACAGAAAAATTTGCCAACTCCTGTGTAATAATTGAGCAAAAATATTCCTAGTGTTTATTTAACAATCTCTTTATGAAAATGATGGCGGTTTGTATTTTACTATCAATAAGACCAAACAGATTTTAAGAACAAGCTGATGGGAAAAAAGGCAAGAGCATAAAGGGCAGTCTTTCTCACACTCCCACAAAAGAAGAATTTCTATGCTAAACACTAAGTTTATAGGATTGTGTTTACAATAAACTGTTTTTCTTATTAAGATAAATGACATGGGTTGAAGTCAGAAAACTATGATGTCCTTATTTCAGATTAGCAAGATGTTTGTACCCAGCTATATCCTTCTAGTAATAATGTACCTAAACAGGAATAAAAGTACTTCAAGTATTATTTCAGGTAAAACTATAGAAGATATAAAAAGTTGGTCTTTGATTAGTCTCTGAGATTAAAGGGCTCCAAAGTACATAGAAAACTTTTTCAGGAAGATGCTGAAACACAAATTTTTCAAGTGTGAATAAAAGTCTCATCTATGATTTTCATAAATAAGTGCTTAAAACCCAGTTGCAAGGTATGTTATTTGTGTTGATAACAGAGAACAACTGGTACAGAGCTTAGTTAATTCCATTAGTTTGCAACAACAATATCTAAAACTATCTATGGGCTTAATGCCATGTCAATTATCATTTTTATAATCTTGCAAAGGAAAACACTGAAACACCGGTAGAGTAAATTGAGGAGAGGAAAAAAAGAAAAAAATATTTACCCTTGGTTTTGCTAGATCTTTAACAATTTCAATTTCTGCATCAGAAATAATATCATGGAAGCGAATAATACGAGGCTTGTCCCACTCATCCTCCTGTTTGGCTGGAGCCAGAATAAATTTAGGATTCCGGTTTCCATCATGGTAGCGGCAAAAGAGTTTTTTCTGTCTCCGAGGAGTCTAAACATAAAGTTAAAAAAATTATAAATATATTAGAGTAATAATATTTTTAATGCTTGTTCCTATGAAGATAAGAAACAATAATCATGCTAGTGTATACACAGAGTATCTGAGGAAGAACACACAAATGAAACAGTACCCTGCAAATATTCTGCATCAAATGGGACCTTCAGGATTTTAAAAGTTTTATTAATGATTATTTTCTGGAAGAGATGGTAGGCCTTAAATTTTTAAAAGGTGAGGTTTCTCTTTAACCCCTTCTCTCATCAAAATAAAGTTCAGGCATTGTAAATATGAAAGAAATAATAAAATATTTATAGAAATATGAAATGAATGAACAGCACTGCTCCGAACTTCACAAGGTAACTGGGAAGCACTCAGAAAGTTTCTAAAAGAAAAACAAAACAAAACAAAACAAAACCTAGCCAGGTTTTCCCAAATACCTCCCAATTTTAAAAAAATTTAAGGGATTTTTTTTTTAAAGTAAAGAAGAAAATGGGTAGCTCTGAAAAAGAGAAAATAAGTTATTAAACAAAGAAGCCAGGTGCTTTTACTAGCAGGTATTAAAGACAGAGTGGTCAACAAAACAAATAAAGGTTCCTTTCAATCATCTATGTATTATATTAACTAAATAAATTATTCCATTGCTGATTCTTCTCTTGATTAAACAAGTATTTCATATTATGAGGTAGGAATAATATTAGTTTTGGTTTTAATTATTAACTATACAAAAACAAATAATGATTCATGTTTATTCTTGTACTTTATTTACCTAGAATCAAATCCAAGGTTTTATATCAAATAAGCTTTTTATATGATGATGAGATGAATTTAACTATTCTGAGAAAAAGGATGCTTCTTTGACCTGGGGCAGAGTTGACACGTGTGTGTTACATCGACAAACTGGCAAATTAACAGATTTCTGTTTTTATATCTGTAGTTCTATTTTGCTCTCTTCTTTAAGAGATTCTAAGGGCAATAAAAAATATCTGCTTACTATTGGAAATCTCAACACTGACTAGATATTTGATGATATTATGGAACTACTATGAATACTGTGATACTGGAAATACCATGATAATGGTATTGTGGTTATTTTTTAAGAGTCCTTATCTTTAAAAGATACACATTAAAATATTTAGATATGAAATTTAAAAAAAATGTTTCATGAGTCTAATTTGTATTTACTTATTAGCTCCCAAAGCGAAAGTAAACATGTTCTTCTGGGAATCTACAAACTTATCAAAAATGTCAACATAAATATGATCTACTTATTTGCTGTTAGAGGTTAGGCTGTCAACAGTGAGTCATCAAATACCAGGAAGTCATCAACATAAAAACGTAAAACCCAGCTTCAGTTTATCAGTAATAGAGAAAAATGTTAAACACTATTCAAATGTTTTCACTTAAAAGTACTCACTTCAAAAATTCACTAACTCCTTCTATGTATGCCCGCATTCAACTGAACACTAGTACCACATGATATTCCTTAAATAAGGATTCCATGATCAATTAATGTTGAGAAACAAAGTACATCCTATCCATAATGCACATTATCATAAAAAGGATCTGAAAAGTCCTAAGGCTGAACAAAAACTATGTTCCCCACGCGTGAACTTTATTATTTTGGCCTATTACCTATTCAGTAACCTGAAGCACTGGTAATCTGAGTACAAATACATAAATATAGATATACAATAAACAAAGGGATACTTATAGACACATTTTAGTATTTTAAAGAATAAATGTTAAAGCCAAAATCTGTTTAAAGTCTTTGTGCGTTTTTAATATTTCTTAAATGGATGAAAACATTTCACTAGGCAATCTTGTCAAGGTTGACTAGGAGCAGAACCAAAAGAGATCACTGTATAGATAAATCCACTGTTTCACAGGGTGGTTTAGAATGGTATATTATTTCTATTTAAGATTGCTGAAATCTCTTTTGCATTAAGATATAAGAAAAAACTTTATCACGTCCCTTAAATTATCTGATTCTTGGGCTTCCCTGGTGGCGCAGTGGTTGAGGGTCCGCCTGCCGAAGCAGGGGACACGGGTTCGTGCCCCGGTCCGGGAAGACCCCACATGCCACGGAGCGGCTAGGCCCGTGAGCCATGGCTGCTGAGCCTGCATGTCCGGAAGCCTGTGCTCCGCAACGGGAGAAGCCACAATGGTGAGAGGCCCGCGTACCGCAAAAAAAATAAATAAATAAAATTATCTGATTCTTCACCTTAAAAAGCCTGTTTTAATCTATGAAAAGGGTAATAATTACCAAAAATGCATTGTAATGGTATATGATTCACAAGTTTTGTTTTAAAGCTATTTTACTAAGGGTTGGAGCATATTAAGTGTGACACCTATAATAAAGTGATGTGGCATACTGTAATACTTTATCAATAATTCTGATTTTTATCACAAAAGTTTAAAAATAAAAGAATTCTGAATCTCTCTAGAACTATGTACAAACACACACACACATCCACTTCCACACACACACAATTGGCTTTTCCACTTTACCATTTTGATACCCTCCCCACGGCACAGCATTTCGTACTTCTGTCTCTCTGGCAGGTAATCCACAGCAACCCCTTTTTTCTTCGGTGTGGTTTTCTGATCAGATTGGTCATCTGAAGCAGACTTATTGGCATCTTTTTCTTTAGCCATTATATACTCAAAATATTTTAAGTTACCATTAGCTCTCTGATGTTCAGGATCTATTAGAAAAGAAAGAAAGCATGTCCATGAGTAAGCTTACAGTTGTTCAAGCATCAGAATACAACAATATACAACTGGAGGAATATATAAATTTACCTTCCAAACCAGGATGCTTTTGAGAGTGAAAGGAGGCACTAATGAAAATTATTATACCAAAACAATAGGTATAAACCTGTACTGCCCAAAGCACATCAAGACATATAGTCACCCTTATACAAAAAGAGTTCTGGAGATGGAATCAGCCATTTATTTCAAAGTAGCAATTACCGCTTCTACTTTGAGAATCTTCCATGTGAGAAGTTACTTTGATGTCAAATGAATTTTAAAGTATTACTTATTACACTTATTTGAAGCAATGGAAAAGATTTTTCTGAGATTGAAATGTAATGACCATGAGGAAGACAAGGTATACAGTTCAAAAGCAACCTTTACCGCAGACACATTATAAACCCAGAACACAGTCTACTTCTGAGGGCTGAGTGGACTTCCGTCCCCAAATTCTAAGTGAGATGGAAAACAGAAACTAAAAATATAATTTTCAAATAAGCCAGAATCCACTAACTGCCTTGGAATTGCTAGTCATAATTGTTAGCTATCTTTTAGTAGGGGAAAGGAGGACTACTCCACCCATCCAGAAGAAAAAAAATCCAACCCACCACACAAACACAAATGAAAAAGACAGAACAGAACACAGAAACTTCACTTGTGACATTAATTGAAGTGTTTAAAAAAATCTAGCCTTAGATTTGTAATATACTTCTTGTCTTTGAGAAACTGCTCATAATATATGTTGTGATATACACAATATGAGTCTACTTTTGTAAAAGAAAGGGAAAAGGGGGGAGGGGGTATACTACGAGGAAACAAAAAAAATTGGTGGGTATCTCTGAGTGATCGGCTCTGAGTGATGACTCTTCTGTATCTTTTTCTACTTTAAAATTTTTTCTACAATGAATGAAGTATTTTTTAAGTCAGGAGGAAAAATATCACTAAAAAATACTGGGGAAAAAAAGGGCAATTGAATTAATATCTCAATTTATTAATTCACTCAACTAAAAAATAACCTAATTCAAAAGCTTATTTTCAGATGACCAATGTTTTTGAACTGTTCGACTCTCCTTGCACATATTTACCTATTCATAAAAAGAATTTTTTTTAAGTTTTAAAGCTTCGTTATACACCAAAGACCACATGAATTTTTTTAGCATACAACTCCACCACAGATTCTGAGTTAGTAGGTCTGGTATGGAGATCAAGGAATTTTCATTTCTAATAAGTATCCAAGTAATTCTGATGCATGTGGCCCCTTGCTCATACTTACAGAAATACTACATCTCTGTTCAAAACACTAGTGGTAAAATCTTCATAAGATATCATATTTTCCTAACATTTGAATATGACAATCAAATATATTTCCAGTCTATTTATTTTGAAAGAACTTCAAGCAGAGGATATAAAATGGAAAATCTCATGCATGTGCCCTCAGGACCACAAAACTTGAGGACTGAGAGACTGATTTCCCATAAATGCCTGATTTTCAGAAAACTGATAATATTGGAATTTTCTTAAATTACAGGGAATTGGTCAAGGGTTGCCTCATATCAATCTTAGGAAATGTTGCTTATGGTTTCCAGGGGCATGAACAAGAAATCACCCAAGTTGAGCTGGTGTTAAAAGTAAGCTGAGGGCTTTCCTGGTGGCGCAGTGGTTGAGAGTCCGCCTGCCGAAGCAGGGGACACGGGTTCATGCTCCGGTCCGGGAAGAGCCCACATGCCATGGAGCAGCTAGGCCCTTGAGCCATGGCCGCTGAGCCTGCGCATCCGGAGCCTATGCTCCGCAACGGGAGAAGCCACAACAGTGAGAGGCCCGCGTACCGCCCCCCCCCCGACACACACACACAAAAGTAAGCTGAATTGAGCTTTGTTTGTATGACTGGACTAGTTTTGTCTGCTTAGGGAATGTTCAACGCTAGTCCCCATTTGTTTGTTTTGTTTTGTTTTTGCGGTACGCGGGCCTCTCACTGCTGTGACCTCTCCTGTTGCGGAGCACAGGCTCCGGACACGCAGGCTCAGCGGCCATGGCTCACGGGCCCAGCCACTCCGCGGCATGTGGGATCTTCCCGGACGGGGGCACGAACCCGCGTCCCCTGCATCGGCAAGCGGACTCTCAACCACTGCACCACCAGGGAAGCCCTCCCCATTTGTTTTTGATTTGAACAGACTCTAACTGAACTTTCCCCTCTTTATATTCCCTGCCCATAAACACAGCCTACCCCAATCCCTCAATGGACTTACCTGTAGCTTCCTACATTTTGCAGGTCCTGAATGCAATTCCTCTGCTATTACTAACTAAACTCATCTTTTTGACAATTTTGAGTTTGCCTCATTTTACCTTTTATTTAGGTTGACGTTTCAAATCATTATTTCTGAATATGAAATGCAATCAACCAAAAACTTCCTTCAAAGGACACCAGTCAATATTTAATATGGCAACAGGGTAAACAAATATTTTTGACTGAGTTAGCTAGGTTAGGTCCAATTTTGAAATTCCTGAAGAGTACAGAGCAGAGAAACACAGCTACTGTTGTAGTGCTATTAGGTGAGAAAGACCAGTTGCCATTTATTTAGAGGATAAACAGAAAGATAAAGTATGTCTGACAAATGAGCTCCTGACTTATGACAAAAAGTACCAAAGCTATATGACAAATATATACAGTCACACATAATTATAATTAGTATATCTATATATCCACCAATACATCTTTAACCTTGAATTAGGCCAAATTAACATACCTAGTTCGAGAAGCTTCTTTGTGAGCAAAAGTGCCTTATCCAGGTCTCCCTGCTGGTACACTGCATAGCTCAAATAATCTAGAACAGAGACTTTATCAATTGTAGAAACCTCGCCTTCATCCAGCTGCCTTAGTGCTTGTTCCATCCACAGTTCTGTATGGTAATAATCTGCTTCTGTGTAGGCCACTTTGCCCAATTCAAAACAGTCCTCAACTGTTAGAAATGATTTGTGTTTTACTCCTATGGAAACAAAATACAGAGAACTTTAGGAATCTTAATACTATTATATATTTATTTAGGACTACACAGCTTTCAAAGTACTATCTCCCTCTCATTTGAACCTCACAACAACCTTCTGGGTAGGAAAAGCAGGAATTATCCTAAGTTTATAAACAAAGGAACAATCTACAAGGTAGTGAAACATGGCAAGGATCACACAGCTAATAAGTAACGTAGGACCTATAGAACCCGAGACTTCAATTATCAGCCATCATACCAAAATGAAGCATCAATTAAGTTGAAGCGTGCAATTTTCCAACACAGCGGGAATCACCATATGAGATATATCTAACTCTTAACAAACAATCTGGGCAAGGGATAAATAGACAGGAAGAGAGACAAACTTGTCAATTGATTCTTTCCCCTCTTCCCTTCCCCTACAGTAGCCCTTTTCAAAAGCACTAATGGTATGTAATTTACATACCATAAAGTTCACCCAGTTAAAGAATTCAATAGTTTTTAGTATATTCACAGAGTTGTACAACCATCACCATAATCTAATTTTAGATCATTTTCATCACCCCAAAAAGAAACTCTGTAATCTTAAGCAGTCACTACCCGTCATCTCCCCTTTCCTGCCCTATCCCTACATACCACTAATCTACTTTCTGTATCTGTAGGTTTGCCTATTCTGGCTATCTCACATAAATGGAATCACACAATATATGGTCTTCTGTGACTGGACTCCTTCACTCAGCATAATGTTTTCAAGGTTCTTTTTATTGACAAATACTAGTCCATTGGGATAGACTACATTTTGCTTATCAGTTGATGGACATTTGAGTTGTTTCCACTTTTTTGGCTTTTATTAATAATGCTACTGTGAACATTCATGTACAAGTTTTTCTGTGGACACATTTTTTCATTACTCTTGAGTATATGTAGCAGTAGAATTGCTGGGTCTTATGGCAACTCTATGCTTAACATTTTCAGAAACCACCAAACTGTTTTCTAAAGTGGTTGCACCTTTTTACAATCCTACCAGCAATGTATGAGGGTTCTGATTTCTCTACATCCTCACCAGTACTTGTTATTGTCCACCTTTATTATAGCCATTGTGGGTATGATGTAGTATTTCATCATGGTTTTTAAATTTTATTTCCCTAAATGATGTTGAGCATCTTTTCACATATTTATTGACCATCTGTATATCATCTTTGGAAAAATGTCTATTCAAATCCTTTTGCCCATTTAAAAACTTGGTTACTTGTCTTTTTATTATTGACTATTTGTTTCAAATATTGTACAATTACCATTACTTTCATAAGAATAAGGAAAAATAGAGAAAGAACTATAGAAAGAAATAAATGTAAAAAATATACTCTGAATGATAGCAACCATATAACACTGCATTTTTATAAACAGTAAATCAGGTGAGTTAAGTGGAGACTTTAAGAGCCTGAGTATTTTATGTTTTTTTGTGTATACCATGTTAAGTAAGCAACAGAGAGAAAATTACATCTGGACCACATATTCTGGGGTGGTGGGGAGGGAATTGCTTCTGATATAAAACACAGTTGACCCCTGAACAACAAGGGTTTGAACTGCATGAGTCCACTTATGCGTGGATTTTTTTCAATAAATACATATGTACTGTAAATGTATTTTTTCTTCCTTATGATTTTATTAATAACATTTTCTTTTCTCTAGCTTACTTTATTGTAAAAATACAGTATATAATACATGTAACATACAAAATATGTGTTAATCAACTGTTTAAATTATCAGTAAGCCTTCCAGTCAGCAGTAATCTATTGGTAGTTAAGTTTTGGGAGAGTCAAAATAGACACGCAGATTTTCAACTGCTCAGGGGGTCAGCACTCCCAACCCCAGCATTGTTCAAGGGTCGACTCTACCTAGAAATGCTGAATAAAATGTAACAATTATCCATTTGTACTATGGCCAAGTTCACAGGAATTAAGCAAATTTCTTGGGGCCAAAACCAAAAAGGAACTTGAAACCTAGAGAGGTAAGCAGAGGATGAAGCTGCATCTCCTCTGGAGGCAGTCACTAGATCAGAATACTAGAAGCTTGATTTTTAACCACCAAGAAAGGGACAGGAGATAAAGCCTCAGGCCCATGCAAAGTGACAAAGCAGACCCTTGAAGAACTATATCTTGAATGGAAGAATGAACTAGAAAAAAAACTCTGTCAGCTGGCAAAGAGAAACAACAAAAGAACTTGTTTTTCTCAGTCTTCACTGCAGGTAGGGGAAAAACAATCCCTTAGAATTCCACAGGCACGCTTTCAGGGAGGTTTTCATTTCAAACATATGCTATCTCCATGGTCTGGAAAACTAAAGCCAAGAATTTAACTTAAAGTAGTCGTAGGTTGGTAATGTAATAGGACAACTGGCAGAAGCAACATTTATACTCTGAAAAATGCACTCTCACCTCAGGTTTTGCAATATTCCAACACACAATCTGAAGAAATGCATACAATCCAAAATCACAAAGCACATGATCAAACAAGCCACTATGAGCAAAATTAGCAGAAACTATTAAAAACCAGTATTAGACAGTCTTCAGATGTTGGTGTTATCAGATTAAGAATACAAAACAACTATGATTAAAATGTTTAAAGAATTTTTTTAAAAATACAAAATATGAACATGTAAGATACCCTAAAAAAGACCAGGCAGATTTGAGTAGGGGGAAGAAATAGAACTTCCAGAAATTAAAAATATTATCAATGAAATAAAGACATATTGGTCAGGTTAAACAGCAAGTCAGACACAACAAAAAAAGAGAATAATAAACCTAGAAGTGAGAACTGAATAAATTACCATGGGATAAACTACCCAGGATGCAGCAGAGAGGAGGAATACATATGAAGTTCTAGTTAAAAGACAAGGAAGAAAAAATAAGAAGACAGAAGACAACAGCATGTGTCAGAAGAAGACAACAGAATGTGGAAAAGGCACTATTTAAAGAAATATTGATGGACAATTTTCTAGCATTAGAATACATGAAACTTCAGATTCAGGAAGCATAGAGAATAATAAGCCAAACAAAGTACCTGCAAGGGCTTCTTAAGGATTTGTTTCAAGGAGGAAGAAAACAATTGCAAAAGAGAAGTCTGAGGTACCAAAAAAAAAAAAAAAAAAAAAAAAAGATAACCAAAGAAATTGGTATACATTTAAAGAAAAGTGAGCCATCAGATTGGCAAAAATCTCAAAGTTTGAAATTTTTTGTGATGCTGTGGGGAAATAGGCACTCTCATATATTGCTGCTAGAAATACAAAATGACAGAACCATTATGGGGGGAAACTGGGACAATATTAGCAAAATTTCCTATGTATTTCCTCTTTGATTCAATGGCATCACTTCTAGAAAAAATATCCCAAAGATCACTTAGCAAAAAAACAAAATAATATATGCACAAGGTTAATGGAAGTATTATTTTTATAAAAGCAAAAGACTGCAAACAAACCAGATGTCCATCAATAGGCGCCCAGTTAAATAAACTATGGTAACTCCACAAAACAGAGTAACATGCAGCTGTAAAAAGAAATGAGGAGGATTTCTATATAGGATATGAAGTACTATCTAGAACATATCAATAAATTAAAATGCCAAAGTACAGGAAGTATTTATACCATGCTGCCTTCTGTGCTGATGTTGAAAGGAAACAGGAATATATATACATTTGCTTATATTTTCAAAAAGAAACAGTGGAAATGAAAAAGCTAGTAAAGTGGTAGTTACATATAGGAAGAAGAAAGGAACAGGTTGAGGAGCAGAGAAATGAAAGTGAGACTTCTGTCAGTGGACCTTATTAGTATACATTGGACTTTGAAAGAATATAAAAAGTTCTGCATGACTAAAACTAATATGAGAGAAATGGTGAAGGTGGTCAAAAGGTACAAACTCCCAGTTATATGATAAATAAGTCCTGGGGATGTAATGTATAGCATGGTGACTATGGTTAATAATACTGTATTCTATATTTAAAAGTTGCTAGAAGAGTAGATCTTAAAAGTCCTCATCACAAGAAAAAAATTTTTTGTAACTACGTGTGATGGTGGATGTTAACTAAACATCTTGTGGTGATCATCTCACAATACGTACATATCCGCGTCATGCGGTACACTCAAAACTAATACAATGTTATATGTCAATTATGTCTCAATTTTAAAAAAGTTTATTTGGGCACCTCTTTTAAATAAAACATTAATAACAGCATTTTGCAGTTTTAGTTCTCACAGGCTTTTAGCTCATTTGATTCTCATGGCAAGCCAATGAAAAAGGTATTATGTCAGACCTCAAAATGGATTCTGCCCACTATGCTAGTTACAGTTTCATGTTCCTCTATTGGACAATGTGTTATCATGTTTCATTTGTCAACACATTTCTAAATATAACAGAAACCAAAACAATATAAAGTTTTTGAACAACAGAAGAGGACAAAGATAGGATATGAATTAAAAACAGCCTGTGATAAATTTGCTTTCAGTGAGAAAGATGTAGAAGGAGGAGGAGGAGGAAAAGGAGGAGGGGAGAAAGAAAAAGAAAATTTTTCCCAACTTTTTTTTTTGCGGTACATGTGCCTCTCACCGCCGTGGCCTCTCCCGTCACGGAGCACAGGCTCCAGACGCGCAGGGTCAGCGGCCATGGCTCACAGGCCCAGCCACTCTGCGGCATGTGGGATCTTCCCAGACCGGGGCACGAACCCGTATCCCCTGCATCAGCAGGCGGACTCTCAACCACTGCGCCACCAGGGAAGCCCTTTTCCAACTTTTGATGCCAACGTTCAAACAGTAAATGTGAGACTCACAGTGGTTTAATGTTAATGTCAAAATATCTTATCTCCTATACCAAGTTTTCTGACCTAAATAAACAAAGAGATAGCATGTTCATGGATAGAAAATTATCTTTTTAAAATGACAGTGCTGCCCAAATTCTCCCCAAGATTCAAAACAACCCTAATAAAATTTCCTACAGGCATTTTTGTAGAAACTGACAAGCTGATCCTAAGATTTATATGGAAATCCAAAGAATTTAGAATAGCCAAAGCAATTTTAACAAAGAACATAGTTGGAGGACTTAGTCACAAGTGTTTGCAAGTATGTGAAGGAACTGAAACTCTCATACACTGATGACCAGAGTATAAAATGGTACAACAATTTGGTGGTTTCTTCAAAATTAAATATATACCTACCATGCAACACAGAGAATTCACTTCTAGGTATATAACCAAAAGAAACGTATGTCTGATATGTCTGATAACATCACGAAGGAAAGTGGTAGAAAAAGGAATACAATGGTGTTTTCCTTAGTAACTTTTGATTGACTATACTTCAACAAGGCAGTAAATTGGCTAAAACCAGACTTAGCTATAACCTATCCAATGGTGTCAATATATTTTTTTTTAAATGCTAGCAGAAAAGGAGTTCATGAGAAATAAATTAAGAGGAAATAAAGGGCTTCCCTGGTGGTGCAGTGGTTGAGAGTCTGCCTGCCGATGCAGGGGACGCGGGTTCGAGCCCTGGTCCGGGAGGATCCCACATGCCGCGGAGCGGCTGGGCCCGTGAGCCGTGGCCGCTGAGCCTGCGCGTCCGGAGCCTGCGCTCCACAACGGGAGAGGCCACAACAGTGAGAGGCCCGCATACCACAAAAAAAAAAAAAAACAGGAAATAAAATCATGGGCACATTTTGCTAGTGATCAGACATTCACTGTCTAGGGCATAGCATGCCCTGGTCTGAGGATATGACCTGTTACATTCTAGTACCAAGCACAGTCCTAGCATGGAGATGTATGCACTGGAGGATCACATGGACCAATACAATTAAATATTCAAATCATACAACTACCTCCATTCACTATTTTTTTTTTTTTTGCCTCCCGTTAGTCACTTATGGATAGTAACTGATTATCAGTGTACTACTAAAATGAAGATGAAGATCCATATTTTGACAGTTACTAACTCTCCACACTCTAATCTAGAAAAGGATATCAAGAAACTATTAATAGTTTAACATGACACAATTTCACAAACAAAAGAAACATACTGAATTTTGACTCTCCTATTATTTTTCAGTTATGAGAACTGGAATACAGTTCTAAGATGAGCTTACAAAGCAGTAATTAAGAATGTTTTTTTCTCAGGGACATACAAAAGACTCAAGAGGAGAGTATGCCATTAATACCCGTAGAGAGCACCAGAAATATTTTTTACATGACCTGATATCCTGGCAACATTATTTGAAAGCACAATGGGGATAGTAGAGTATATTTAGCTATTCTGCCTTGGTAGTTAAAGTATCTCTGGTTATCTTACCTATTGATCTATTCACAATTATCAAAGGCAAAATGCCTAGGAATTGTATTAAAGAAGAAAATGAAAATGAAGTGATGTAGCATTTGAACGGGAAGGCTGCTTCCAAAATAGAGAACATGAGAAGAAAAAGTAAATGGACAAGAAGACAAAGAAAATGAGATAAGGAAAGTGATGTTGGCAGAAAAAGACTATAAAAAACTTTCATGTAAAGCACAAATAGAATTTGATGAGAAAAAAGAATAAGCTGCAAATTCCTTTGGTTCAAAGGAAGTGGCACGGATGACTGATGTTAGCCCGTCAAACCGAATGTAGTAACCCAAATTTACAGTTAAAACTAACACCAAAAAGTCCTTTTAATTTATTATCACAATATAAACTATAATGTAGGAAAATAGGAATAGGAAATAAAATAGTATAGGAAAATACATTTTTTGTGGCTCATCCATAAACTGGGAGATTTAATTTAAAAATTCTTACACTATTTATAGGAACATTTAGTGGACAAAAACTTTGTTTGTAAGGGACAAATATGTTTAAAATGCATACACTTGGGAAGTTGACGTCTTGCATCAGAGGCACTATGGTACACTCATAGCTGAGTGCGCTCCAGAGTTGTGCAGAGAATCTACTGCTTGGTGTAGTTAACCTTATCAGCTAACCAAGATAGTGATGCAAATGACGAAGAAGAACATTCAACTTCCACCTGAAGTAAATCAAATTTTATATATAAGACATTTTCTATCCAAAAAGAAAAGTGTAGGGGACACACAGTTTTGAGGGCATTAGCCCGCTGTGGTACCCCCCTTTGCCTGGCAAAGCAATAAAGCTCTTATTTTCTACTTCACCGTCCCCCCACCAAAAGTGTAATATCTCCGGAAGCTAAAAATCTACTCAACAAATCAGGGTTAGGAACAACCTGAAACTAAAGGAACAGTCTATATGAACTGTAAAGACATCATTAATGCTAAAATCCATATAACTTATCAGATTTTATATTAAAATATCAAGAAAGCATTTCAACAGGTAGGCCCAAAAAGGAGAAAGAAACAGACAAAATTAATCAAGGAGTTACATGGCATCAATATAAATCCACTGAAATAAGCATTTCTCTGATTTTGGGGGGAGGGCAATTAAAAAAAACAAATCATCCTTCCCCCTACCCTCAACCCTATCACTTCACACCTCAACTGCTATAATTTTAAATCTGACAAAGCCAAGTGTTGGCAAGGGTATGAAGAAATGGGAACTCCCATACATTGCTGGTGAGAGTATTAATTGGTACATCTGCTCTGGAGAAATATCTGGCCACATCTAGTAAAGTTTGAGAAGCTTATATCCAAGAGAAACTCTTTTATGTGTGTAATAGACACAAGAAGACATAAAGATGTCTGTTGAAACCTTGGTCCTGCAAAAAACTGGAAATAACCTAAGCTACCACTATCACCTCTTACTTAATTTTTACAACAGCCTCCTCCCTGATTTCTTTGTCCCTACCCCCAGATCTGAACCCATTCTGCAGCCAGAATGATATTTCTAAAATGAAAATCATATAACCTCCCCGTTTAAAACTTTTCAATAGCTTCTCATTGCACTCAGAACACTTCAAACTCCTCCACATGACTTACAAAGTTCATCAGAAGATGGCTTCTGCTTACCTATCTAGCCTCATCTCTCACTACTCTCACAAAACCAACTCTCTCCCACTGTTCATGCACTCACCCCTTGAACAAACTACTTGTTAGATATCTGATATAAAATATTCTCTCCTCTCTGGCCTATATATATGTTCTGTTTGGAATATTTTTCTCATGCCCACTATTTCCCCCCCTCCCCCAATTTCCTAGCTAATTCCTTGCCATTACATCTCAATTTTAAAAAATATCCTGTATTCTAGGAAGTCTTACTTTATGCCTCTCTCTTCTCAAGTCCAAAATTAAGTTTTCTCCTATGTGTTCCCACAGTATCCTAAGTTATCTGCATCTAGGCATTCATCATACCATATCATAATATAAGTACCCTAAGGGCAAAAGCAATGTTATTCATTATCGCATCCCTAGTACTTAACATAATGGTTATTATGTTAAGTAGATATTAAATAAACATTAAATAGTTAATATCTATTAAACAAATTGATGTTTTAAACCAGAGGTGAACTAAAAAACGAGGCAGGACTTCCCTCGTGGCGCAGTGGATAAGACTCCACACTCCCAATGCAGGGGGCCCAGGTTCAATCCCTGGTCAGGGAACTAGATCCCACATGCATGCTTCAACTGAGAGTTTGCATGCCACAACTAAGGAGCTGGCGAGCCACAACTAAGGAGCCTGCAAGCCACAACTAAGGAGCCTGCGAGCTGCAACTAAGGAGCCCACATACCACAACTAAGGAGCTGCTCACCACAACTAAGACCCGGTGCAACCAAATTAATTAATTAATTAATTTAAAAAACAAAACAAAACAAAGCTGTGATCTTCAGAAGTGTTATAATGTACCATATTAGTAGAAACAGAAAATAAAATTTGCAAATTTGTACTTTTTTGGAAGTCCAACTTGATAAAATTACATTGCAGCTTAAAGAAAATTTTATTTAATATTATACCATGGTTAGTTTTTCCACTTGATACTTCACTGCAAATTTAGGAAGATGAGCAAGAAAAACATCTTAACAAGTAACTCATCCCACTATATTTTCTTAAGGAGAAAATCAATTTCAGTATGATGATAGAGGTAATATATTTTATTTCTCTAGTTGATAATGACAAGAAGATAGTAATGGGGTAAGCCACACATTCACAGAAAAAGTGAGAGATGGCAAAAGTAAATTATCATGTGAAGTTAGATATTAGTAACACAAGTAAAACTGGAAAACTTCAAATTTTGCAGAAATTAAAAAACACACTCTTTAACAACTAATGGATCAAAGAAGAAATCACAGGGAAAATTAGAAAATATTTAAAGACAAATGAAAATGAAAACACAAAATACCAAAACGTATGGGACACAATGAAAGCAGAGCTAAGGGAGAAATTTATAGTTATAACGCTTACATTAAAAAACAAGAGAGATCTCAAATCAACAACCTAAAAGCTAGAAAAACAAGAACAAACTTAACCCAAAGCTAGCAGAAGAAAGGAAAATTAAAGGAGAAGTAAAAGAAAAACAATAGAGAAAATTAATGAAAACAAAAGTTGGTTCTTTGAAAAGAATTTTGTCAACAAAATTGACAATCCTTTAGCTACATGGACTAAGAAAAAAAAAAAGATTCAAATTACTAAAATCAGAAATAAAAGTGGGGATACTACTATTGATTCTATAGAAATACAAAGGATTATAAGAGAGTTCTATGAAAAACTGTACACCAACAAATTGAATAACCTAGATGAAATGGACAGATTCCTAAAAACACAAAACCTACCAAGACTTAGAAAAAAATAGAAAATCTGAATAGACCTATAGCTAGTAAGGAGACAATCAGTAATCGAAAGTCTCCTGACAAAAGAAAAGCCCTGGACCTAATGGCTTCACTAGAGAATTCTACCAAACATTTAAAGAAGAACTAATACCAATCCTTCTCAAACTTTTCAAAAAGAGAGGAAAGAATACTTCCTATCTCATTCTATGAGGCCAGCATTATCCTTTATACCAAAGCCAGAAAAAGACACTACAAGAAAACTACAGACCAATATCACTTATGAACACTGATGTAAAAATCCTCAACAAAATACTAGCAAACAGAATTCAGCAGCATATAATATTAAAATGATTATACACCATGACCAAGTAAAACTTATTCCTGGAATGCAAGGATGTTTCAACATATGAATATCGATCAATGTAATGCACCACATTAACGGAATAAAGGAAAAAAATACGATCATCTCAATTGATGCAGAAAAAGCAATTGACAAAATTCAGTATTCTTTCGTGATAAAAAACACTCAACAAACTAGGAATAGAAGAAAACTACCTTAACATAATAAAAGATATATTTGAAAAACCCACTCAATGGTCAAAGACTGAAAGCTTTTCCTTTGAGATCAAGAACAAGAACAAGGATGCCCACTTTTGCCACTTCTATTCAACTTAGTACTTGAAGTTCTAGCCAGGGCAACTAGGCAAGAACAAGCTCAAAGGTGCCCAAACTGGAAAGGAAGAAGTAAAATGATCTCTGTTCACAGATAACGTTATCTTTTTTCTGCCACACTGCGCGGCTTGTGGGATCTGAGTTCCCCAACCAGGGATTGAACCTGCACCCTCGGCAGTGAAAGCATGGAGTCCTAAGCACTGGACCACCAGGGAATACCCAGCAGATAACATTATCTTAGGTTAGAAAATCCTAAGGATTCCACAAAAAAATTGTTAGAATAAATGAATTCAGCCAAGTAGCAGGATGCAAAGACAACACAGAAAAATCAGTTGCATTTCTATGTACCAATAATGAACAATCTAAAAGAAAATTACTAAAACAAGTCTAAGCATAACATACTTAGGAATTAACTTAACCAAGGAGATGAAAGACATACAGTGAAAACTACAAAAAAACTGCTGAAAGACAACATAAATAAATGGAAAACACATCCCATGTTCATGGATTGGAAGACCATGATTCATGGATTGTTAAAATGTTAATACTACCCAAAGCAATCTACAGATTCAACACAATCTCTTTGAAAATACTAAAAACAGAAACAGAAAAACCCATCCTAAAATTCATATGGAATCTCAAGGGACCCAGAATAACCAAAACAATCTTAAAAAAGAAGAACAAAACCAGAAGACACACACCTCCTAATTTCAAAACTTACTACAAAGCTACAATAATCAAATAGTGTGCTATCAGCATAAAGACAGACTTACAGACTAATGGAATACAGAGGCAGAAGTAAACCTTTGTATATATGGTCAAATGATTTTTGACAAGCATGGCAAGACCATTCAATGGGGAAAGGATGGTCTTTTCAACAAATGGTGCTGGGAGAACCGAATATCCACATGCAAAAGAATGAAGTTGAACCCTTACCTACTACCACATGTAAAAATTAACTCAAAATAAATCAAGGACCTAAATATAAGAACTAAAACAATAAAACTCTTAGAAGAAAACATAGGACAAAAGTTTTATAACACTGGATTGGGCAATGATTTCTTGTATATGACCCTAAAGGCACAGGCAAAAAAAGAAAAAATAAACAAACTGGACTTCGTAAAAATTTAAAAATTTGGATACAAAGCACAGTATCAATGGAGTAAAAAGGCAACCCACAGAATAGGAGAAAATATTTGCAAATCATACATCTCATAAGGAATTAATATCCAGAATATATAGAAAACCTCTAAAACTCAACAATAAAGAATGAATAACCCTATTAAAAAATAGACGGTGGCGCAGTGGTTGGGAGTCCACCTGCCGATGCAGGGGACACGGGTTCGTGCCAAAAAAAAAAAAAAAAAAATAGACAAAGGACTCGAATAGATATTTCTTCAAAGAAGATGTACAGGCAGCTGCTAATAAGTACATGAAAAGATGCTCAACATCACTGATAATTGGGGAAATGCAAAACTGCAATGAGATACCACCCACTAGAGTGGCTACTATCAGAAAAAAAAAAAAAGAAAATAACAAGTGTTGGCAAGGATGTGGAGAAACTGGAACCCTTATGCACTGTTGGTGGGAATGTAAAATGGTATATCTACTATGGAAAAGAGTATGGTGGCGCCTCAAAACTTAAAAACAGAATTATCATATGACCCAGCAATTCCACTTCTGGGTATATACTCAAAGAATAAAAGACATTGTCTTGAAGAGCTATTTGCACACCCATGTTCACAGCAGCATTATTCACAATAGCTGATGTGTGGAAGGAACCCAAGTGTCCATTAACAGATGAATGGATAAGCAAAATATGGTATATACACAATGGATTATTATTCAGCCTTAAAAATGAAGCAAGTTCCGACGTATACTACAGCCCTTGAGGACATTATACTAAGTGAAATAAGCCAGTCACAAAAAGACAAACGCTGTATGATTCTACTTATATGAGGTACTTAAGTCAAAGTCATAGAGACAAAAAGTAGAATGATGGTTGCCAGGGGCTGAGTAAGTGGGAACTGGGGAGTTATTGTTTAACAAGCATAGCGCTTCAGTTTCACAAGATGAAAAGAGCTATGCAGATGGATGGTAATGATGGTTGCATAATAATGTACTTAATACCATAAACTGCACATTTAAAATTAGTTAAGATGGTAAATTTTGTTTTATGTTTTTTTCACAATAAATATAAGCAAATTACCATGAAATCAGCTGTAACTTAAAAAAAGAGGGTTTTGCCAAAAACAGGTCAGAAAGCAGGATGCTTCACACTGCAGAACACTAAAAATCAGTACATACTCAACATGTCTTGGTTTTAAATTACTGAATATATAAACTTTGATTATCAATGTCCTTATAACTTAACACACAAATACTGGGTATTCTAAAGACAGACATTTGGAAAACTGGTTGTTTCTTTTTCTTACATGCTAAAATTGCCTACTTAAGTTAGTCCCTATAATTATAAGCTTTCACAGTAACAAGCTAGCAGCTTATCCACAACTATTCAGTCCTAGACAAAGGGTTGTTTTGTCCTCAAAGGCTGTGAAACAAAGTGAAGTTAAAAATCTTAAAATACGGAAGTCTTTTTATATTAACATTGTCCTAATGGACTGAACAGAGAAGCCAAGTGATAGGATTTTTATAGACTACAATAATTCTTACCTGGAAGATCACCCTTTGAGATGGTATCTGTATCCAAATTGTAGGTATCCTGGAGACGCAACAGAGCTTTGGCTGCCCCAACCTGATCTTCATCATTAGGGAAGTACTGTCTCTGAATGGTTAGGTTAGAGATAAAACCTTAAAATAGGGGGGGAAAAAAAAGAGTCTAGACACGGGTATGAAATGTACAGTGTGGGAAATATAGTCAATAACTATGTAATATCTTTGTATGGTGATGACATATCAGAACTAGACTTATCACAGTGATCATTTTGAAATATATAGAAATATAGGATCAATATTTTGTATAACAGGAACATAGTGTTACAGGTCAATTATATTTCAAAAACAAACTCATACAAAAAGATATCAGATTTATGGTTATCAGAGGCAGGAGGTGGGTGTGCAGGGTAACTGGAGGAAGGCTGTCAAAAGGTATAAAGTTCCAGTTATAATATAAGTAAGTACTAGGGATGTAATGTACAACACAACAAAAATAATTAACACTGCTGTATGTTACATATGAAAGTTGTTAAGAGAGTACATCTTAAGAGTTCTCATCACAAGGAAAAGCATTTTTTTCTATTTTTTAAATTTTGTATCTATATGAGGTGATGGATGATCACTAAATTTACTGTGATAATCATTCCATGATGTGTGTAAGTGAAATCATTGTGCTGTACACTTTATACGGTACTGTATGTCAATTATATCTCAATAAAATTGGAAGAAAAAAAGACTTTAGAACCTCACAGACTTCCATTTTCCAATATAGTCTTAAAAGGATTTTTCAAAATCTATTTTATTATAATTTTCCACCATACCACGTGTAACAAGAAAAAATTAAATATACTGAACGAGACTTGACATACCTCTAAGTTGTTCATCTTCCCAAACCATTTTTAATGTTGCTTAAGTAATCTGAGGTCATTGCATAAATTATATTTGTATTAATAGGTAAAGATCAACTAACATAATAGAGTTTTTAATTATACAACACAGCTTCCACTAAGCTTGAAAAGTGAACATTTAAAGATTTGAAAACTATGTTCACTGGCAACCAATTATACTTTCAGATAACAGTAAGTAAAATGTATACTCTTAAAGTTATGTTTTCTTCTTCCATGTGCCACATATCACATAAATGTGTAAATATATAAAGTTTGGTGGAATTCTTTAAGAAGGAAGAGACATTTATTATATATGTAAGAGTATCAGGTAAGCTAGTTTATTAAAATATATTTAGATCTGTTTAATTATTAAATATAGTGTTCATCAATCATGGTTTGCACTCTATAAATCCTAATATTAATTTTAAAAGGTTTTACATAAAATACAGCAAAAATAAAACTAAGAAACTAATTACTGATAACTATATAACTCCTAAGGAGAAGAGATGCTAAATACTCCTTAAGAAATCAATACAACAAAAACAAAAAGTGATTTAAAATTTTAATAACATGTGTCATCATTTGCAAATCAAAATTAGGTACGAGACTTCCCTCCATTCTCCTTTACTTATAATCAACTCTGCATACTTTGATCATCAAAAGGCCAGGCATTTTTATGTTAATTGAAATGTACAGATGAACAACTAGCTGGAAGAGGCCTAAGTCCATATTAAAGCATTAGTTTTAAGACCAACTCCTAGTCACAATATCCACATGGAATTTTACAAGCAAGTTTTACAGAAGACTGGAACGTTTTTATGCCCCAAACCAAAATCTATAAAGTTACTTAAATCCTCTCTAATAAAAAGAAAAAACGTATATCTACTATAGCATTATGGGATGACTGCCACAGATTAAAACGCCTAAGTCTTAAGGTTTACTTTATAAAAAAACTTAGTTCACACTTGAGATTTTTTTTTTAGATTTTTTTAAAAAATAAATAAATGTGTGTGCATATGTATATATGTATACAAATGCATACATATATGACCTTAAAAATGTTCTCATGGTGTTATATGACAACAAATAATCACAGGTACTATTTCCTTCTCGTGTCAAAGAAGTATTCACAAGTGCTTGCCTTAATTTTTCTTTTCAAGGTTTCCTGTCCTATGCATAATAGTTTAGTTTACTGCTCACAAATACTTGAAAGCACCCTTGGAGTGCTTTATCTACACAGTTGGCTCAGTTCTCTGTCTCTCTTTTTTTCGCCACCTTCAATTATTCAACAAATAAACACTATGTACTAAAGCATAATACCTCTACTTCATTCAACTCCAGCCTTAGTTTTCCGTGTCTGTTACTAAAATATCTAAAAGATCTCAATACTCCAACTACAATTTTATTGTTTCAATTAGAAAGACATTCATTATTACTGTTTGCAGCCTCAATTTTTAAATTTATTGTCTATGTTAAACAAAACCATCCTAAGCTTCAAAGTACTATGTAAAACACAGCTAACATTTTTCCTTATTAGTATCACTCCCAGCACATTAAAAATTGATTAGAAGATAAAGACTTACCCATAAAATTTTTTAAATCTGAAGGTAATCCTAAAATGAAAACAATTACCCTCAGAAATGAAGCTGTATGCCAAATAACTGATTCACTTTTTTAGATTTCCAAGCAAAAAGGACCATGTTAAATGAAGAGCAGAAATTACATTTTAACAATAAAGTTCTATCTTTCTTTACTTCCAGTTTTTATTCATCTTTTTTTTAAAATCAAGAATTCAGGATGTAGACTAAATTAAATCTAGTCAAATCAAATACATCTCAGCAATAATTCAGTTACAAGGCTGAACACCTGATGTTCTGGGAACTGAATTTATCACTTCTTCTGGCATGTCTACAGGTGGTAGCAAAAAAGCCTTACTTTTTTTTTGGCTCATTAGTCTTACCATCTGACTTACCATCCGACATATCCTTAAGGACCAGATTCTCCAACTCACTCCACTCAGTGTTCAGACGTTTCATTAACTTAAATGCATTTACAGGGTGTCCAACAAATCCTTCTGGATCTTTTGTTGCTGTGCTGGTTAGCTGATCTAATTTCTCTGCCCATCTAAAAATGTAAGACATAAGTGGAATCTACATAAAGTATATACACACTCAATGAAGAAGAAGACTAGTAAAGCACTCAAAAAAGATTAGAGGGTTTTGAGTTAAAACTATACTTAAAATCCTTTTAAAAGTAAAATTACAAAGGATTTTTAAAAAGCAAGATTCTCTTACAGATAAAATCTAACTTGGCAAAATCAAAATATAACTACAAGACTTTTTGTTTTAGTTTTGTTTCTCCCAAATGGTTACGGTAAACGTAACCTAACTTAGTAGAATGTGATTGGAGATCCCTCTAGTAAGAATCTAAAAATTCATCCCTACAGGTCATTAAAGCCAAATAATTGATTATTACAAAGTAATCAGCCCAATCCAATTTCAGTTATATGTTCATTTAAATCAAACTTACAGCAAAATTTTATATTCGGTATCTAGAAACTGTATTTTAAAACAAAAAAACTGAATACTTAGCTACTCATTAAACAAAGGCTAGGAACTCTCAGGTCAGAATTAAATATGAACCTGAGTCAATTAAAAATAAATTAGGGGACTTCCCTGGTGGCGCAGTGGTTAAGAATCCGCCTGTCAATGCAGGGTACATGGGTTCGAGCCCTGGTCTGGGAAGATTTCCACATGCTGCGGAGCAACTAAGCCCATGCACCAAAACTACTGAGCCTGCACTCTAGAGCCCGCAAGCCACAACTACTGAGCCCACGTGCCACAGCTACTGAAGCCCGCACGCCTAGAGCCTGTGCTCTGCAACAAGAGAAGCCACTGCAATAAGAAGCCCACGCACGCAACGAACAGTAGTTCCCACTCGCCACAACAAGAGAAAGCCCGCACACAGCAACAAAGACCCAATGCAGCCATAAATAAATAAATAAATTTAAATAAATAAATTAGCATTTAAGGAAAAACTATATCAATTAAATAATACTATACTTATCACTGTAATCTCTAGAATGGAACCATAGGACTGAAGGATAAATAGCAGTAGAAAATTGCTCCAGAAGGTGGCTTGATTAGGGAGGTTAGAAGAGGATAGAAGATATTAGCAACCATTGAAAAAAAAAGTCAGTCAATGACCCATACCCATTTATATTCTTCTCAATCCATATTCTTCAACTGAAGTCTTACCCTGGGCCTAACTTCTGTTTTCTGTGCTCCTACTTTAGCCATTTCAACTGGCCTTTTAAGACTGACAGAGGGCTTTCATTTTCACTCAAAGAATGTTTTAGCTCTACCAAGAAAACATGAAGGTGGAATCAGAGTCATAATAAGTAAAACACTTTGCTTACTTTTTTATTTGTTCTAATTTGTCCTCTTCTGCCTTAATATAGTCTTTCAGGGAAGTCACCAGATCTTTTTCAGTACGGATCAAATCAGTCATCTGACCTAGAAGGAGAAAAAGGGAAGAAAGTAATCAAATACCCATACTGGTCAAAACAAGTATTTTCGAATAATTTAAGAATGACTGAAAATGCTTCATTGTGAGAGGACTTACCTGGCATGAATCAGATATGTTGGAGAGAGCATCATTTTTTTTTCTTTTTTTCCTTTTTTTAAAACCAGATAAATAAAAATAAAGCCGGAAACTCTTCTAATCATGTGTTCCAATTCAAAATTTCAAGCTACTTAATTCTGCAAGCTTGGATCATATCAACAAATTGTCTGTCATCTAAAAATTTATTTTTTAATTTCAAAACCTTACTTTCCAAGGATCAATGTTTCTTCTTCCCTACCTCCCCTCTCACCTATTTGTGGTTTTGAAACTACTTAGAACTAAATTTTTATTCAATAAACAAAGACCACACTAACAAAAAGTATACTTCTCAACTGCAAATTCAAATATCCGTATTTAGTTATTCATAAGGGGAAAACAGAACTCATCATTTTACATCCCAAAGTGAGGTTTCATAACTATAATACTTGTTTGTGTTTTATTTAGCTCCACAATCATGTGAGGGTAGAACTGGTCAACAGGATGACAGAAAACTTCTCTTTTAAGACATATGAAGTATGCATATAGGAAAACATAAAAGACTAAGTATATACATTAAAGGATTTGCTGGGTGGACTCATTACTAGAGAATTTTCTTTGGTATGCTTTTCTTAATTTTCATCAATTTCTAATCTGAAAATGTATTCCTTTTGTAATCAGAGGAAATAATTTAAAGAAAAAAATTGAATTTTAAAATGAGAGACTTTTAGAGGGGCAGGGACTGAAGTAATGTTTCAGTCTCTGGGAACACAATGTATTTGTTTTTACTGATCTAAAAACACTAAAAAATGTAAATTTTTAAATGTAAAAACAACAAAAAATAATTAAGACTTACCAATTGAAGTAAAAAAGCCTGGATCAGCCAAAGACTGGGGAAGTAGAAACCCTACAACTAAAATACACCAGATCATCTTCAGAGGCTTACTTTTACAGGATCGCACACCTATAAGAGAAATATGGCCATTATTTTTAAAAAGGAGGACTTCCCTGGTGGCGCAGTGGTTAAGAATCCGCCTGCCAATGCAGGGGACATGGGTTTGAGCCCTGGTCCGGGAAGATCCCACATGCCGCAGAGCAACTAAGCCCGTGCACCACAACTACTGACCCTGTGCTCTAGAGCCCACGAGCCACAGCTACTGAAGCTCACACGCCTAGAGCCCGTGCTCCGCAACAAGAGAAGCCACCGCAGTGAGAAGCCCACGCACTGCAACGAAGAGTAGCCCCCGCTCGCCACAACTAGAGAAAGCCTGCGCACAGCAACAAAGACCTGACTCAGCCAAAAATAAATAAATAAATTTAAAATAAAATAAAATAGAATGTTAGAATATGCTTAAAGGGAAAAAAGGTTTCAGAGCTTTCTGATTAATCCTCTAAATTGCTAACTTGTTCCATCTTTTCCCTGCAATGGCCTTAAATTTTAAAATAAGTTCAATTAAAAGTCGCAGATATTGGGGTGATGAAAACGTTCTAAAATATACGGTGGTGATCAATTGTTGAAGAACACTGTGGAAGTACTAAAAAGTACTCAAGTGTGAACATGGGTGAATAGTGTGGTATATGAATTATATCTCAATAAAGCTGTTTTATTTTTTAAAAGTTGTACAGAATTAAAAAACAAAACCAACCAACCCTGTCGATTTAAGCTAGTAATTTCTCTCAAAGGGCCCAATGCTGAGCTTTTTCTCTTATCTACTGTGTTCTATGTAAAATATCCTTAGCCCAGTACAAAGTTGTGGCATTTTTTTCTAAAACCTGGCAGCAAAGCCCTTCTGTCTTTTTTGCTTTGTCCCCCGTAGGGCTGTCTTTTCTGGAATTGATTCTTCATGGCAGATGCAGATTATCAACTAACCAGTAGAAAGTTTTTTACTCTGCTTTCCCAAAGGCCCTGTTAGCACTCTTCTCTTGCACCTTTTCCACAACATACATGGACTTTAAGTCCTTCTCCTTTATTACCTTACAGGAAAATAAATGACAACTGCAGTACCATTTGCCCCAATAACAGACACCCATTGGTTATTCTGGCTTGTCAACCTATTCCTCTTTTGTACAGGCACCTCTGACTCCTCCCAAGTGACTTCTCCTAAAGCAACAGGTTCAAGTCCACATTGGAAAACTCCCTATTACACACAGACACACACAAAACACTTTCCCTTAACATGAATCAGTAAAAATAGGTCACCACAGAAACTGACACTGACCTCCTGGAAGTACTCCTAAGTCTCCTCCCTCAAGTCTGCAAACTTCCAGTTACTTCCAGAACCACACAGTAGTGAAATACACTGTTCTCTTGGCTGCTTTACAGTAACTCTTTGGGAAGGCCTCTAGCATGCAGCAGATGCAGACACTTCCTCTCCTGGGTTCCTGCCAAAGCACAAGACTTTTTCAAAATCCTGGGCTGTCTGAACAGTCTAGAATTTTCTCACTGTTTAAACAGATTTCTGCCATAATTTCTTCATAAATAAATGTTATTTCCAGCAAATACAAATGCTTTTGCTGTACTAACAGAAGGCTAATCAGAAATGTTGTCTAAACGTTTAACTCTGATGAGAAAGTTTACATTTGTCAGATAAGAGGTTATCATTTTTTTCACTGCTAAAATATATTTTGTCCCTAAAGTTTCTGTCATCTTTTATCATCCTTAAACCTCACAATGAATCAAGAACCATTAGCCTACAGAAATTACAAAAAAGAAGCTTGAAAACTGCTTTATTCTAGATGGAATAAAGAATTATAATCAACAACAACAAAAAAAACAACAAAAGGAAAAGCTATTGGATCTCTGTAAAGGAGAGAAGAATTTTTAAACTTAAAAATGATAAGACAACCTATCAAAAGCCAGATGGAATTATATAAACAAAATAATTTAGGTTTATGTATGCTTTTAAAAAATTAACTACAAACTAGGAAACTAAAGAAAACAGAGCTCATTTAAGGAACTCCTACAAATCAGTAAGAAAACTACTAAGATGTTAGTAGATAAGTGGATTAAGAAACCAGAAAGCCACAAAAGAGGAACTATAGTTAACTAAACCCCCAAAAAACAAAAACAAAAACTCACTCATTGGTATTCAAGGACACAAAAAATTGAAATAAGATAGCCAGTTTTTGCCTATCAAACGAACAATTAAATTTAACAACTTAATTTAAAATATCTAATGATAGTGTTATATGTCAAGAAACTTAAAGTGAACATATTCCTTACTTGTAAATTTAAATTAAAAACAAGGAGACGAAGGGAAGATGGCGGAAGAGTAAGATGCGGAGATCACCTTCCTCCCCACAGATACACCAGAAATACATCTACACATGGAACAACTCCTACAGAACACCTACTGAACGCTGGCAGAAGACCTCAGACCTCCCAAAAGGCAAGAAACTCCCCATGTACCTGGGTAGGGCAAAAGAAAAAGGAATAAACAGAGACAAAAGGATAAGGACGGGACCTGCACCAGTGGGAGGGAGCTGTGAAGAAGGAAAGGTTTCCACACACTAGGAAGCCCCTTCGTGGGCGGAGACTGCGGGTAGCGGAGGGGGAAAGCTTCGGGGCCGCAGAGGAGAGCACAGCAACAGGGGTGCGGAGGGCAAAGCGGAGAGATTCCCGCACGGAGGATCAGTGCCGACGGGCACTCACCAGCCCGAGAGGCTTGTCTGCTCACCCACCGGGGCAGCGGGGCTGGGAGCTGAGGCTCGGGCTTCGGTGGCAGCGCAGGGAGAGGACTGGGGTTGGCGGTGTGAACACAGCCTGCAGGGGGTTAGTGCACCACGGCTAGCCGGGAGGGAGCGAGGGAAAAAGTCTGGACCTGCCGAAGAGGCAAGAGACTTTTTCTTCCGTCTTTGTTTCCTGGTGTGTGAGGAGAGGGGATTAAGAGCGCTGCTTAAAGGAGCTCCAGAGATGGGCGCGAGCCGCGGCTAAAAGCGCGGACCCCAGAGACGAGCATGAGACGCTAAGGCTGCTGCTGCCGCCACCAACAAGCCTGTGTGAGCACAGGTCACTATCCACACCCCCATTCCGGGGAGCCTGCGCAGCCCGCCACTGCCAGGGTCCCAGGATCCAGGGACAACTTCCCCAGGAGAACGCACGGCGTGCCTCAGGCTGGTACCACGTCATGCCGGCCTCTGCCGCCGCAGGCTCGCGCCGCACTCCGTGCCCCTCCCTCACCCCCGGCCTGAGTGAGCCAGAGTCCCCAAAGCAGCTGCTCCTTTAACCCCATCTTGTCTGAGTGAAGAACAGACGCCCTCTGGCGACCTACATGCAGAGGCGGGGCCAAATCCAAAGCTGAGCCCCTGGAAGCTGTGAGAACGAAGATGAGAAAGGGAAATCGCTCCCAGCAGCCTCAGAAGCAGCGGATTAAAGCTCCACAATCAACTTGATGTACCCTGCATCTGTGGAATACATGAATAGACAACAAAGCATCCCAAATTGAGGAGGTGGACTTTGAGAGCAAGATTTATGATTTTTTCCACTTTTCCTTTTTTGTGAGTGTGTATGTGTATGCTTCTGTGTGAGATTTTGTCTGTATAGCTTTGCTTCCACCATTTGTCCTAGGGTTCTATCCGTCCATTTTTTTCCTTAATAATTAGTTTTTATTTTAATAACTTTATTATATTTTATCTTATTTTACTTTATCTTCTTTCTTCTTTTTCCTTCCTCGCTCCTTCCCTCCCTCCCTCTCTCCTTCCTTTCTTTCTTTCTTTCTACTTTTTCTCCTTTATTCTGAGCCGTGTGGATGAAAGGCTCTTGGTGCTGCAGCCAGGAGTCAGTGCTGTGCCTCTGAGGTGGGAGAGCCAACTTCAGGACACTGGTCCACAAGAGACCTCCCAGCTCCACATAATATCAAATGGCGAAAATCTCCCAGAGATCTCCATCTCAACACCAGCACCCAGCTTCACTCAACGACCAGCAAGCTACAGTGCTGGACACCCTATGCCAAACAACTAGCAAGAAAGGAACATGACGCCACCCATTAGCAGAGAGGCTGCCTAAAATCATAGTAAGTCCACAGACACCCCAAAACACACCACCAGACATGGACCTGCTCACCAGAAAGACAAGATCCAGCCTCATCCACCAGAACACAGGCACTAGTCCCCTCCACCAGGAAGCTTACACAACCCATTGAACCAACCTTAGCCACTGTGGACAGACACCAAAAACAACGGGAACTACGAACCTGCAGCCTGCATAAAGGAGACCCCCAAACACAGTAAGTGAAGCAAAATGAGAAGACAGAGAAATACACAGCAGATGAAGGAGCAAGGTAAAAACCCACCAGACCAAACAAATGAAAAGGAAATAGGCAGTCTACCTGAAAAAGAATGCAGAGTAATAATAGCAAAGATGATCCAAAATCTTGGAAACAGAATAGATAAAATGCAAGAAACATTTAACAAGGAACTAGAAGAACTAAAGATGAAACAAACAACGATGAACAACACAATAAATGAAATTTAAAATACTCTAGATGGGATCAATAGCAGAATAACTGAGGCAGAAGAATGGATAAGTGACCTGGAAGATAAAATAGTGGAAATAACTACTGCAGAGCAGAATAAAGAAAAAAGAATGAAAAGAACTGAGGACAATCTCAGAGACCTCTGGGACAACATTAAACGCACCAACATTCGAATTATAGGGGTTCCAGAAGAAGAAGAGAAAAAGAAAGGGACTGAGAAAATATTTGAAGAGATTATAGTTGAAAACTTCGCTAATATGGGAAAGGAAATAATCAAGTCCAGGAAGCACAGAGAGTCCCACACAGGATAAATCCAAGGACAAATACACCAAGACACATATTAATCAAACTGTCAAAAATTAAATACAAAGAAAAAATATTAAAAGCAGCAAGGGAAAAACAACAAAAATCACACAAGGGAATCCCCAGCAGAAACTCTGCAACCCAGAAGGGACTCGCAGGACATATTTAAAGTGATGAAGGAGATAAACCGGCAACCAAGATTACTCTACCCAGCAAGGATCTCATTCAGATTTGATGGAGAAATTAAAACCTTTATTGACAAGCAAAAGCTGAGAGAGTTCAGCACCACCAAACCAGCTCTACAACAAATGCTAAAGGAACTTCTCTAGGCAAGAAACACAAGAGAAGGAAAAGACCTACAATAACGAACCCAAAACAATTAAGAAAATGGGAATAGGAACATACATATCGATAATTACCTTAAATGTAAATGGACTAAATGCTCCCACCAAAAGACACAGATTGGCTGAATGGATACAAAAACAAGACCCATATATATGCTGTCTACAAGAGACCCACTTCAGACCTACAGACACATACAGACTGAAAGTAAGGGGATGGAAAAAGATATTCCATGCAAATGGAAACCAAAAGAAAGCTAGAGTAGCAATTCTCATATCAGACAAAATAGACTTTAAAATAAAGACTACTAGAAGAGACAAAGAAGGACACTACATAATGATCAAGGGATCGATCCAAGAAGAAGATATAACAATTGTAAATACTTATGCACCAAACATAGGAGCACCTCAAAAACAAGGCAAATACTAACAGCCATAAAAGGGGAAATCGACAGTAACACATTCTGAGTAGCGGAATTTAACACCCCACTTTCACCAATGGACAGATCATCCAAAATGAAAATAAATAAGGAAACACAAGCTTTAAATGATACGTTAAACAAGGTGGACTTAATTGACATTTATAGGACATTCCATCCCAAAACAACAGAATACACATTTTTCTCAACTGCTCATGGAACTTTCTCCAGGACAGATCATATCTTGGGTCACAAATCAAGCCTTGGTAAATTTAAGAAAATCGAAATTGTATCAAGTATCTTTTCCGACCACAATGCTATGAGACTAGATATCAATTACAGGAAAAGATCTGTAAAAAATGCAAACACATGGAGGCTAAACAATACACTACTTAATAACGAAGTGATCACTGAAGAAATCAAAGAGGAAATCAAAAAATACCTAGAAACAAATGACAATGCAGACACAATGACCCAAAACCTACGGGATGTAGCAAAAGCAGTTCTAAGAGGGAAGTTTATAGCAATACAATCCTACCTTAAGAAACAGGAAACATCTAGAACACACAACCTAAACTTGCACCTAAAGAAATTAGAGAAAGAAGAACAAAAAAACCCCACAGTTAGCAGAAGGAAAGAAATCATAAAAATCAGATCAGAAATAAATGAAAAAGAAATGAAGGAAACGATAGCAAACATCAATAAAAGTAAAAGCTTATTCTTTGAGAAGATAAACAAAATTGATAAACCATTAAGCCAGACTCATCAAGAAAAAAAGGGAGAAGACTCAAATCAACAGAATTAGAAATGAAAAAGGAGAAGTAACAACTGACACTGCAGAAATACAAAAGATCATGAGAGATTACTACAAGCAACTCTATGCCAATAATATGGACAACCTGGAAGAAAGGGACAAATTCTTAGAAATGCACAACCTGCCAAGACTGAATCAGGAAAAAATAGAAAATATGAACAGACCAATCACAAGCAATGCAATTGAAACTGTGATTAAATATCTTCCAACAAACAAAAGCCCAGGACCAGATGATGGCTTCACAGGCGAATTCTATCAAACATTTAGAGAAGAGCTAACACCTATCCTTCTCAAACTCTTCCAAAATATAGCAGAGGGAGGAACACTCCCAAACTCATTCTACAAGGCCACCATCACCTTGATACCAAAACGAGACACGGATGTCACAAAGAAAGAAAACTACAGGCCAATATCACTGACGAACATAGATGCAAAAATCCTCAACAAAATACTAGCAAATAGAATCCAACAGCACATTAAAAGGATCATACACCATGATCAAGTGGGGTTTATTCCAGGAATGCTAAGATTCTTCAATATATGCAAATCAATCAATGTGATAAACCATATTAACACAATGAAGGAGAAAAACCACATGATCATCTCAATAGATGCAGAGAACGCTTTCAACAAAATTCAACACCCATTTATGATAAAAACCCTGCACAAAGTAGGCATAGAGGGAACCTTCCTCAACATAATAAAGGCCATATATGACAAACCGACAGCCAACATCATCCTCAATGGTGATAAACTGAAAGCATTTCCTCTAAGATCAGGAACAAGACAAGGTTACCCACTCTCACCACTCTTATTCAACATAGTTTTGGAAGCTTTAGCCACAGCGACCAGAGAAGAAAAGGAAATAAAAGGAATCCAAATCGGAAAAGAAGTAAAGCTGTCACTGTTTGCAGATGACATGATACTATACATAGAGAATCCTAAAGATGCTACCAGAAAACTACTAGAGATAATCAATGAATTTGGTAAAGTAGCAGGATACAAAATTAATGCACAGAAATCTCTGGCATTCCTATACACTAATGACAAAAAGTCTGAAAGTGAAATCAAGAAAACACTCCATTTACCTTTGCAACAAAAAGAATAAAATATCTAGGAATAAACCTACCTAAGGAGACAAAAGACCGGTATGCAGAAAATTATAAGACACTGATGAAAGAAATTAAAGATGATACAAATAGATGGAGAGATATACCATGTTTGTGGATTGGAAGAATCAACATTGTGAAAATGCCTCTACTACCCAAAGCAATCTACACATTCAATGCAATCCCTATCAAACTACCACTGGCATTTTTCACAGAACTAGAACAAAAAATTTCACAATTTGTATGGAAACACAAAAGACCCTGAATAGCCAAAGCAATCTTGAGAACGAAAAATGGAGCTGGAGGAATCAGGCTCCCTGACTTCAGAGTATACTACAAAGCTACAGTAATCAAGACAGTATGGTACTGGCACAAAAACAGAAATATAGGTCAATGGAACAGGACAGAAAGCCCAGAGATAAACCCACACACATATGGTCCACTTATCTTTGATAAAGGAGGCAGGAATGTACAGTGGAGAAAGGACAGCCTCTTCAATAAGTGGTGCTGGGAAAACTGGAAAGGTACATGTAAAAGTATGAGATCAGATCACTCCCTAACACCATACACAAAAGTAAGCTCAAAATGGATTAAAGACCTAAATGTAAGGCCAGAATACACCCTGAGAAAACCGTAATTCAAAAAGAGTCATGTACATGACATAAATCACAGCAAGATCCTTCTTGACCCACCTCCTAGAGTAATGGAGATAAAAACAAAAATAAACAAATGGGACCTAATGAAACTTCAAAGCTTTTGCACAGCAAAGGAAACCATAAACAAGACCAAAAGACAACCCTCAGAATGGGAGAAAATATTTGCAAATGAATCAACTGACAAAGGATTAATCTCCAAAATTTACAAGCAGCTCATGCAGCTCAATAACAAAAAAACAAACAACCCAATCCAAAAATGGGCAGAAGACCTAAATAGACATTTCTCCAAAGAAGATATACAGACTGCCAACAAACACATGAAAGAATGCTCAACATCATTAATCATTAGAGAAATGCAAATCAAAACTACAATGAGATATCATCTCACACCAGTCAGAATGGCCATCATCAAAAAATCTAGAAACAATAAATGCTGGAGAGGGTGTGGAGAAAAGGGAACACTCTTGCACTGCTGGTGGGAATGTGAATTGGTTCAGCCACTATGGAGAACAGTATGGAGGTTCCTTAAAAAACTACAAATAGAACTACCATATGACCCAGCAATCCCACTACTGGGCATATACCCTGAGAAAACCATAATTCAAAAAGAGTCATGTACCAAAATGTTCATTGCAGCTCTATATACAATAGCCCGGAGATGGAAACAACCTAAGCGTCCATCATCAGATGGATGGATAAAGAAGATGTGGAACATATATACAATGGAATATTACCCAGTCATAAAAAGAAACAAAATTGAGCTATTTGTAATGAAGTGGATAGACCTACAGTCTGTCATACAGAGTGAAGTAAGTCAGAAAGAGAAAGACAAATACCGTATGCTAACACATATATATGGAATTTTAGAAAAAAATGTCATGAAGAACCTAGGGGTAAGACAGGAATAAAGACACAGACCTACTAGAGAATGGACTTGAGGATATGGGGAGGGGGAAGGGTAAGCTGTGACAAAGCGAGAAAGAGGCATGGATATATATACACTACCAAACGTAAGGTAGACAGCTAGCGGGAAGCAGCTGCATAGCACAGGGAGATCAGCTCGGTGCTTTGTGACCGCCTGGAGGGGTGGGATAGGGAGGGTGGGAGGGAGGGAGACGCAAGAGGGAAGAGATATGGGAACATATGTATATGTATAACTGATTCACTTTGTTACGGAGAAGAAACTAACACACCATTGTAAAGCAATTATACTCCAATAAAAATGTAAAAAAAATAATTAATGTAAGGCCAAAAACTATCAAACTCTTAGAGGAAAACATAGGCAGAACACACTATGACATAAATCACAGCAAGATCCTTTTTGACCCAACTCCTAGAGAAATGGAAATAAAAACAAAAATAAACAAATGGGACCTAATGAAACGTCAAAGCTTTTGCACAGCAAAGGAAACCATAAGCAAGACCAAAAGACAACCCTCAGAATGGCAGAAAATATTTGCAAATGATGCAACTGACAAAGGATTAATCTCCAAAATTTATAAGCAGCTCATGAAGCTCAATAACAAAAAAACAAACAACCCAATCCAAAAATGGGCAGAAGACCTAAATAGACATTTCTCCAAAGAAGATATACAGACTGCCAACAAACACATGAAAGAACACTCAACATCATTAATCATTAGAGAAATGCAACTCAAAACTACAATGAGATATCATCTCACACCAGTCAGAATGGCCATCATCAAAAAATCTAGAAACAATAAATGCTGGAGAGGGTGTGGAGAAAAGGGAACACTCTTGCACTGCTGGTGGGAATGTGAATTGGTACAGCCACTTTGGAGAACAGTATGGAGGTTCCTTAGAAAACTACAAATAGAACTACCATATGACCCAGCAATTCCACTACTGGGCATATATCCTGAGAAAACCATAATTCAAAGTCATGTACCAAAATGTTCATTGCAGCTCTATTTACAATAGCCCAGAGATGGAAACAACATAAGTGTCCATCCTCGGATGAATGGATAAAGAAGATGTGGCACATATATACAATGGAATATTACTCAGCCATAAAAAGAAACGAAATTGAGCTATTTGTAATGAGGTGGATAGACCCAGAGTCTGTCATACAGAGTGAAGTAAGTCAGAAAGAGAAAGACAAATATGGTATGCTAACACATATATGGAATTAAAAAAAATGTCATGAAGAACCTAGGGGTAAGACAGGAATAAAGACACAGACCTACTAGAGCATGGACTTGAGGATATGGGGAGGGGGAAGGGTAAGCTGTGACAAAGCACGAGAGAGGCATGGACATATATACACTACCAAACGTAAGGTAGATAGCTAGTGGGAAGCAGCCGCATAGCACAGGGAGATCAGCTCCAGCTCGGTGCTTTGTGACCACCTGGAGGGGTGGGATAGGGAAGGTGGGAGGGAGGGAGACTCAAGAGGGAAGAGATATGGGAACATATGTATATGTATAACTGATTCACTTTGTTTTAAAGTAGAAACTAACACACCATTGTAAAGCAATTACACTCCAATAAAGATGTAAAAAAATAAATAAATAAAAATAAATAAATGAAAAACCAGATTTAAAAATTAACATCAACTCTCAATCATTGCTGGTGGGTTTGCAAAATGGTACAGCCACTTTGGAACACAGTTTGGCAGTTTCTTAATAAATTAAAAATACTCTTATGATATGATCCAGCAATCATGCTCCTTAGTATTTACCCAATGGAGTTGAAAATTTATGTCCCCACAAAAACCTGCACATGTATATTTATAGCAGCTTATTTAATAATAGCCAAAACTTGGAAGCAACCAAGATTTCCTTTAGTAGGTGAATGGATACACTGTGATACATCTAGACAACAGAATATTCAATGCTAAAAAGAAATGAGCTATCAAGCCATTACAAAAATAAACATGGAGGAAACAAATGTGTATTACTGAATGAAAGAAGTCAATCTGAAAACGCTACTATATACTGTATGACTTCAACTATATGACACTCTGGAAGAAATAAAACTATGAAGAGAGTAAAAAGATCAGTGGTTGATGGAAGGAGGGCGGATGAACAGGTGGAGCAAAGAGGAATTTTAGGGCAGTGAAAATATTCTACAATATCATAACGATGAATACGTGTCATTATACATTAGTTCAAATTCATAGAATTTACAACACCAAGAGTAAAGGGGTAATGTTAAACTATGGACTTTGGGCAATTACAATGTGTCAATGTAGATTCATCAATTTTAACAAATATGCCATTCTGGTGAGGGACTATGCATGTGTGGGGGCAGGGAGTATATGGGACAACTCTGTACCATCCTCACAATTTTGCTGTAAAAAAAATGAACTCCTGAAAAAAAATAAACATCATACAACCCTGCTGGAATCTGTATTGAATGAGATTGTTTCTACTACACTCTGACAGAAAGTTATAAATAAATACTAATCAAAACAAAGAGGAGGGCTTCCTTGGTGGCGCAGTGGTTGAGAGTCCACCTGCCAATGCAGGGGACACGGGTTCGTGCCCCGGTCTGGGAAGATCCCATGTGCCGCAGAGCGGCTAGGCCCGTGAGCCACGGCCGCTGAGCCTGCGCATCCAGGCTTGTGCTCCGCAGCGAGAGAGGCCACAACAGTGAGAGGCCCGCGTACCACAAAAACAAAAACAAACCAAAAAACAAAGGGGGACTTTCCTGGTGATTCACTGGTTGAGAATCCACCTGCCAATACAGAGGACACGGGGTTCAATCTCTGGGCTGGGAATATCCCACATGCCGCAGAACAACTAAAGCCATGCACCACAACTACTGAGCCTGCGCTCTAGAACCTGAAAGCCACAACTACTGAAGCCCGCACACTGTAGGGCCCACTTGTTGCAACTACTGAAGCCCGCGCCCAGAGTCCATGCTCAGCAACAAGAGAAGCCACCGCAATGAGAAGCTCACGCACCACAACGAAGAGCAGGCCCCACTTGCCACAACTAGAGAAAGCCCGCACACAGCAATGAAGACCCAACGCAGCCAAAAAAAAAAAAAGAAAAAGAAAAAGAAAAAAATTAACATTAGAGGGCAAACAGCAGAAGCAAGAAGAACTACAATCCTGCAGCCTGTGGAACAAAAACCATATTCACAGAAAGATAGACAAGATGAAAAGGCAGAGGGCTATGTACCAGATGAAGGAACAAGGTAACACCCCAGAAAAAGAACTAAATGAAGTGGAGATAGGCAACCTTCCAGAAAGAGAATGCAAAATAATCATAGTGAAGATGATCCAGGACCTCGGAAAAAGAATGGAGGCAAAGACTGAGAAGATGCAAGAAGTGTTTAACAAAGACCTAGAAGAATTAAAGAACAAACAAACAGAGATGAACAATACAATAACTGAAATGAAAACTACACTAGAAGGAATCAATAGCAGAATAACTGAGGCAGAAGAATGGATAAGTGACCTGGAAGACAGCATGGTGGAATTCACTGCCATGGAACAGAATAAAGAAAAAAGAATGAAAAGAAATGAAGACAGCCTAAGAGACCTCTGGGACAACATTAAATGTAACAACATTCGCATTATAGGCGTCCCGGAAGGAGGAGAGAGAGAAAGGACCCGAGAAAATATTTGAAGAGATTAGAGTCAAAAACTTCCCTAACATGGGAAAGGATGTAGCCAACCAAGTCCAGGAAGTACAGAGAGTCCCATATAGGGTAAACCCAAGGAGAAACACGCCGAGACACACAGTAATCAAACTGGCAAAAATTAAAGACGAAGAAATATTACTAAAAGCATCAAGGGAAAAACGACAAATAACATACAAGGGAACTCCCATAAGGTTAACAGCTGATTTCTCAGCAGAAACTCTACGAGCCATAAGGGAGTGGCATGATATACTTAAAGTGCTGCAAGGGAAGAACCTACAACCAAGATTACTCTACCCGGCAAGGATCTCATTCAGATTTGATGGAGAAATCAAAAGCTTTACAGACGAGCAAAGCTAAGAAAATTCAGCACCACCAAACCAGCTCTACAACAAATGCTAAAGGAACTTCTCTAAATGGGAATCACAAGAGAAGAAAAGGACCTACAAAAATAAACCCAAAGCAATTGGGAAAATGGTAATAGGAACATACATATCGATAATTGTCTTAAACGTGAATGGATTAAATGCTCCAACCAAAGATACAGGCTTGCTGAACAGATACAAAAACAAGACCCATATATCTGCTGTCTACAGGAGACCCACTTCAGACCTAGGGACACATTCAGTCTGAAACTGAGGGGATGGAAAAAGATATTCCATGCAAATAGAAATCAAAAGAAAGTTGGAGTAGCAATACTCATATCAGATAAAATAGACCTTAAAATAAAGAATGTTACAAGAGACAAAGAAGGACACTACCTAATGATCAAGGGATCAATCCAAGAAGAAGATATAACAATTATAAATATATATGCACCCAACATAGGAGCACCTCTATACATAACACAACTGCTAACAGCTATAAAAGAGGAAATCGACATTAACACAATAATAGTGGGGGACTTTAACACCTCACTTACACCAATGGACAGATCATCCAAACAGAAAATAAATAAGGAAACAGAAGCTTTAAACGACACAAGAGACCAGGTAGATTTAATGGATATTTATAGGACATTCCATACAAAAACAGCAGATTACACTTTCTTCTCAAGTGTGCACAGAACATTCTCCAGGATAGATCACATCTTGAGTCACAAATCAAGCCTCAGTAAATTTAAGAAAACTGAAATCATATCAAGCATCTTTTCTGACAACAACAGCATGAGATTAGAAATCAATTACAGGGAAAAAAACGTAAAAAACACTAACACATGGAGGCTAAACAATACATTACTAAATAACCAAGAGATCACTGAAGAAATCAAAGAGGAAATCAAAAAATACCCAGAGACAAATGATAATGAAAATACAACAATCCAAAACCTATGGGATGCAGCAAAAGCAGTTCTAAGAGGGTAGTTTATAGCTATACAAGCCTACCTCAAGAAACAAGAAAAAAATCTCACATAAACAATCTAATCTTCCACCTAAAGGAACTAGAGAAAGAAGAACCTACAAAAGCCAAACTTAGCAGAAGGAAAGAAATCATAAAGATCAGAGCAGAAATAAATGAAGTAGAAACAAAGAAAACAATAGCACAGATCAATAAAACTAAAAGCTGGTTCTTTGAGAAGATAAACAAAACTGATAAACCATTAGCCACACTCATCAAGAAAAAGAGGGAGAGGACTCAAATCAATAAAATTGGAAATGAAAAAGGAGAAGTTACAAGGGACACCGCAGAAATACAAAGCATCCTAAGAGACTACTACAAGCAACTCTAAGCCAATAATATGGACAACCTGGAAGAAATGGACAAATTCTTAAGAAAGGTATAACCTTCCAAGACTGAACCAGGAAGAAATAGAAAATATGAACAGACCAATCACAAGTAATGAAATTGAAACTGTGATTAAAAATCTTCCAACAAACTAAAGTCCAGGACCAGATGGCTTCACAGGTGAATTCTATCACACATTTAGAGAAGAGCTAACACCCATTGTTCTCAAACTCTTCCAAGAAATTGCAGAGGCAGGAACACTCCCAAACTCATTCTATGAGGCCACCATCACCCTGACACCAAAACCAGACAAAGATACTAAAAAAAAAGAAAATTATAGACCAATATCACTGATGAATATAGATGCAAAAATCCTCAACAAAATACTAGCAAACGGAATCCAACAACACATTAAAAGGATCCTACACCATGATCAAGTGGGATTTATCCCAGTGATGCAACGATTCTTCAATATACTCAAATCAATCAATGTAATACACCATATTAAATTGAAGAAGAAAAACCATATGATCATCTCAATAGATGCAGAAAAAGCTTTTGGCAAAATTCAACACCCATATATAAGAACTCTCCAGAAAGTGGGCACACAGGGAACCTACCTCAACATAATAAAGGCCATATATGACAAACCCACAGCAAACATCATTCTCAATGGTGAAAAACTGAAAGCATTTCCTCTAAGATCAGGAACAAGACAGGGATGTTCACTCTTGCCACTATTATTCAACATAGTTTTGGAAGTCCTAGCCACGACAATCAGAGAATAAAAAGAAATAAAAGGAATACAAATAGGAAAAGAAGAAGTAAAACTGTCACTGTTTGCAGATGACATGATACTATACATAGAGAATCCTAAGGATGCCACCAGAAAACTACTAGAGATAATCAATGAATTTGGTAAAGTTGCAGGATACAAAATTAATGCACAGAAATCTCTTGCGTTCCTATACACAAATGATGAAAAATCTGACAGAGAAATTAAGGAAACACTCCCATTTACCACTGCAACAAAAAGAATAAAATACCTAGGAATAAACCTACCTAGGGAGACAAAAGACCTGTATGCAGAAAACTGTAAGACACTGATGAAAGAAATTAAAGATTATACCAACATATGGAGAGACATACCATGTTCTTGGATTGGAAGAATCAATATTGTGAAAATGACTATACTACCCAAAGCAATCTACAGATTCAATGCAATCCCCATCAAATTACCAATGGCATTTTTTACAGAACTAGAACAAAATATCCTAAAATTTGTATGAAGACACAAAAGACCCTGAATAGCCAAAGCAGTCTTGAGGGAAAAAAACAGAGCTGGAGGAATCAGACTCCCTGACTTCAGACTATACTACAAAGCTACAGTAATCAAGACAATATGGTACTGGCACAAAAACAGAAATATAGATCAATGGAACAGGATAGAAAGCCCAGAGATAAACCCACGCACCTATGGTCAACTAATCTATGACAAAGGAGGCAAGGATATACAATGGAGAAAAGACAGTCTCTTCAATAAGTGGTGCTGGGAAAACTGGACAGCTACATGTAAAAGAATGAAATTAGAACACTCCCTAACACCATACACAAAAATAAACTCAAAATGGATTAGAGACCTAAATGTAAGACCGGACACTATAAAACTCTTAGAGGAAAACATAGGAAGAACACTCTTTGACATAAATCACAGCAAGATCTTTTTTGATCCACCTCCTAGAGTAATGGAAATAAAAACAAAAATAAACAAATGGGACCTAATGAAACTTAAAAGCTTTTGCACAGCAAAGGAAACAACAAACAAGATGAAAAGACAACCCTCAGAATGGGAAAAAATATTTGCAAACGAATCAACGGACAAAGGATTAATCTCCAAAATATATAAACAGCTCATGCAGCTCAATATTAAAAAAACAAACAACCCAATCAAAAAATGGGCAGAAGACCTAAATAGACATTTCTCCAAAGAGGACATACAGATGGCCGAGAAGCACATGAAAAGCTGCTCAACATCACTAATTATTAGAGAAATGCAAATCAAAACTACAATGAGGTATCACCTCACACCAGTCAGAATGAGCATCATCAGAAAATCTACAAACAACAAATGCTGGAGAGGGTGTGGAGAAAAGGGAACCCTCTTGCACTGTTGGTGGGAATGTAAATTGATACAGCCACTATGGAGAACAGTATGGAGGTTCTTAAAAAACTAAAAATAGAATTACCATATGACCCAGCAATCCCACTACTGGGCATATACCCAGAGATCAAAAAGACACATGCACCTCAATATTCACTGCAGCACTATTTACAATAGTCAGGTCACAGAAGCAACCTAAATGCCCACAGACAGACGAATTGATAAAGAAGATGTGGTACATATATACAATGGAATATTACTCAGCCATAAAAAGGAACGAAATTGGGTCATTTGTAGAGACGTGGATGCATTTAGAGACTGTCATACAGAGTGAAGTGAGTCAGAAAGAGAAAAACAAATATCGCATATTAACGCATATATGTGGAACCTAGAAAAATGGTACAGATGAACCGGTTTGCAGGGCAGAAACTGAGACACAGATGTAGAGAACAAACGTATGGACACCAAGGGGGGAAAGTGGTAGGGGTGGTGGTGGTGGTGTGATGAACTGGGAGACTGGGATTGACATGTATACACTGATGTGTATAAAATGGATGACTAATAAGAACCTGATGTATAAAAAAATAAATTAAATAAAATTCAAAAAAAATTAACATTATAATGTGATCGTAACTATGCAAGAAAACATGCAGAGGAAATTCACCAAAATGTAGTTGTCTCTGGAGAGCAGAACATTAGGTGATTTTTTCCTATTTCTCTGCATTTTCCAGATGTCATAGGGTATATTTACTTTTATACTCAATGTGTTTTTTTTCTCATCATGTAATAGGTTATTTTTTTTTATTGAAATATAGTTGATTTACAATGTTGTGCCAATCTCTTCTGTACAGCAAAGTGACTCACTTGTATGTAGACTCACTTTTTTTAATATTCTTTTCCATTATGGTATATTACAGAATATTGAATATAGTTCCCTATGTTATACAGTAGAACTTTGTTGTTTATCCATCCTATATATAATAGTTTACATCTGCTAATCCCAAACTCCCAGTCCTTCCCTCCCCCAGCCCCCTACCCCTTGGCAATCACAAGTCTGCTCTCTATGTCTGTGTTCTGTTTTGTAGATAGGCTCATTTGTGTCATATTATAGATTCCACATATAAGTGACATCATATGGTATTTGTTTTTCTCTTTTTTTTTTTTTTCACTCTGTATGACAGACTCTAGGTCCCTCTCACTGTCGTGGCCTCTCCCATTTGCGGAGCACAGGCTCCGGACGCACAGGCTCAGTGGCCATGGCTCACGGGCCCAGCCGCTCCGCGGCACGTGGGATCTTCCCGAAACGGGGCACGAACCCGCGTCTCCTGCATCGGCAGGCGGACTCTCAAGCACTGCGCCACCAGGGAAGCCCTGTTTTTCTCTTTTTGACTTCACTTCACTTAGTATGATAATCCCTAGTTGCACCCATGTTGCTGCAATGGCATTATTTCGTTGTTGTTTTTCTTTTCTTTAAGCAGAAATTCCTTCCTTCCTCCCTCCCTTCCTTCCTTTCTTTTTGGCTGCACTGGGTCTTCGTTGCTGTGTGCGGGCTTTCTCTAGTTGCAGCGAGTGGGGGCTATTCTTTGTCACGGTGCCTGGGCTTTTCATTGCGGTGGCTTCTCTTGTTGCAGAGCATGGGCTCTAGGCATGTGGGCTCAGTAGTTGTGGCTCGTGGGCTCTAAAGCACAGGCTCACTAGTTGTGGCGCACGGGCTTAGTTGCTCCGCAACATGTGGGATCTTCCCAGATCAGGGCTCGAACCCATGTCCCCTGCATTAGCAGGTGGATTCTTAACCATTGCACCACCAGGGAAGCCCTGCAGACATTTTAATGATGACCATTCTGACCGGTGTGAGGTGGTACCTCATTGTAGTTTTGATTTGCATTTCTCTAATTATATTTACTTTTATAATGACAAAAATTAACTCTATACAAAAATAATAAACCTAAAACATCAACTTCCATATTATGGCACTATAAGCCTTTAATGAAGTGCTTAACTACACTCTAAAACAATAAAGTGGCTAACATGTCTGAGCATGTCCCATTTTCTAACTCTATAAACCTCTAGATTTCTCTGCTTCAAAGATTGTTAAGCTTATTTGAAAGCAACCCAGATATCAAGTAGTAAGCTACTGTACATTGTCAGAGTAGCATACTTTTCTATTCTCCTTCCTCCCAGAAATAGACATATAACCCAGGCTAAGGCAGTCATTGACTCTCATTCCCACCAACGTAACAGTTGAGGAGTGGGCTTGTGAAATAGTAAAAAGCAGCTCTTCCTGAATTGCTAAGTTCAGAGGATGTGAATCTGGAGCTGCCTGTGACCATCTTTCCCACTTGACAAGGACAGACAGTAACCTAATCTATAAACAAGACAAAGTTATACAGAGACAAACAGCTTTACAAGCTCCACAGTCCTGATTCTTACAATTACTGCTTTGAATCTGTGAGCTATCCCAATAATCTTCCAACTCAGCTAAGGGAGCCTGTATATTCCCTTTTTCTTAAACTAGTTCATGTTGGATTTCTGTCACTTACAATAGAAAGTTCAGACCCTCACAGCATTACTCCAAATTACCATGCCAACGTAAGCTGTTAATAAAAATGAAGGTAGCCTATATAGCAGTGGTTCTAAACTTTAGCTGTATCAGATCACCTAAAGGTTGAGGTACCTAGATCATTTATGCAAGTTCTCAGGTGACGCTGCGGCTGCTACTGCTCTGGGAACCACACTTTGAGAACCACAGGATATAACCATCTCTTGAAACCACACAAAAGGCGCTCTCTGCCTTTAAAATATATTTTACTTCAAATTATTTTTTGGAACATGTCATTGAGTTTCTAATTAATCTAGGGAATGCTTCCTCTAATCTGTTTTTTTGTTTGTTTGTTTGTTTGTTTTTGCGGTACGCGGGCCTCTCACTGTTGTGGCCTCTCCCGTTGCGGAGCACAGGCTCCGGACGCCTAGGCCCACTGGCCATGGCTCACGGGCGCAGCCGCTTTGCGGCATGTGGGATCTTCCCGGACCAGGGCACGAACCCATGTCCCCTGCATCGGCAGGTGGACTCTCAACCACTGCGCCACCAGGGAAGCACTAATCTGTTTTAATACTCCGTCTAATCCACATTCTTTCAGAAACCTTAAGTGACATGTTAATAGGCAAGCATATCTTTATCAATCACAGGTTTTTAAAACATAATGGTTTCTTTACTTATGATGTCTCACTTCCATTTATTACCACCTTCATTCAGTTACCAGCTTGCAAAGCAAATCATTATATGCAACTAAGAGTAAAGCATCCCAAAAGACATTAGGGTTTTATTAAAAATAGTGAGATATACTGTGCAGTAGAAGCTAACACAACACTATATGCCAATAAAAATTAATTTAAAAAAAAGTAAGACACCTTCTTTCTAAACCCTCAAACAAGCTTGAAATAGAATTTAAATGGATTAAAGAGGATGCAATCTCCTTTAAATCTCAGATCCCTGAGAGTACCTGATGAAAGGAAGGGAGGGAGGGGAGGAAAGGGGAAAGAAAACAAAGCCAAAGAAGAGTCAAAGATACAAAGACAAATTTATACTGATAAAAAATTTAGTGCTAAAACAGTATGGATAAATTACTGATAATATTTTGGTTCTTGGTTAGATGGTAGGTTCATGAGTATTTTTTATCTAATTTTTATAACACATGTATATTACATGTAGTGTTTGATATACATGAATGTAATATTTTTAAAACTGTAAGGAAACAACAACAACCTGGGAAACATATTCTCAGGTAGACCTGGACAAAAATAAATTGCAAAGTGTACTATTTATCTAAAACTTTCCTACAGTCCTTCTCTTCCAGGAAAGTCCAGTCCCACATACTCACAGATCAATCAAACCTGGGAACAGATTTTAAAACAGTTCTGCTACATTCTAAATGTTTACGACTTTGAGTTATCAGGATTCACTGAATTGTATGTTCAAGTTATTCAGTGGATTACTAGAACAGGGCATCTGGCAAATAATTCTGTTAAGCCTTTTGGTCTAACATTTTCCTTCCAAGAAAAAAGTTGCAACATTTAAAAGTTTGTCTTGGGCTTCCCTGGTGGCGCAGTGGTTGAGAGTCCGCCTGCCGATGCAGGAGACACGGGTTCATGCCCCGATCCGGGAAGATCCCACATGCCGCGGAGCGGCTAGGCCCGTGAGCCACGGCCGGTGAGCCTGCGCGTCCAGAGCCTGTGCTCCGCAACGGGAGAGGCCACAACAGTGAGAGGCCCGCGTACCGCAAAAAAAAAAGTTTGTCTTTCCCAGACAAATCACTCAAAAGTTAATAAGGTGGGCTAAAAAATGCTTGTTATTCTAATCTAAACTTTCTCTGACACAAAAAATTTTCCACAGGGCTCCTTCTAACAGTCAGTCTCTCCACACCTTCCACAACTGTTCCAAACCTTCTTTTAGAGGGCTCCAGCTTTAAGTTTATTTTTCCTCATACAAATTCCATATTCAACTGTTGGTTTTCCTGACGTCTGTGTTAGACTTTAATCTTTCTGACAGTTTTTGGTCAACACAAAAGACCAACACACATTCAGGCTTCTAATTCAGGCCACTGCAATGTAGTATATACATTAAGACAGCATGTCTCTACCATATAAGCAGGATGGATTTTCCAAGACAACTAAGAGTGATTACTAATAGAACTAGTTATGTTTCTGTTCTTCCCTATTATCCCTCTGTAAATTGCCATTTGTTTTAACTTTATGAATTCTAGTCATACTTCTGCTCCCAAAGAGAGCAAGATGCATCTCTAGTAAACACTTAAAATACGATGGACGAGTGCTTTAATGGTATGAGCAACCTTTTGATCAAAAACTCAGAAATCAGGGCTTCCCTGGTGGTGCAGTGGTTGAGAATCCGCCTGCCAATGCAGGGGACACGGGGTCGATCCCTGGTCCGGGAAGATCCTACATGTCACGGAGCAACTAAGCCCGTGCACCACAGCTACTGAGCCTATGTTCTAGAGCGCGCGAGCCACAACTACTGAGCCTATGTGCTGCAACTACTGAAGCCCGTGCACCTAGAGCCCATGCTCCACAAAAAGAGAAGCCACCACAGTAAGAAGCTGTGCACTGCAACAAAGAGTAGCCCCTGCTCGCCGCAACTAGAGAAAGCCAGCGTGCAGCAATGAAGACCCAACACAGCCAAAAATAAATATTTTAAAAAAGAGTTGTTATTAAAAACAACAACAACAAGAAATACTTCAGAAATCATACTAGCCTCTTTGCCACAACTTTCTGTAACTGAGCAGTGAACCCAGTCTTTGGCATCATTCCAATAGAAAAACAGTTCAGGATTTAGTTGAAAAGAACCTCTAAATCAAGATATTGCCCTTAACAGAAAGTGCTACATAAGTTTTCTTTTGGAAATTCTTCCAAAGTTCGAAGTCTTCCCTGTCAGAAGTAATCTGAAGATAAGGTCATTTCAAAAACACATACCCGTTTTTCCCTATATGGCACCTCAACCACCCCTACTCTTTCTTCTGTAAACTGCCCCCTTCTACCTTTTTTTACTCCCCCAGTCTATCTTTAATTCATCCCCATAGTTTTACCAGTCATGTTATATAGCATGATACTTCTCCCTGACTAAGCCATTCAAAGTTCTTTGCTGGAAAATTTAAAAATGAAACTGAGAAAGAAGTGGCAGGCACTCTTTGAATGCCTCAACTATCTTATAAATAAAGCTCAGGAGAAGTTAGGGACCAATGAATGAAGCTTATCTGGAAAGGTTTTTAAATGAAGCAAATAACGCAGAGAAGACAGACAAGAGACAGAAAAAAACATTCTCACGTTCCAGTTATTCTTGAAGTTTAATCACACTCCTGACCTCTGTTGTTAAGACAATTCCCTATCCCCACAATACTTAAATAAATTCCATTATGGGCTAATATGAGTTGGATTCCTGTTTAAGCCAGAGTGCTAATTAATACAGTTTCTCTCATAAACCCTGTTGTTAATATTTTTAGAGGCAAACTAAATAACAAGGTAAATAATTGTCATATATTTACCCCTCTCTATTCCCTAGCACCAGAAAGCGATATTTTTCAATTATCTTTTAAATGTTTTTCTTAATTTTGGAGGTCCAATACATGCTACTTCTATATCTGAGATACAAAGTTTAAGAATAAATATGATTTTAATCCATTTAAAAAAAAAGATTTAAGTTGGATTCACAATTGAAGTTAAACTCAATGTTTAAAGTTTCTGTTTCAACTAGGAAAGTCAAGTTTCCCTAAACGAGAAACATTTTAAAAATAAATGTAGGCTGAGGGGAAGATTTGAGAAAGAAATGAATCTTATTTATAATTAAAACAGTGCCCTTCTTCACTGACTTTTAAACTGTGCATTTTAAACTGTATAATATACCTCTCAACTATTTCAAACACTTTAGTTAGTAATGCATACATTTCCCAATACAGGATAAAAGTTCAGGATTCTTGTTCCCAGGGTAGAAAAAAAATTTACCACAAGTGATACTAAGAGTCCTGCAATTTAGTAAAATTCATCAATAATGTCCACTTTTATTTGGTGGCCCCTTTAACTGGAAGCAGAATAAGCAAAAAGGTAAGGTATCAAATATGAGGCCAAACTTGACCACCAGCCAGTAATAAAAAATCAGCAGGGACTTCCTGGTGATCCAGTGGTTACGACTCTGTGCTTCCACTGCAGGGGGCACAGGTTTGATCCCTGGTCAGGGAACTAAGATACTGCATGCTGCGCAGCGCGGCCAAAAAACAAGCAGTACTTCAGATTAAAGTGCCTTGGATGATGCCTGACACATCGAAGACACTTAAGACATGTTACTTTTGAATGTGGGGCAAGAGCTCAAGAATAGCTGGATATGTTGCCAAGGGTGTCTCAAGGGACGTGGAAAAAGAAAAGACTTGGAGAGTTGTGGGAAGCCCAGGCAACCTCAACCCTGGGCTAAGGCAGTGAGAAGGACCAATCTACTAGCAAACAAATGCACGGTCTTTATAATTTAGGAATTTGAGTGGGAGAAGAAAGTGGACAGAGGCAGTGGAAGGGAAGAAGGAAAAGAAGTAAACATTAAATTATACGTTTTCCTTGTTGCTTAGAAATGCTGGTATTTCCAAATATTAACATAGTCTATACATTTCTCATTTGAATAATCTGCAGTATTTTCTCTTGGTTGTATAAACTGGTTATATTAATGAAACTATGCATTTCATAACATGAATATCAATAAATATTGGTTAGAATATTAAAAAACAGCAGCAATATAAAAAGCAGCTATTCTTTAGAGACTTAAACTGTGTTTTTTTCAATGTATTTATTATTTTTGGCTGCACTGGGTCTTCGTTGCTGCGCGCGGGCTTTCTCTAGTCACCGCACATGGGGGCTACTCTTCGTTGCAGTGCGTGGGCTTCTCATTGCGGTGGCTCCTCTTGTTGCAGAGCACGTGCTCTAGGCGCACAGGCTTCTGTAGTTGTGACACGAGGGCTCAGTAGTTGTGGCTTGCAGGCTCTAGAGCACAGGCTCAGTAGTTGTGGCACATGGGCTTAGTTGCTCCACAGCATGTGGGATCTTCCCAGACCAGGGCTCGAACCCGTGTCCCCTACATTGGCAGGCGGATTCTTAACCACTGTGCCACCACGGATAGAGACTTAAACTCTTAAAACTAGGTTTGTTTTCTAATTTGGAGAGTGCTAAACATAAATATGGGAAAGTTTAAAGCCTAATTTCTAAGTTTAAAGAATATACTTGGATATTGTAAAAAGTTTAAAACTTTATATAGTAATTAAAAGAACTCAAAAAATGTTAACAACTATCTGAGAGTTGGGATCACAGTCAATTCTCTTTGCTCAACTTCTGCATTTTAATAAACATTTTTAATAGAAAATTTGTATTTTTATAAATAAATAAGTGAGCTAAAAAACGAAGTCAAAGTAGCAGTGAAGAGACAAATTCAAATCATAGACAGAGATAGCAAAATCCAAATGATCAACCACACCTCTACTAGTTGGCATAATACCACCATCAATCCCTTTTGCTCCAAAACAAATTGCATCTATTTTTGATTTTCAGAGGAAGTCCTGAAAAGGCAACTGTAGTGTCTTCGCCACCCTTAGGATACAAGTGGAAAATAAAATCTCGTACAATATACATTTTAGATTTGTTAATAAGCTTAAGTAAGGAATATGTGGTGAAGCAAACTATTCCAAAAGCATAGCTTTCAATGAAACTTCACTAAAGACTGAATTTTTAAAGCAAGCTATGCTACTTGAAAAATTATCATTTAGAAAGAAAGAGCATTCCCTTTAGAAAAGGACCTTCTCATACAAACAAGAACCAATCACAGGAAGCAACAGAAAAATTATCTCATTTGCAACAGCAACAAATATGTTAATTACCTGGGCATAAACTTAAGAAAACTTTAAATTGACCCTAAAATTAACTCAAAATATAGCAAAGATTATTTTGAAATTTAAAACTATAAACCTCTTAGGGAAAAAAAGAGGTGTAAATCTTCATAACCTTGATTAGGCAATTATAACACCTAGACAACAATTTCTTAGATATAACACCTAAAGCACAAGAAGCCAAGGAAAAAATTAAATTGGACTTCATCAAAATTTAAAACTTTTGTTCTTCAGGAAAGTGAAAATACAACCCACAGAATGGGAAAAAAATTATAAATCGTATCTCTAACAAAAGTTTAACACCCAGAATATATACAGAACTCTTAGAACCCAACAGTAAAAATAATTTAAAATACTCCATTTTTTAAATGGGAAAAGGATTTGAAGAGACATTTCTCCAAAGAAGATACAAATGGCCAATAAGTACATGAAAAAACACTCAACATCATTAGTCATTATGGAAATGCAAATTAAATACCACAATGAGATATCACTTCACAGCTCCTAGTATAGGTAGAGTAAAAAAGAAAGTAAGTGTTGACAAGGATGTGAAGAAACTGGAACACTCATACATGGCTGATGGGAATGTAAAATGGTGTAGCTACTTCAGAAAACAGTTTTTCAGTTCCTAAAAACAGAGTTACCATATGACCCAACAATTCCACTCCTAAGTCTATACCCAAAACAAATAAAAGCACATATCCACAGAAATATTTGTATATGAATGTTCATAGCAGCATTATTAATAATGGCCAAAAAGGTGGAAGCAACCCAAATGTGCATCAAATGATGAGTAAATAAAATGTGATATATTCATACAATGGAATGTTATTTGGTCATAAAAAGAAATGAAGTACTGATACATGCTATAACGCAAATGAACCTCGAAAACATTATGTTAAGTGAAAAAATCTACAGACATAAAAAGTACATTAGTGGTTGCCTAGGGCTGGGGGTGGGGGAGGAGAGATTGCTAATGGATCTGACGTTTATTTTTGGAGTGATAAAAAAAAAAGTACTAAAATTGATTGTTATGATGTTTACACCAACTCTGTGCATGTATTAAAAGCACTTGAAGAGGTAAATTATATGGTATGTGAATTGTATCTCAATAAAGCTGTTTTAAAAAAAGAAATCAACAAATTCTCATTTCACTAGGTAAATCCAGGAGTAGGGATGCTGGGTTGTATGGTAAGCATATGTTTACCTTTATAAAGAACTGCCAAATGTTAAAGTCACTATACCATTTGCACTGCCATCAGCAATGGATGAAAGCTCCAACTGCTCCACATTCTTATCAGCATTTGGTATTGTTGTTATTTTTCTTTTTTTCCTTCATTCTTCTTAACTAATTTTCTCACTTAAGTATATACTGGTATCTCAGTGTGGTTTTAATTTGCAATTCTGCAATTACTAATGATGTTTAATATCTTTTGGTATATTTATTTGCTGTCCATAGGTCTTTTTGGTAAAGTTTCTACTTAAATCTTCTGTCAAATTTTTATTAGGTTGCTCACTAACTACTGAATTTTGTGAGTTCTTTATATATTCTGGATACAAGTCTTTTGTCAGATATGTGATAGGAGAATATTAACTCCCAGTCTGTGACTTGTCTTTTTACTCTCATAACACGGTTTCAAACAGCAGAAGTTCTTAATTTTGATGAAGTCGAATTTATCAATTTATTCATTTATGGATCATGCTTTTGGTATCTAATTTTTGATGATTAAAAAAAAATCTTTGCCTGATCCAAGGTCAAAAAGATTTTGTCTTATATTTTCTTCAAGTTATTTTCTAACTTTAGGTCATATCTCGAGGTCTACGAACGACTTTGAACTAGTTTTTGCACAGACGGTGAGGAATTTTTGCACTGAGGCTATAATAAAGAAAAATATTCTATTTTGACATTTGAGTGCTCATTGCCTTAAAGCCCCACACTTCCCTCTCCCTTTTGCCCCACATCTGGATAAGTCAGTAAGAAAGCCCAGCCATTGCCTCCTTGGGCATCAGTGGGAAGCTAAAACCATGTAAATCCCACACATGGGAACTATCACACTCCTTCTGGCCACAATAAAAATTAAACCCAACCACCCTTCTTCACTTTTGCTTCATTCTGGACTAAATCTAAGACCTCTCCGTGAGGAATCCTTTTTCAGTTGACTGTGTGAATAAACTTTATTTCATATTTCATATCCACTGGTGCCTTTGTGTCATCTGTCCCAAGATTTATATAAATTTCTGGGCAAGACAGTTTTTGCATATGAACGTCTAACTATTCCAGATTATCCTTTCTCTATTGAATCGCTTTAATACCCTTGTCAAAAGCGAACTGACCATTTTGTGTGTCTGAATTCTGTTTTGTTCCATTGATCTATCTTTTCTCTATCTTTACCCTTGAGTACTGCAGCAATTAAATTGAAATCAGGAGTTTCCCAACTTTTTTGTTCTTTTTCAACATTATGTTACCTTTTTCTAGTTCCTTTGTTTTTCCATATCAATTTTAGAATCAGCTTGTTACTTTCTGTAATAAACCCTGCTAGGATTTGGACTGGAATTGCACTGAATCTATAGATCAGCTTGGAATGGTTGTCTTAACAATATTGTCTTCCAATCCATGAATATGGAATATCTCTCCATTTATTTAGGTCTTCTTTGGTTTCTTCCACCAGTGTCTTATAATTTTCATTATACAAATCTTGCACATGTCTTGTAAAGCTAATACTAAATATTTCATAGGTTTTGGTGCTATTGAGATGGTACTTTTAAATTTTAATTTCTAATTGTTCATTGTTACTATAGAGAAATACAACTGATTGTTATATATTGACCTTCTGTCCTTCAACCTTGCAGAATTCACTTATTAGGGCTGGACCTTTCTGAACAATCTTTCCGATTTTCTGCATAGACATTCTGTCCATGATTAGAGACAGTTCCTGCTCTTTGAAACACACTGTTAAAACAATGAAGACAAGCCACAATCTGGGAAGAAATATTTCCCTATAACATATGTTACTATTCCATTACTAGATATTTATGCAAGAGAAAAGAAAGTATATATTCCTCCAAAGACTTATATGTGAATTGTGAATGCTCATCACAACTTTGTTTGTAATAATTAAAAGCTGGAAACAACCCAAATGTCCATCAATTAGTACATGGGGAAAAAAAAGTTTTGTGGTATATCCATACAATATAATACTACTCAACAATAAAAAGGAACAAACACATAACAACGTGGATGAATTCCAAAATAATTATGCTGAGTTTAAGAAGCTGGACACCCTCCTCCCCCCTGCAAAAAGTACATACTATATGAGTCCATTTACAGAAAACTCTCAAAAATACAAACAAATCTTAAGTGTCATAAAAAGATCAATGGTTACCTGGGGATGAGCAAAGGGCAGGAAGGAGCAGGAGGGAGGGATTACAAAGAGTCATGGGGAAACTCTTGAAGGTATTGAAAATGTTCCTTATCTTGACAGTGTTGACAATCTCATGGGTATATACTTTTGTCAAAACTTACCAAGTGCACACTGTAAATGTGCGCAGTTTACTGTATATCAATTATACCTCGATAAAATTGTTACAGTATACCAATTACTTTAATTCATTAGAATCACCCTTATTATGTCATATGTTAGTGTCTTTATTTACCTATAAAACATTATCACTTGGTAGCTATGATTACTGTTCACAAATATCATTATTTAAGATTTTTTTATTCAAACAGTAAATTGAGATCTATTCTCAAAATATCTTTGAGGTTTAAAGACTGGTAAATTTGAGAGTATGCAAATTTGAGAACATCTTCAAGCAACTTTTGAATATGAATAAAATCTTGTCTGTGTTTAAAAAAAGGGGGGAGGTTGTTGGAACAAGAGGGCAAGAACAAAGGCCATATGTATACAGCAAGTAATGCTTTGAGGACCTAAATTCAACAACTAGGTTTAAGAAGCACTAAAATAATTATTTATTGATCATTGTTTGAAAGAATCAGACCTGAAAATCCAGTTAATATAAGATTAGAGTGTAAGAGAAGTCTTGAGCCTACTTAAAACCAGTTAATCAATATTTACTAAACACTCTCAAATAAAACAATTAAGCATATAAATCTATGTAGCTGTCCTCTATTCTGTATGTTAATTCAAACATGCTGTTATCATGATTCTTCCAGCACAATGTTCAGAACATAGTAACAGATGCTAATACTTAATGACCACAATATTGAATCAAGGAAAACACCTTTTTCTCTCATTCTCTAAAACTAAACATACTTTGTACACAAATTTCCCTTTGTAACAGAAATTCTTAAAATTTTTTAGAAAACAGTTCATGGTTAAAAAGCTTGAGAAATTATAAGGGCAATAGTGCAAGGTACTGAGGTGAAAAACCTTAAAAAACATAGATTCAGAAAAACAGAAAATAGCTTAAAATAGACATCTGAAAATTAGTGATTAATATTTTACAAGTTTCCATTTCTATTACTTACTCCCCAGAAACTTTACAAAAGCATCTTCTCCCAAAATTTTTACAACACACTTATAGAATCCATTTCTTCACTGCTATAGACATAACAGAAGATTCTTCCATTTGATGCTTCATCTCAATGTTCACCGTTGACTACTAATTTTGACTACTAATTCTTGGGCAAATTACTTGACTTGAAATCTCCGTTTCTTTATTTGTAAAATGGGGATGATATAAAACCACCTCACAGAATTATTTTAAAAATTAAATTTTATATATATATATATATATATATATATAGATATAGATGAAACAACACTTTATAAATTGTAAAGTGCTTTAGTTGTTATCAGGTTGATTAAAAAACCTTCTCAGAGCCCAATCCAATCCCCTAGAAAATTCACTTAGTGGGAAGAAAAAAGTACTGATATAAGAATTTTATTGTCATGTTATTTCTTTTCCTAAAAAACACAGATAGAAAGAAAACTGGTTAAAGTTTATTGTAGCTAACCAGGTAGATAAAATAAAGCACTAAATTACAGCCTTCTCTTCACACTACTTATAATGAAGAAATAGCTCAAATGCCCAACAAGAAAGGCTGAGTATATTACTTTGATATATTATAATATCACTATTTAAATGAAAAATATGTAAACCAAAACATGGACACGTTTATATAAAACACTAAGCAGGAAGTGGAAGAAGTCCAAGATAGTGCTCATTCACTGATGACAACTATGTAAGAAGCATGAATCTCTATACTGTATTTTTTGCCAATACACAACCAAATATACTAATAGTCATACTGATCATCCAAAGCAACATCAGGAAAAGGAATGTTTTTCATTATATCAAGTTCAAAACCACTGGAGTAACCTTAATGAAGTCCTTTGAGCGTCATTAGTTTTTATTGAGGCACAATATTTGGCTAGAAGAAAATTAATGAGAGGATACCTTTAATTTATACAAATAAATTTCACTGAGTAGAAACACAAATGAAACTTTAACTAATGAAGCCTTCACAAATACACATACACACTTTATTTGGCTTGTGTCTTACACATTCATTTTTTATACACACACACACATACCCATTATATAATTATAAGATTCAAGATCTGTCAGAAGAGCAATAAAGTGTAATGCCAAGGGCCTGTGCAATTTACTTTTTCTTTACCTTAAAGTATTTTCCACTTTCAGAGTACAGCCAAAGATATGTTACAACATATAAGGGGTTGGGGTGAGGCCAGTATGATGTACGATTGCCTAAGCAATTTAGCAATTCAACAATTCTCCAACTAACTTACTTTTGTTAAAACCCTTTTAGCAAAAGTCTATTAGGGTCATCTATATAGTCAAGTCCAGTCAGTCAGACTTACAAGCCCAGCTCAGTTTTCAAAAATATTCAAGAAACCCTGCCTTAAGATACCTAGATGTCCTTACTCCATACCTTTTACTTTTTGGTTCTTGTAGGGTTAGGGTTTTGCAGTTTATAGATGCACTTGTGGAGGGAGAGAGTATCTGTAAATGGTAATTAAAATTCCACACAGATGTGTATACTTGCATTTTCAGACCCAGGGTCCACACCTTCAATCAGATTCTCAATGGATTTCATGTCCTCAAAATAGGTTGAGAACTACTACTACGTATCTCATAGGGACACTTTTCAAATCTAAGAGATGTAATTACATCCCTCCCAGTTAATAACTGCTAAGTAAAATAAGGCATTCCTTCCACAGAAGTGAAGGCTCACAAGCTTTATGGCTGCATCCCTGGAATAAAAGAAGGAGCTTGAACATATTTGCCCTATGAAAGATACTGCTTGTCAGTATACAACCCACTCTGCACTATTAGAAAAGGTTAACATCTCCTTACCAAAAAGCCAAGATTCCCCTGCAACAACCTGGACTACCCTGGTAATACAAAGCTTTCTTTTTTCAATAGTCTTTTACACTGTCTAAATTTTTCTGCAATAAATTAAAGTTGTACACATTTTTTTCATCTTTTTTTGGTTACTACTTTAGTTACCAAAATACAAAATGGCCAATAAAATTATCCGCTTACGGGCTTCCCTGGTGGCGCAGTGCTTGAGAGTCCGCCTGCCGATGCAGGAGACGCGGGTTCGTGCCCCGTTTCGGGAAGATCCCACATGCCGCGGAGCGGCTGGGCCCGTGAGCCATGGCCACTGAGCCTGCGCGTCCGGAGCCTGTGCTCCGCAAATGGGAGAGGCCACAACAGTGAGAGGCCCGCATAACGCAAGAAAAAAAAAAAAAAAATTATCCGCTTACCAAAATCCTTGATTTTCAGTACTTCAAAATAAAACTCATTTTAAGATATCAAAGCATTATTCACCTAAAGACACAGAGTAGTCCTTTTCCTAGTAACTTTTCCTAGTAACTATGTTAAATCTATAAGAATCATTTGTGGGCTTCCCTGGTGGCGCAGTGGTTAAGAATCTGCCTGCCACTGCAGGCGACACGGGTTTGAGCCCTGGTCTGGGAAGATCCCACATGCCGCGGAGCAACAAAGCCCGTGAGCCACAACTACTGAAACCCCCGCGCCTAGAGCCCGTGCTCCACAGCAAGAGAAGCCACCGCAATGAGAAGCCCAGGCACCGCGACGAAGAGTAGACCCCGCTCGCCACAACTAGAGAAAAGCCCGCGCACAGCAACGAAGACCCAGCAGCCAAAAATAAATAAATAAAATAAAATAGATTAAAAAAAAAAAGAGTCATTTGCCATCGGCCATCTAAAATATTGGCAGGACTTAAAGCATAATGTACCAAAACCAAAACTGACATGACTTTCAAAGGTAAATGATGAAACCTATGCTTCCCACAGAAAGAAAAGATAAAATGTGAAGTTCACCGTTAAGATTCAGAAATCATATTCACAGGCTAAAAGTCAAAGTTAAAGAAAAATCGCTGAATGTCTAAATTTTAAATCAAGGCAAAAAACCTTATTCACAGTTGTTCACTTTCAGCTTCTTAAATATTTCCTCCTTAACGTATCCATTTTTTCCATAGATACTTGATCAGAAAAATCCCTTCTAAATGTTTTATAAATTAAATTCCAGTGTTCCTGCTATGAGGACTGAATATTTCATCAGATTATATTAGGAAAAGGCTAGCCTCATTCATAAGCTACCTCTAAAACTAAAAAGGGAAATGTTTCTTCCCCGAACCTATTAAAAAAAAAAAAAAAAAGGCAAAAGTTGATGAAAGAACACTGCTGCCACGTCTTTTCCCTTCCCCCACTCAGTAGTGGCTATTTCATCCCTTCAGAGTGCATTCCAAGGGAAAGTCCATAGCTCTCGGAGAAACCAGAAACAGTTAAGTCGAAATTGGCAAGCCGCTTTGGCCTTTTCAATCAATTCCTAAAAGGAGATCTAGTTTCTTCTTCATCCCTTTCTTAAAGCAAACAGTGCAAAATTCCAAGTCTTCACCACTCTACCCGGAACGCCTAAATTGTTAGTGTCTAAAAACTGACTGTATTTAATACAACTGATTATTTAGGAGAAATGGTCCCATACTTATGGAACCATTCTTCCTCCCCCTTAAAACATACAGCTGGGGTCCATCCACGTAACTCAAAGTTCTCACACAGCCAAAGAATTCCATTTACTGATGTGGACTTTTAAAAGCAGCAAACTTCGTGGAGAGAAAGAGAGGGGGAGGGGAGAAGCTCATGTGCCTTTAAAAAATTTATGTGGCAGAAGAAGGAAGGAAGAAGACTAGCTTCCCAGTTGACTGGAGGATCTGACAGCCGACTTCCTCAACCCAGCCGCCCGAAACTCGCCGCCCGGGGCTACCTCCAGCTGCTCTGGCAGCACCGCTGCGCGCAACAGATGAGTAAAGCCTGAACTTCCGCGGGTAGGTCCTCTTCCCAGACCCCACGACTCTTCGGCAGGATAAAAATGCCCGAGCGCTTCCCCGTCAGCTATAAGCTTTAAAAACCGCTCTCCATTGCCACACGCTAACCATCTGCTGCTGTGGAGGCCGAAAACCCTCGCGTACTCCTCAGCTTTTTAGGCAGGACCAGGTAGGAGAAGAGCTCGGAAAACTCAACAGGGTGATTCCTCCTCAGGAAGGAATATTCAAGAAAGTGCTGGTCCCCGGGGCGGAGACTGATGCTGCCGCAGCCCCAACAGTCGGGGGCGCTAACCTGAGAGGCGGTGGGAAGAGGAGCACGGAGGAGGGCAGAAGGGCCTCTGGGGCACCCAGGAGACGCGGGGCGCAGGGCGAGGGGCCGAGGCTCCAGGGGAGAAGGTACTGAGCCAGTAGTAGTAAACTGGGGGAGCCTCCCCCTGCCCCCGAGCCATACCACGAGAGGGGGCAAGGAGCAGACCACCAGAGCCATCCGAGAAGGGCCACGGCTGCCCAAGGATTTAAGCCTCAGTCCCCAATGTCGGAGGAGCGTCTCACCTGGGAAGTGGCATGGGAGGGCTGCGCGTTCTTCAGTCCCCGGTCGCCTGCGCTCGGCCGGCTACCTAATCCCTTCCCTCAGCCCGCTGGCGGCGCGACTGGGCAGCAGAGGGAGCCAGTTAGCCCTTTTATAACCTCCAGGCTGCGACGGCTGCGCTGAGGAGGAGGCGACTGCAACCCTCGCTACGTGAGCTCGATCACACCAGCGTCCCGGCGTCTGCGCAGGCGCCCAGCCCGGGCCCTCTCCGCCCCTACCCGGGGCCCACGCCCCACGCCCAGGACTCCTCACCAGCTGGTGGAGTCTGAGGCCCAGAGGAGGGGCCGGCGGTCGCGCCTGGGATGTAACGCGCCTGCGCGGGGTTCTCGCCAAGCCACCGTCACCGTGGTTACCTCGGATTTGCCCCGCTTCTTTCAACAGGTTGTTTAGCGCCTGAATTTCGGCATCAGCCCCAGTCAGGCCTGAACGACGAAACCACCAGCAAGGAAATAGCTTAAATTTGAGAAGAGGAACATGGTAGCGTAGGAAATAAAGCAGAAAAGAAGGATCGGGTGGAAAATAACACTACATCCTGTATTGATATCTCAGCTGTCTTGGCCCTGAGGCTTTTTGCTTTACTAATCTCCCTCTCTCACCTATACTCTTTTTATGTGAATCTCGCTCTATCGCCCATTTTTATATTTTAACAGTAGATAATAGACTGCGCACTCCAGAGATTTTCTGGGTTCAATTTACGGCTCAGTCCCGTAAAACTTTGGGCATTAACCTCTCCGTATGTCAGTTTCCTCATCTGCAAAATGAAAATGACGGTAGGTACCTCACAGTACCTACCTCATTGTTGTGAGAATTAAATGAGATAATGTATGTAAAGCGCTTAGCCCATGCCTAGCACACAGAAAGGGCTTGGTAAGCATTAGATGGTGTTGTAGCATATAAGGAACCCAGTGTTGTGTTTAGTCTAATATTTGCCTTAGTCATTATAATCCTGAAAGAAAGCCTTACTATCAGGGAGCAGACAATGTAGGAGATATTTTTTCCCTTGTCAGCGAAGGGGAAGAAAGACTTCTCTAAGAATTGTTAGTCATTAAAATGTTATAAGTCATAATTCTAGTTATTACTTTAAAATGTATATCTCAGAAGTAACTAAATTTCCTTGTCAATTGCATTATTATGAACTTTCATCAAATCTTTAACCGTGGTCATTTTTAAGTCTTTTGTCATTTACAGACAGTTCTGGGTGTACTCTGATGCTTTTGCAAAAATGTTCCTATAAAAGAGTTTCATCTTCAAGGAATTCATGGAAAAGACTGACAAGTACAGGTTTCTGGTAACTGACTACACTGCTGAACTGAATGAATAAGCATTTTCAGAACTCTAATGGAAATCTGATGAATTCATAAAAGTGCTAACAAAAGATCAAGATAAAAAAATTAATTACATGGGACTGAGTGAACTGATGAGGATGATTATAATTTTTGTGACTTTCTGTTTGAAAAGTAAAAAAAAAATCCCACAAGGACTCAGAGGCAAAAAATATACAAATCAATTTTCACTGCAAAGTAAAGGAGCTGTTACAGTGGAGGATTACTGGACTGAATGTCAATATTATGACATAGTGTGAGTGTGTTTCGTGTTTGGTAATTGCAATCATTGTTGCTTTTGTTGTCATCCATTTACAATGCTTGGTGTCAGTTTATTTATCTCTTGTAAAAATAAAATACAGTGTGTGTGTGTGAAAAAAAAATTGTTTCTAAAGTTTTCCATGAATGCTAAAAAGCATAGCAATAATTAAAATTTAACTCTTATCTAGGAGGTGGAGTTGATTATACAGATACAGAAATAGTCATAGAGAGGGTACTTGGGGAAGAGTAGGCAACCAGAAATTAAATACAGCAATAAATATAGTAAACCGCTAATCAGCAGTTCTCAGAGTGTGGTCAGGGGGTTCACAGGGCAAAATTATTTCATACTACAAATTTGCCTTTTTCACTCTAAAGATATTGCACGCATAAGAATGAGAATCTTCTATTAGGCCAGATATTAAAGAGATTTGCAGAAATGTAAAATAATGCCACTCTTCTCACTAAATTATTTTTGCTCTGGAAAACAGTTATTTTTTGTTAAAAACTATGTTATTTAACATGTAACAGATTTATGATTGTTTTTAAATGAATAAATATTTTACATGTTTGTTTTAACTCCTAATACAGTAAATTTTGATAGGTATTATCCACATAAAAGCTTTTTGGAGTCCTCAATGCTTTTTAGGAGTGTGAAATGGTTATGAGACCAAAGGGTTTGAGAACCACTAGTCTAAACATATAGCAGGGAGCCCTTGACACAAAAGAGGCAAAGATCTCTTCTTTAAATCTTGGTCTCAAGTGGAGCTATAATCAACATATCCATTGGCCCTATATAGAGCAGACTCTGAAAATTGCATTTTACCCTGTAAATAAAATGGCTCCAGACCTTGAGGCAGATTTACTGTGAAGCTAAGAAAGCTTCATTTTCAGGGGTCTTCATTTGCACTAGTCCTTTCCAAGACCCTGGAAGGGGCCCTAACAATACGCTCACATGGTCATATGCTTTTGTAAAATTTGTGAAAGTAAAAATTTTAATGGCAATCTTTAGACTTCTAATTCTTTCCTCACTGATATTCCCTACATCACACTTCCCCTTGTGTAGTGGTGTTGGAGTGGCTAGATGGCATTTTTATAATTTAACTGTAGGGAACTTGAGTTGGAATACATTTGGCTTGAGTTTAGTGGGATATATTTTTGTAATTCACAGTCATTTCTAGGTATAGTTAAGATATTTTCAGCTGTCCCAGTGTAGGAGTGGCGTCCAAGAATGTACTACCACCCATTGTACTGACCCACCCAGCACTGTAAAACAAAGGTACAGGGTCCAGACACCATATAGCTATACTACCACCCATTGTACTGACCCACCCAGCACTGTAAAACAAAGGTACAGGGTCCAGACACCATATAGCTATTTGAATGTGTCCTGTGTTCTAGCATCAAAAATATATGGATAGGGGGCTTCCCTGGTGGCGCAGTGGTTGAGAGTCTGCCTGCCGATGCAGGGGACACGGGTTTGTGCCCCAGTCCGGGAAGATCCCACATGCCGCGGAGCAGCTGGGCCCGTGAGCCATGGCCGCTGAGCCTGCGCGTCCGGAGCCTGTGCTCTGCAACGGGAGAGGCCACAACAGTGAGAGGCCCGCGTAGCACAAAAAAAAAAATATATATATATATGGATAGTGGTGGAGAAGCTAAGTTGAAACTTTGGGAGCCTAAAGCTAATCTGTGAGAAACTCTTCCAATTATTGGATGTATACATTTTAAAATTAAAGATTTAGTGCTTATCAATGCTTAGCCAATAAAAGTAAGTCCTTTTTTGTCAGAATTTAATGAGGCTATCCACAACAAGCTGGTTAGAATGTCATCAGTTTAAAGAAAACTGATGTGCCCTGAACTCTATTAAGTCATACAAATAAAATTATTTGAAATTTTCCCAAATGTGACAACAATCCTAAAACTTTACGTGACATTATCAGTCATGAGTTGTGAAGCTAAAAGAAACTTCTAACCTATTCCTATCAATATCATTTGGTTGCCCAAAAAGGACACTTCGTATCAAATCTACATATGACTACTCAACCCAATCATCTCTGCTTAGTTAGAATGAAGACAGCAAATACCTTGGGGAGTAGAAAAAGAATGACATGACTCCCCTCTGAATGGTCAAACATTAGAGTGGAGGTAAACCACCATTCAATCTCTTCTTTTACATCTGAAAAATTAATCAATCAATAAATATTTCTTTAAGAAATATTGAAAGTCCTATATTCTTAGGAAAAGCCTATTATGTAGCCACAGTGACAACTAATGAGCAGAAGTGATTCTAAACTCAATTAATAGATAAATGGCTGCTCAACCCTATGAACAATCTTCTGAAAAAACAGCCAGTCAGTGATAGCCTCCCACTTTTTAAAGTTAGCCAAAACAGCAACAGCTTTACTCTAGTGAGCACATCTCTGAAATTCAGCCAATTGTCAACAGTCTCTCCAGCAGAGTCATGCTTCCACAGCAGACGTCAACCCACTTTCACCTTTGAAAGTCAGCCAGCCAATCCCTGAACTCTGTCTTTCACAAAAACAAGATAAGATCAGCAGAGGGACAGTCAAACAAGCATAGTGCTTTTTTACACATAGAAAGTAATAAATCAACGTTTTATTTCACATTTTGAATGATGGTTTCTTGCCTTGACATTGAGCACTTTTGTTGTGTGCCCAACAAAAAAGGCAGAGAAAACAGAAGACATAAACCCTTTTATTGAAGGCACTCATACATATGAAACAATTAGAAATTATTGGAGAGAGTGAATAAGTGTTGAATGTGTTATGAGGATTATAAAATACTACATACTTGGAGACACTGCTTTGGGAAAGCAAGTGTTCTCCTTACTTGCTGCAAGTAATATTAATAAATCCTTCTCTGGAAATTAGTTAATTAATTAATTAAAATAAAATAAACCTGATAATGAGGAGAGTGAATAAAGCTAAATTTGATGAAATAGGTAATGGTGGATAGGTTTTTTACCAGGGGATTAAGATGATGGAGGCAATATTTTAGAAATATTATGCTATGTGAATTAGAAGAAAGTGGCATCTAGATTAGTAATTCACGATTCATTGAATAAATATTTATGGAAGGCTTACCACTGTGTCCAAGACACTGCCTACTGGGCTGTGGAAGGTCAAACTTTAACTAGACATTCTCTGCTTTTAAAGCGTTTATAAACTTATTGGATAGAGTTAAAACCTACACTTGTGGCAGTGGGAATTCATTCACCCAATAAATACTTTCCTATATGACCCAAATAATGCTAAATGTCGGGTATGTCTCCTGCTGTCACAGAACTTGGAGTCCTTTTATGGAAACCGACAATACACTTAAATAAATAAATAAGTAAATAAACAAATGTGACAAAGGAAAATGACAAGATGCTATGAAAAAGAATAATAGGAAGGACATAATTTAGATTCATAACAGAGGGAAAGTGTCTCTGAAGAACTGACATAAACTGAGACCTGTGTTAGCCAGCAGAAGTGTGTGAATAAGAACAATTTAAGGAGAGAGAAGAGCATGTGTGAGAATCGTGTGACAGGAAAATGCTTGGTGCATTTGAGAAGCTAAAAGAAATTCAGTGTGATTGTAGTGCAATAAGCAAGGGAGAAACTGGTATGATCGGTATGTGAAGGCTCAATCAGCAGGGACTGCTTAGTACTGTAACAAGTACAATGGAAAGGCATTGAGGTATTTTAAACAGTGAAGTAAAATTACATTATTTATCGTTAACAAAGTAAAAACACAATGTAAAAAAATATGAGTTTTCCATGTCACTTGACATAGGATGGGTCTTACAACTAGGAGTGATAGGGACTTACTCTTTAATCATGAGTAAGGACATGAAAGTCAAGAGATGAGGTATTATAGAATGTAGCTGAGACTAGAAACCATTCCAGTCACTAATATCCTGTCACTGTGGCACTGAGGAAAGTGGCTGCAATGGGGTAGCCAGACCACCTCCATCATGTGGCCTCAATAGGGACACTCACTGTAGCAGGCAGAATAATGGCCCCTCAATGGCCACATCCTAATCCCTAGAACCTGTGAATATCTTACATGGCAAAAGAAATTTTCAGGTATAATTAAATTGAGGACCTTTATATGGGGAGATTAGCCTGGGTTATCCAGGTGGGCCCAATCTGATTAAATGGATTTTTTAAAGCTAAGAACCTTTCCTGGCTCTGATCAGAGAAAGATGTGAGGATGGAAGCAAAGTGAGATATTTGATATGTTGCTGATGTGAAGATGGAGAGAGGGGATCCATAAGCCAAGGAACATGGGAAGCTTCTAGAAAGTGGAAAAGGCAAAGAACTGGATTCTCCTCTAGAGCCTCCAGAAAGGAATGCAGCCCTGACAATACTTTTGATTTTAGCCCAATGAGACCACTGGCAGAGTTCTGACCTACAGAACTGTAAGATAATAAATTTGTATTGTTTAAGCCATCAGGTTTGTGGTAATTTGTCATAGCAGCAATAAGAAACTGATACACTCATGTACATGATCACGACTGAAACAGTGGCTGAAGTCTCTGACATTTCTCAAGGGTCTGAGTAAATTTCCCACTGTTCTCTCCTAGAGGTGAATGTAGTTATTAGGACAGACCCTTTACACCAGATAAGCATTCTTGAAATCATGGGAATTGTCTGAGGAAGAGGACTCCAGAGAGGAAGATAGATCTTCTCTCAATAAGCACAATAGGAGCATTAAGACCTCTAATTTTAATATTAAAAGGCATGCGAACTCCTCATCTTGTACCCTCATAAGGCAGGACATATGAGTTACATAAAAATTGTGCCAGGGTCTTTAGTTTGGAAAACTGGCCAAATAGTGGTAACAACAACCAAAATAAGGAAGTTGGGAAAGTGAGCTGAATTTGTAGAGAAACTAAAGAATTTGATTCTAAATCTTAATGGATTTGAAGTGGCAGAGACCATCATAGGCTACAGACTTACTCTGCCAATTAATAACCAGTTTGTCAATATTAAGCAGATTTCCACATCACTACAGGAACTGATATAAGGGCTAAAATTCTGACTTTCTATCTACTTGCAGTTCTAATTTAAAATTAATCTGTGATTTCTTTACATTTAGTTCTGCTCACCTTGAGTCAACCACACATTAACTGCACATATCTTTCTGCTATTAGTTGGGAAGGTAAAGTTACCTCCCCATGGCGTTCATTAGTGTCGTTCACCAAATAATCCTAGGGCTTTTCTCTTCCCAGACAGAAATGTCTGCTCTTCACTGTCTTTGAAGTTAGTTGTGGCTAACTTGCTTTGGCCAATGAAAGCAACATGTTTGAAAGTCAGAATGTGTTTCACCACGTTCCCTTCCCACTGTTGCTGTTACCCTGGAAGCCTGTATCAAGATGAAATCTTCATCAGTCCAGGTCTCTGAGTTCCTACAATGAACAGAGCCCTAAACTCTCCACTAGTTTGACAGTCTCCACTGGATATGCAGCTTGAGTGAAAAATAAACTTCTATAATGTAAACTTACTAATGGTTAGAGTTGTTTGTAACCGTAGCATTACCTAGCCTCTCTTAACCTATCAATACATACTGCTTAAACAAGCCAGCCAAACTTTTCCTTTACAAAACCTATTACTAGAATTGTATTTATTAATTATATTTTTACCTGGAATGGACACTGTGGGATGCCTACCTAGTATTCAATCCTCCCTTTACCAACCTTATTAAGACTTCCCAAATTACCCAGCCTTTCAGTTTCAGTGTGACTTGTACTTCTGCTTAGGATGTAAAAAACTGAAAGGAATTTTGCTTCCACGTTTACAATGGGAAAAAAGGCAGATAATCTACAAAATCATAAATGTTCTTGAGCATATCAGACAGCTGAGGTTGCAAAGCAACCAAGTAACCTGAGTTCCAAGGAGAAATGAAACACAAAGTTTAGATGTTTGCAGAGTAAGAAAAAACTCAGGAAAAATTTTAACAAACTGTTGAAATCCAAGTATTGTCAGTTGGGAGCCTCAGGCACAAGGGGAGATTGCACTCGCTAGTTCTTCCCACAAGCTTAGTGGTGCTCAGATGAAAGACTGGGAACAGGGCAGGAGATCATAGAGCTCCACTGGATGGTACAGGAGTAAAGGAGGAAATTGGCAGCAGCTAGGAATTGGACATAAAACCTCCCCCCAAACCTTTTTCCTCAGGCTCTTCTATCTTACAAAGCAAAAGCCTTAAGCCACTGCATAAGTGGCAGCAAACCCTTTGGCTCCCAGGGCACAGGTTGAAGATTCCTTGTGAGTGGAGAAACTATAAAACAACCCTCTATTCTTGGGGGAAGAGGCAGGAAACCCTCTTGGACCCTGGATCCGACACTGATAACAAGCTGAGTTCTACTACTGCTGAGGAAAAAGCAGGAAACTCTTGCCCAAGACCAACCATAGATAAAAGGCTGAGGTGGCTGCCTTTCAAGAGAGACTGAAAAAGTCCCACCTCCCAAGGCCCAGGCACACAGGGCCTGCCTAAGACTGAGACTGGACCAGGACAACAGAATCTCCACACACACATAGTCTAATGCTGAGAGTGGAGAGAAAGAGGGCTAAGGCATAAGAATGCAGGGACAATTGAAAGCAGGAACACAGAAAAACTCTCTGGCACACAAGCCCCACACTAAGTAAGCACAAGGGCACAGCACCTTCCTCCTAAAGGAATGTGAAGTCTGTGCTGTAATGAAAGTAACTATAGCAACAACAAAGCCTCAGCCCAGCTCAACTCCTAAATTAGATTGAGCAGCCCCCCTCACCCTGCCACATTAAGAACCTGACAAGAGGTATGTTCATTGCAACGTGTGGGCACGACTTAACCAGAAAACAGTACTGCGCTACACACAATGTCCAGCATTCATTGGAAACCCACTAGACACGGGAAACAAAGAAACAAATTTAAAAACCCACTTTTAGCAGATAAAGCAGTCAACAGAAATGGACTTAGATATAAGCCAGATGTTGGAACTATCAGTAAGGACTTCCAAACTAACTAATAAAAAAAAAAAAAAAAAAAAAAAAAATGAACAGCATGCCTGAACAAATGGGAAATTTCAGTAGAGAGATGAAAACTACAACAAATAGTCCAATGAATTGAGGCCTAACTTGAATTTTGCTCACTCATTCATTTATTTCTTCAACAACTAGTATTATTTTAATCCTCCCCAAAATTTTTAAATTAAAAAATAAAAAAAGAAATCATCAAATGAAATGCTAGGGGAAAAAAATCCCATGATATTCAGAGACGAATAATTCTTTTGATGAACTCATTGGTTACTCGACGCAGCTGAGAAAAGAAGATCAAGGCATCCAAACCAACATATCAACAGAAAAAAAAAAAAAGTGAAAAGCAAATAGAACAGAATATCCAAAAGCTGTGGAACAATATCAAACAATCCAACGTTTATGTAGCTGGAGTCCCAGAAGAAGAAAGACAAAATGGGGCTTTAGAAATGTTTGCAGAGATGATGGCAGAAAACATTCCAAAAATGATAAAATATATCAAACTGCAGATCCAAGAAACTTTTCTCCAAAATCCGGGGTGGCCCCACCCTGATAAACCTGATTCACATAATATGACCATCTGTCTTGCCACAGTGACTGGTTTAGGGATGGGCACTTAACCCAAGTCCTAATCAATTTATGACATTCCTTTGACCTCAGGAATCGTTTGGTTAGGGGCTCAGACAGTGGGGATTATAACCTAAACTGACCCAAACAGAGTGAAGACCAATACTTTTGTTTCAAGGCTGAGGGTGGACATACTCTCTGGATAGGAACAAGAAAGTAAATAGCCCTAAGATCTGGCAACCATTCTTCAACCATGATGGAAGCCAACTTGAGGACAAAGACAGCACATGAAGTAGGTCAGAGGTGAGAGAAGCTGAGTAAAACTTTAATCGAGTGGTATCTGAGCCCTGAACTACAGTTGGGTGCTTTAGCTATGCAAGCTAATAAGTCTCCTTAGTGTTTAAGCAAATTAAATTTGTATTTTCTCAAATCTCAGTTGCAAGTAACCAAACACATCTTAACTGATGTAGTACCCTACATGATTATGAGTCATTGTGGAGAAGGCTCCAACTCAGCTCTTAACTGTTCTCTGGTTTTTAGCCAAATTTCTAATTCCCAAAGGAAATGTAGTTGTTTTCCAAGAGAAAAACAATGATGTCAGGAGAGTACTGCCTTCTACCAAGCAACGGCTGTAACTGGAGGCCTATTTTAGTTAATCACTTATTCATTCATTCAACAATTATTTACTGAGCACCTACAATAGGCCAGGCATAATATCAGGTATTGGAAATATATTGGTGATTAAGGAAGAGTTATTTATTTTGTTTGTGAAATTTACGAATAGCATGAAAGCTGTATCAGACTCCATTTGCTCCTCCGTTTCCATTTCCTGGTATCTTTCCTTAGTAATGTATAACTCATTGAATATAAATAGCTTGAGTCCTAAATATTAAATATTTTCAAATGCTATAGTTTGCAGGGGAATATCCAACAGCTATTCTGTCAAGGATAGGAAATGCATACAAGTTTTTAAAATATTTTACTGAAAACAATAAGTTATATTTCAGAAGAATGCTTCTGTGTATAAACAAACAGCATCTGACTTGGCTGTCAGAAAGATTTGTAGAGCTTGGCCAGTCCATGCAGTTCTTTGACCCAAAGAACTTGTCAAGAGCTCAAAGAAACCAGACAAGAATGCCAGAAATCTTTATTTGGTGAAGCAAGACTCAAGAGTTTAGGACTCGGAATTCATTCAGTCACAGAATTATAGTATTTGTCAGGAAGAAAAACTTTTATTTTGGAAGGAACACTGGTAGAATCAGTGAGCCCAGGTTCTTGTGTACCATTAACAGTTCAGCAAGGAGTCCCTCAGGGAATCCCTTTAACTTTTATGCTGAAATTTCTTCATCCACCAAATGGCCATAATAACATTTGCCTTATCAACCACACAAAGACATTATGAGAATCAATTGAGATAGCTGTTTTGATATTAATATTTGATATTAATATGAGTAACCATCATTGCATATGCTGTATAGTATAAAATCTTGTGAGGTTTTGCTTCGCTATTGTTTTTTAATCATAGAACCAACTTGGTGTGTTTTATACCTGTTTCAATGACTTTAAAAAAATTATGAAATGGAACAATTAGTCCTAATCTTAATAAGTATAAGGGGTAAAGACAAGGATGCTTACTTACAGCATCTATAAGCAGTCTATGGTTAATGTTAGTTCTTAAGCCAATCCTGAAGTTAAAGAACACTGCTTCCTATCCTATACCAATTTAAGGAATGCTTTTAATAGAGCTACTGTGGCAGATTGATTGCACTAATAGTCCCGATTCTTCCCTACTTCCTATATCCCAATTCTTCCCTACTTCCCTACTTCCTATATAGTAAAAAATTTTACCTCACCCAAAATGAGGTCTGGGTTTTGCCATTTTTCTGGGAGGTAATCTCATGTCTGATAGGAGTGTCTGCTTCGCTGAGGGCCTTAGGTCACAGGGGATAGTCTAACAGTGTGATTTAGAGTAGGGGGTGGCCACACCACAAAGACCAACAATGTGATTTAGGGTGGGGGTCTTGGGTGACGGATTCCCAGTAAAACTCTGGACACCAACACTCGGGTGAGTCTCCCTGGTTAGCAACATCCTATATGTATTGTCACATACTGTTGCTGGAAAAATAATGCATCCTGAATCTATGAGGAGAGAACAATGGAAGCTCCACATTTAGTACTTCCCTAGACTTCACCTTATACGCTTCTCCCCTTGGCTGATTTTAATCTGTATTCGTATCCTGTAATAAGCCATAACCACGAGTATAATGGCTTTCAGTGAGTTTTGTGAGTCCTTCTATCAAAATTGAGAATGGTTTTCGAAACCCCTTGAACTTGCAGTTGGTATTGGAAGTGAGAGTGATCTCCTGGAGACTGTTCCCTATAACTCTGTAGTTGACCTAAACCCCTAACAACACCTTTTGCCATGAAATCTTGTAATACCGTCCTATTGTAACTCTGGGCCTGACCATATAATATGCTTTGACTGTCATGCAGGCAGAGACTCACATATTTCCACTTCTGCTTTTACCCTCTGCCATCATTCTCAAAAGAATATCCCCATGCTAGCTTGCTAGAAAATGAGAGACACATGGAGCACAGCCAACTCCAATGTCCCAGCCAAGAACATTCTAGATTATCCAACAGTGCACCATCCCTAGACACGTAAATGAGCCTGATCAGGATCTAAAGAAGCACCTAGCCAATCACTCCAGGTATGTGAGTAATAAAACCCTTGTTTTATGCCTCTATGATTTTGTGGTTGTTTGCTATGAAGCATTATAGTGACAGTAGATAACTGCTAACAACTACCTCCTAAGCTTCCATCGTGATATAGGAATACAGAACATATGGATACTGTCAATCAGGGGAAATCTCCAAATTCTTTTCAGCCAACATTGAAAACTTAATGACCATCTATTTGGATAATCCTTACATTATAAAATATTAGAGCTTTAGGGATATCTCTAACTAAGGCCTGTAAAAGTGAAATAATCACTAGATTAGGTAACAGAAAAAATTACTTTGGGAATATAACCACACACAGTGTACACTTTGTCTTATACTTAGAACCCCTCTGGATATTGGGGTAAAGACGACACTATACAAGACACTAGAGAAATGAAAGTTAGCTATAGTTATAACCTACTATTGAAAGCCTTTTGCTGAACCTTTTAACTGATAATGAAAATGACAATTTTCTATCTTCTTCTTTTTTAACTTTGCCAACTTTCTGATAGAATTGCTAGTGACTACAATAAAATGCCCCAGAAGTAGTTGTAAAAATTTAAAAAAAATTTTTTTTTAAGGAAAGAGTTAAAGCAAAGAGAGTAAGAGCTCAATTAATAGGAAACAGAAACACAGTCTAGTGACTGTACTATACTAACAAAATCATGTATTCAAATTAATTTTTACCTTGGTATACCCTAATTGTCCTGTTTCATCTTGTCTTCCAGCTGAATATGGCCTTTAATCTTGGTTCTATTCCCCGCTGTGTATTAAACATTACTCCATATTTGGGGAGGTGGAAGAGAAGGAAAGCTATTGCACTTTGCTCTTGAAGAGAAGCATAAGGACCTCCCAGTGTATATGACACCACTGGCTATGCAGACACACAGGGCTCTTTGCCAGTGGCTTATTTTATTTCAGGGGCCCTCATGAAACCATGAGGTTTCTAACAGGTTTATAACCTGTTTGCTAAGATCTATTTCTTGTCTCACATGAAATGAGACAATATCCAGCTGTATGCCTGCTTAGAGAATGAACCTGCAATTTCTCTCCAAGTTTGCTCAGGTTCCCCTACATCCTAATATCCACTCCTATAACTGGTCAAACACTGAGTAAATGGACTGTTGTCTCACATGCTTACATGCTTACACACACACACACACACAGACACTCACACATACCCCATACACACACGTACAAGCATAATTAATTTTTTCTGGCAGAGACAGCATGTTATTCACCATTGTGTCCCCAATTCTAGCATGATGCTTGCCACATGATAGGTTTTCAATAAGAATATGTTCAATGAATTAATAAATACATGTCTCTAAAATACATTGTTACTACTGAGCTCATGTGCCTCAACGAGAGAGCTTGTGTGCCGCACGCTACAGAGGCCACGCGCCCTCGAGCCCACGCACCACAACTAGAGAGAGAAAACCTACATGCCACAACCAGAGAGAAGCCCACATGCCACAGCGAAGAGCCTGCATGCCACAACAAAAAATCCCGCATGCCTCAAGACCTGACGCAGCCAAAAAAGAAAAATGAAAGTTAATAAATAAAAATAAACAGATAATTTTCATAAAACAATAAATAAAATACATTGTTACTTTCACCACCAAAAACTAGACTGGGATTCAATGCCTTGAGGCTCAATTTGTGCCCTTAAAAGAGTATATGGCGTATGCTAACACATATACACAGAATATAAAAATAAATCGTTCTGATGAACCTAGGGGCAGGACAGGAATAAAGACGCAGACATAGAGAATGGACTTGAGGACACGGGGAGGGGGAAGGGAAAGCTGGGACGAAGTGAGAGAGTAGCATGGACATATATACACTACCAAATGTAAAACAGATAGCTAGTGGGAAGCAGCCGCATAGCACAGGGAGATCAGCTCGAAAGGGAGGGAGGGAGGGAGGGAGACGCAAGAGGGAAGAGATATGGGGATATATGGGGATATATGTATACATATAGCTGATTCACTTTGTTATACAGCAGAAAGTAACACAAAATTATAAAGCAATTATACTACAATAAAGATGTTAAAAAAAAAAAAGAGTATATGGGACCTTCCCTGGTGATCCAGAGGTTAAGTCTCCATGGTCCCAATGCAGGGGGCCCAGGTTCCATCCCTGGTCAGGGAACTAGATCCCGCATGCTGCATCTGAGAGCCCACATGCCGCAACTAAAAATCCCACATGCCACAACTAAGGTTCCCACATGCCACAACTAAGGATCCCGCACGCAGCAACAAGGATCCCGCATGCGGCAATGAAGATCCCGTGTGCCTCAACTAAGACCTGGTGCAGCCAAATAAATAAATAAATAAATTTAAAAAGAGTATATGGTATTAAATTATTATGTGAGTAAATAAAGCTATTGCTTTGAACTTAAGCATGCCTTAGGAAAGAAAATTTTTACCTTATGACCTAAATAAACTATGAGGATTACAGCTACCTACACCATATTTGTTGTATTTACTAAACATGTACTATAATTATTTAACATAATTAATGATTTGGTTGAATATTTTTAACAGCTTTATTGAGCTATAATTCAAATAACATATAACTTACCATTTAAAGTGTGCAATTCAGTGATCTTTAGTGGGTTCACAGAATTGTGCAACCATCACCACAATCAAATTTACAACATTTTATCATTCCAAAACAACGACAACAACAACGACAAACCTCTGTTTCCACTAGCAGTCACTCCCCATTCTCCTCCAACATTTCCCCCATCCCCACCCCTAGGCAACCTCTAAGCTACTTTCTACCTCTATAGATTTGCCCATTCTAAACATTTTATATAAATGCAGTATGTGATCTTTTGTGAATGGATTCTTTCACTTAGCATAATGTTTTGTACTTCCTCCATGTTGTAGCATGTATCAGCACTTCATTCCTTTATATTGCCAAATAAAATACTGTTTATGGATATACTACATTTTGTTTATCCCTTCATCAGTTGATGGACATTTGGATGGTTTCTCCTTTGGGGCTATTTTGAATGATACTGCTATGAGAATTCGTGTACAAGTTTTTGTGTGGACATATGTTTTCAGTTGTCTTGAATATATACCCAGGAGTGGAATTGGTGGGTCATTTGGTAACTCTATGTTTAACTGTTTGAGGAACAGCCAACCTGTTTGTCAAAGCAGCTACACCACTTACAATCCTGTAAGCAGTATATGAGGATACCATTTTCTCCATGTGGCCACTTTAGTGGGTATGAAGTGCTATCTCATTGTAATTTTGATTTGCATTTCTCTGATGGCTAATGATGTTGAGCATCTTTTCATGTACTTATTGGTCATTTTTGTATCTTCTTCGGAGAAATGTCTATTCATATCCTTTGCTCATTTTAAAATTCAGTTATTCATCTTTTTATTACTGCGTCGTAAGTATTCTTTACAAATTCTGGTTACAAGTCCCTTATCAAATGTATGACTGGCAATACATTTTTTCCCTATTCTGTAGGTTGTCTTTTCAAGTTCTTGGTGGTACTGTTTGCAGCACAAAAGTTTTAAAATTTTGGTGAAGTCCTATTTTCTCTTTTGTTGATGGGGCAAATAAGCTACCTGTGATTTGACAGGGATGCATTGAATCTGTAGATCAGTTAGGGGAATATTGCCATCTCAACAAAATTAAGTCTTCCAATTTATCAACATGAGATTACTTCCATCATTCCAATATTTTCCAATATTTTTATTGAGCTTCCCTGCCCCACACCCAGTCAGATATAACCCAAGCCTATAGTACATTATGGTAGTCAAAGACACAAGGTCTGTCTGGAGTCACATAGGCTTGGGTTAAAATCCAGCCCTTCTACTTACTAGCTGTGTAAATATGGACAAGTTATGTAACTTTTCTAAGCCTCTGTTTTCTCATCTGTAAAGTGCAAATAATAATATGTATCTTTTAGGATGTGAGGATTAATGATAAATATGTGAAACACTTGGCCTAGTGCCTGAATACAGTAAATGCTTAATTAATCTTAGCTATTTGTCTCAGTCTGTTTGGGCTGCTATAACAGAATACCACAGACTAGGTGGCTTACAAAAAAAACAGAAACTTATTTCTCACAGTTCTGGAGCTGGAATTCCAAGATCAGAGTGCTAGCATGGTCAGGTCCTTGGAAGGCCCTCTTCCAAGTTGCAGATTACTCGCTGGGTCCTCATGTGGTGAAAGGGGCAAGGGAGCTCTCTCAGGCCTATTATGTGAGGGCATTCATCTCATTCATAATGGCTCCATCCACATGACATAATCACCTCCCAAAGTCCTCACTGCCTAATAGTATCACACTGGGCATTATGGTTTTGACACATGAATTTTGGGGGGGAATGGAAACATTCAGACCACAGCACTATTTTTTATTATTATAGCACTTAACAATTGCTCAAAAATACAGTTACTTTGACTTTAAAAAATTATTAGAGCCCTAACTTTCTCTAAGCATTCTTCCCCATTTGTTTGGAATTCTCTGACTTTATATCTTATTTCCCTCAAATTATCTGTGCCTTCCTTAAGGCTAATGAATCAATCTAATAAAAACCTTGGGTTCATGTGCTAATAGTAAGATGCAAAAGAAATAACTGGTCAACTACCCAGAACTACTACTCTTCCTTCCCACGTAACCTAGGTACATATTAACAATGACTTCAGGATTTAATAACTCTTATCCCCTACAGTCTAATCACATACAAAGTGATTCTTTTAAAATGTAGGTCAAGGGACTTCCCTGGTGGCGCAGTGGTTAAGAATCCACCTGCCAATGAAGGGGACACGGGTTCAATCCCTGGTCTGGAAAGATCCCACATGCCATGGAGCAACTAAGCCTGTGTGCCACAACTACTGAGCCTGCGCTCTAGAGCCCGCCAGCTACAACTACTGAGCCCACGCACTGCAACTACTGAAGCCCGCACGCCTAGAGCCCGTGCTCTGCAACAAGAGAAGCCACCACAATGAGAAGCCCGCGAACTGCAACAAAGACCCAATTCAGCCAAAATTAATTACTTTTTGTAAAAAGCTAAAAAAAAAATTTAAAAATAAAATGGAGGTCAAATCATCTCACTCTCCTGCTCAAACTGTTCTGTAACATCACATCTTCTCACAGTAAAAGCCCAAAGCATTACAATGGCTCTATAAGAATTTTAAGACTTACAAGGCCCTACGTGATCCGGTGCTTGGCTACTCTTTAACCTCATCTCTGACCACCATGCTTTGTCCTAGCCTTTCCTCTGACCTGCCAGGCACAATTCCACCCTAGGGCTTTGGCATCTGCTGATTTTTTTCTGTCCACAAATCTCTTCCCATAGATATCCACTTGGCCTCCTTCCTCACCTCCTTTAGGGTCTTTACTCAAATATCACCTTAACAATGAGGCTGACCACCCTATATAAAATAGCACTTATAACCACCTGACACATTGTATATTTACTTATTTGTTTCTTCCTCTAGAATATAAGTTACATGGGGACAGAAATTTTCATGTGTTTTGTTCCCTGCTGTATCCTGTGCGGATAACAGTTCCAAGCACATTTGGTACTTATTAAATATATATTGAAAGAATGGCCTTCAAAACTGTCTTCCATGTAAACAAATAACTTTAGTAGTAAGAAGAAAAAGGAACAGCACCAGAGTAGTTTTGTTGAGAGACTGCTTTCAGTCAGATGGAATCTTCTTGCCCTGGTTCATCAAGGGACGCATTCTGCCAAAAGCTCAAACACATCTAGACACAGTCCTGTCCTTTCAAACTTGCAGAATTTCATGAAATCTTAGAGCTAGCTCTAAACTTAGCAGACATAGATAGAATTAGAGATCCAGAAAGGTTGAAAGGTATCTGAATTCCCATCCCAATACTCCTCTCTGCGTGACCCACCCCAAATATGCCTTCGTGTAGGAGGATGGGTTTAAAGACTATCTTTTTGTTATTGAAAAATGGATCTAACGCTAGAACTACCGCAGTAGTTCTCCTGGTTATGAATTTAGATCTTAGAAGATTGTGCTTTTGACAACCACGGTTAACTTTGCAGTTGGAGGGCATAGCAGCATGCCTGGGGATTGAACTACATTTCCCAGAGTGCATCTCTAGGAGGATTCTGGGAAGTGTGGCAGAGGGAGCAATCATCCATTGAGGAAAGAGAGTCCAACATTTGGAGTTTGCTGGTTCTGCTGATTGTTGAGGCCTAGGCAGGCATCCCCAAGAGAATTCAGAGTAAGTACAGTGGAAGAGAAACCCATTCAGGTTCTAAGTGGAAGAAGAATTTTATGGGGAGACATAATCAGAACTTGAAGAAAGTTCTCTGTCAGACTCTCTTCCTTCTTGCAGAAACCAGGCAATGACCACAGTTTTGTATCATAACTTGTGGAGCTATCAGATTAACTACAGCTAATAATTTTCTGACACTTCTTAGGAGAGTTGTTTAAAAATGGAATTTGTTAATTTCTCTGCATTGTGCCTGAATTTTTTTGAATTAAGGGAGGAAAAATTATGTTTTAGAAAGCAAACCATAAAGCTGGTCAGTGAAACCTTGAAATCTGTTTCCCAGTAGCTCCTCAGTTTTGCATACTTCCCATCCCACTAAGGTCCACAATCATGAAAAATCAGACTCCCTGAAAAGAACTCTCTCAAACACTACTGAACCTGGCCTCTTCGTAGAAGCAACCAGAGAGATTTGAGATGGGCTTTTTTGTCATGCTGTAGTGCTTTATAAATTAATCTTTCTTCTGTTAAGATGAACAGGATGCAAAGCATATGTGAATCATTTATTACAGTTCAGAGAAATTCTTCCTCTTAAGGGCTTTTCCTCATCATTATTTAATAGTTTTTTTGGTCAAAATAATATTACCTTTCATCTCTGTCAGTCTTGTTTATGTTTTTTTTTGGCCATGAGGCATGTGGGATCTTAGCTCCCCGACCGGGGATTGGACCTGCACACCCTGCCTTGGAAGGTGAAGTCTTAACCACTGGACCATCAGGGAAGTCCCTGTCAGTCTTGTTTAAAAACTTACTTTTAAAAGTACTTTTTTAAAAAATTGTACTTTCTAAAAACTTAAACAGTACATGAATGCTGGAAGGTGATTTCCCATGTATTTCTCATCAAAACATGAGCTTTGGAACCAGACAGCCCTGAGTTTCCATCTATTGCTCCCTAGATCGTTATCTCAGATGGTTAACCTCTCAAAGCTTTATCTTCCTCTCTTGTAAAACAGAATAAATTCATTCATTCATTAATTCATATATATTGTGTTTTATACTGTGATAGGGACTATGCAAGATGCTGTAGATAGGGAAGATGCAATCCCAACTCTTAAGGATTTTACAGTCTAACAGATCTGAGAATTAGGTATGTCAAAACCTGACATAGTTATAACACACTTTAGATCCCTTTTCTCTCCTTTCTTCCCCTGTGAGAAGTGAGACAGAAATCAAGCTCCCCAACAAGTTAGGTGACAGCCCCAGGTCACAAATTCAGTCAGTGGGAAAGCCAGGAACAAAAGTCTGAGTCTCTCCAGTGCTTACTTCCCTGTCCCTTTCTTGCTTTGGAGGAGACATGAATTTGCACTGAAAACAAAATAGAAGGCAGGCCTGAGCTTGTCATCTAAAGTAAAATAATGGTGCTAATATTTTCTTCCAAGACTAATTTTGTGAATAGTGCATTTTTACCCCCAGTGTGCCATCAGGCGTAAAGTACAATAATAGTTGACAATTCAAACAAAAACAACTATCCTCTTCCTAATGGGGAATTTGAACAGGTGGATGTGAGTTTCATATGTAGCATGTTTACCAGTTGTTGATCAGCATGTTTACCAAGTCTGAGCCCTTGGGTCAATACATTTTGAATAATATATCACACCAAAGACCCCTAAAGGTGAAAATCACAAACCATTTCAGAAAAGCAGTAGCAAATTTTTCCTGCATGAGGTTTCTAAGTAATATATGGCCATAAGAAATTATATTTTTATACTAAAAGTAATCTCACATAGCTTCTTGACTGTTTTAACAAGCCTCTTTTTTTGTGCTGAGGTTCAGTCTGAATGGCAGCTTCCCAGAGAAAAGCAATACATATAGCAGTGGTTCCTACAATGCATTTCAGTGATCATATCGTGGAAAATGCTGTAAATGTACTATACTATTTTAAAAATTAGAATGGTCAAAAGTAGAGTAAAACCACAATAAATAAATGAGCACAGGACATCAAACAGACACTTTACAAAAGGGGCGCTAGAACTATTAAATCTGAAAACACTTTGAATCTCAATAGTGATCAAAGAAATAAAAAGTTCTTTTTTTTTAACCAAATGCTATCAAACTTTGTAAGTGTGGCAATGTGTAGAAAGAGCCATATAATTTTAAAACAAATTTTGTCCCAGTAGTTCTATGTAGGGGAGCTCATCTTAAAGAGGTAACCTGAAAATATCAGCACAGAAGTATTTAGCAGTATTTTATTTCTGGTAATTTAAAATCAGAGCCACCTAAAAGTCTAAAATTAGGGGAATATTTAGAAAAATAAGGATGGGAGTCTACTTGGTATAATATTATGCAGTCAAAAAAAATCAATAAGTAAAGCTTATACAAAAATATGGAAAACTGCTTACGACGTGTTTCATGAAAGCAAATTGAAAAAATGTTTACTAATTATAAATGTGTAAAGGTTGTATGTGCAAAAGACTAGTATATAAATTATGTTATATTAATGGGGTGATATTATGGGCACTCTTACAATTCTGTTTTCTAGATGTCCTATAATATAGTTATATTAACTTGATAACTTAAATGATCTATTTGAAAGAGAAAAATATGGTTAAAGCTGAATTTTAAGGAAATCATTTTCTCTTCTTTGACTTTTAAGTAGTCCACACTGCTTTTATATAAGATGTGTATAAAAAATAAACAAGGGACCATTTAGAAAAGGTATTAGACTTAATCTTTAATGGGTTTATGACTGTACCAATGAAGGTACAATTCTCAGTTAAAATATATTTGGTTTTCCTCTTGATTATCAATTTTTTTTAAGCCACATTAGGAACTTTACTATGTCTTCTACAAGCTCGGTGACCACCAACATATGAGTCAGCAGGACATGATAATCCACAATTGGCTAAGATCAGGCAGCGAAGCACAGTGGGCCACACAGTTTAGTTGGTAGTCATAACTACAAACAACTCTTACAGTCTCACCAAAGGAATTCAAGGAACTCACCAAAGAAATTCCCTATGGTTCTCAGGGAATGAGATGAAGTGCTACTGCGAACAAGGGCCTGGAAAAAGCCTCACAGTGCAGTTAGTCCTGGGAACTACTGTTTTATTACATGCTATCTTATTGTACAAGAAATATGAACACATGGTTAAAAATTTTTTTTAAGTACAGAAATGTAAAAATTACAAGTACCCTTTTCAATCCCTGTGTCCATCCCACTCTTTCAAATTAGTCACCGTTAACACTTTGCTATGTGGACTTCTAGTCATTTTAAAAATATAAATAAATACATATCCAATTAATTATATTGGTATGTATATGTATATATCCTTTTTTTAATAAATTAATTAGATCATGCTAAACTAACCAAATACTACTTGCTTTTCTTTCTTTTTTTTTTTTTTTGCGGTATGCGGGCCTCTCACTGTTGTGGCTTCTCCCGTTGTGGAGCACAGGCTCTGGACGTGCAGGCTCAGCGGCCATGGCTCACAGGCCCAGCTGCTCCGCGGCACGTGGGATCCTCCTGGACTGGGGCACGAACCCACGTCCCCTGCATCGGCAGGCGGACTCTCAACCACTGTGCCACCAGGGAAGCCCTTGCTTTTCTTATTTAATAATATATTCTGAATATCTTTCCCTGTTACTACATATATTTTTTCTACTGTTATTTGTTTATTTTTAATAGCTGTGTATTATTCCATTTTATCACAATTTTCAGTTAATATTCCTGTACATATCCTTTTCTTCCTAGGATAAATTCCTACAAGTGGAATTGCTAGGGGAAAGGGATGCTTATTTTCACGTTTTGATAGATATTTCCAAATTGCCATCCAAAAATATCGTATGAATTTACACTCTCAGAGTTGTATATGAGACAGAAATGTTGACTTTAAATTCATTTCCTCCAGTATATCACAGAAGTCTTTGGGTTATTAAAATAAGGATTATACTTTTAATACTCTCCTAGAGTGCTTTATAACCCACATTTCACATACCGCCTTCTGTGAAAGCTATACATTTATTTTCTCTCTCCTGCTAGAGTCCCTTGAGGGATATTTATCCTATACATTATTGTGTCCCTTAAGAGAGCGTGCATAAAGTCAGTACTCAATAAATATTTTGTTGAATGTCACTTACTAAATATATTTTACCCTGGTTAGGACATAGATTATAGCCAAAACTATCCAAGTATTAGTCATCAGTGATTCATAATTATGCAACCAAGAAGTAGGCCTAAACTTTAGACATTCCTTGGTGGTTTAGTGTCAAAGCTTGCTTCCCTTGGGCACAGTTAAAAGGGTAGTTGGTTATTTAACTGTACTGATTTTCTTGTTTCAGTGGAACTTCTTTGACTTTTTTATTGCTAGTGTGGACTGTACTTTTCAGGGAGAATAAAACACTTACTGTTATACAATTTAAAAGAAATCACCTTCTGCAGAATGGATTCTTAAGATATAGAATTATTTTTCCTCTCACAGTGAGATCTAAAAAGTATCTTAGATCCATGTGGGTTTGCATAGCTGCCTTTTGAAATGTTTTCCTAAATGACTGTAATTTTATATTTTTCTTATCTACAGGATTCTTCTTACTTCATTTTCAAAAGGACTTTGCTTTTCATGTATTCTGAGAAACTTGGCTCCATTACTCTGGAGACACTCCTAGGCTTACTTGGTCTATTAGGGTAATGCTAGCTGCTGTAAAAAAAAAACTTCAAAATTTCAGTGGCTTAATATGGCAGAACTTGGGCTTCCCTGGTGGCGCAGTGGTTGAGAGTCCACCTGCCGATGCAGGGGACACGGGTTCGTGCCCCAGTCTGGGAAGATCCCACATGCCACCGAGCGGCTGGGCCCGTGAGCCATAGCTGCTGAGCCTGCGCGTCCGGAGCCCGTGCTCCGCAACGGGAGAGGCCACAACAGTGAGAGGCCCGTGTACCGCAAAAAAAAAAAAAAAAATGGTAGAAGCTTATTTCTCTTTCACAAGTAGTCCAAGGTGGGGACTCTTTGGTTGGTGGGTGGCTTTTCTCCATGTAGTGATTCAGGGATCCAGGCTCTTCCATCTAATGGCTGTGCCATTCCAGAGTCTTCCAAGCAGACAGGGATAGAGGATGAAGAAGGCATACCACTACTTAACTGTGTCAGCCTAGAAGAGATACACATCACTTCTAGTCACATTCCATTGTTAAGACCTAGTTTTGGTCCTATCAAAGGACCAAAGGAGGAGAGAAATGTAGGCCTTGGCTTGGCAACTACCACCCAGAAAGAATTCCACAATATGGAAGGAGGAGCACATATTTTTTCATGTATAGTTAGCTGATTCTCACAACAACCTGTGAGGTAGGCAGAACAGGTTTCAATTTTGTAGATTAGGAAAGGTACTGAAAAGTTGAAATCCCACAGCTAGTTAGCAGTATAAATGCAATTTAGAAGCCAGATCATCTGACTCCCATTCAGTTTATCTTTCCTTAGTATTAAATAGTGATCCTATTCTGGCTTAAAGTATAACCCTCTTGGTGATTCATTACTTTAAATTGCATGCTATGATCTCTCTCTTTTTTTTCTAAACTCCTCTTTCCCCTAAGGACCTGACAATGTCCCTGTATTGTGGAATTACTTGCAGGAGAAAATCTTTTTGGTGCTATAGGCTGCTGTCAACCTATGTCACTAAGACATGGTGAGTTTTGACCAAACTGAGCTCTGATTATTATATCTTTGGTCCATTAAATTATAAAATATAAATATCTCAAATCCTATATTGGGGATTACGGATATATGATTAAGATTTACGTATAAAGATGTTCAATGCAAATTATTTATAATTAGAGAATTTCTAAACAATTAAATTTCCAATATCTAAAATGTCTGACATACTTAAATATAAGTTCTTTTTTTAAGATAAGAACTTTGGGGACTTCCCTGGCGGGTGGTTAAGACTTCGCCTTCCAATGCAGGGCGTGTGAGTTAGATCCCTGGCTGGGGAGCTAAGATCTCACATGCCTTGGGGCCAAAAAGCCAAAACATAAAAAAAAACAGAAGCAATACTGTAACAAATTCAATGAAGACTTAAAAAAAAAAAAGATAAGAACTTTGTCTTTTCCCCTATGGTACCCCTAGTGCATAAAACCCTAGTACCTGGCACATAGTAGGCACTGAAATATTGTTGAATGGATGAATGAACAGTAAGGGAAAAATTAATTAAATCATGATATACCCATATGACAGAATTAAAAACTATACTGAATAATAGTTCATCAAGGTTCCTGAAAATAAGGTAGATAACTCAAGTCCCTGCATACCACCTGCATACCTCCCCTATCCCCCCGCAACTCCCTCCCGCAAGAACTAAACCACAGTGAAAGGCAGACTAGAAAAAAAAAATCTACACCAGTACAGGAAGGTGATAAAGGACTTCTTTGTCCCCAGCCCGGGCAAATATAAAATCTGTGAATTTGAAATCAGTAGCCTGCTCTCATTCAGTTTTGGGGTTTAAATTTGCACCATCTATGTGGTGTGGTCCAAAACCCCCAAACTAAGAAAAGACTTTAAGTAGTATTTGTAGATTTGCAGATGTAAAACCCCTCTGGAGGGATACAATCACAACCAGGGCTTCCCACACTGAAAGCTCTGCCATACATGAGTGCCCAGTTCAATATTTAAAGGCACATAAACGTACACAATCTTACATGAGCAAGAGTGAGAAGACAACAAAATTGCAATACTTGTTTTAGATATTGTTGGACATTTGGGTTATTTACAGTTCTCAGGCTGAGACTCTAAGAAGAATAATAGGATTACTGAAGTCTAAAAAATGAGTGTTAAAGTGATTACAGGGCTTCCCTGGTGGCGCAGTGGTTGAGAGTCCGCCTGCCGATGCAGGGGACACGGGTTCGTGCCCTGGTCTGGGAAGATCTCACATGCCGCGGAGCGGCTGGGCCCGTGAGCCATGGTCGCTGGGGCTGCGTGTCCGGAGCCTGTGCTCTGCAACAGGAGAGGCCACAACAGTGAGAGGCCCGCGTATCGCAAAAAAGAAAAAAAAAAAAAAGTGATTACATGTATTGAAAATGAATTAAAAATCATAAGGAAACTAAAATTCTATCAGTAAAGAATATGGTGTGAAAAATGTTAATATGCTTACCAAAAAAGGCTACAAAGTAGTAGATCAGTTCTAAAAGTACTTATTGCATATGTATAGATGCATAATATTAATAGTTTGGAGAATTCCAAGGTATAAACAATGATCATCTCTGAGTGGTGGGATTCTTTTTTTAAAATAATTAATTAATTAATTAATTAGGCTATGTTGGGTCTTTGTTGCTGCGCGCGGGCTTCTCATTGCGGTGGCTTCTCTTGTTGCGGAGCACGGGCTCTAGGCACACAGGCTTCAGTAGTTGTGGCACATGGGTTCAGAAGTTGTGGCTCATGGGCTCTAGAACGTAGGCTCAGTAGTTGTGGCACATGGGCTTAGTTGCTCTGTGGCATGTGGGATCTTCCCAGACCAGGGCTCGAACCCATGTCCCCTGCATTGGCAGGCAGATTCTCAACCACTGAGCCATAGGGAAGTCCCTTTTTTCTTATTATAAAAGTTAAAAAATAGTCATTCTATAGAAATCAGAAAATACAGTTACCAATTTTTTTAAAAAATGGAAATCATCCAGAATCCCACCACTCGGGGACTTCCTTGGTGATGCAGTGGTTAAGAATCCGCCTGCAAATGCAGGGAACACGGGTTCGAGCCCTGGTCCGGGAAGATCCCACATGCCATGGAGCAACTAAGCCCATGAGCCACAACTACTGAAGCCTGTGCACCTAGAGCCCCTGCTGCACAAAAGAAGCCACCGCAATGAGAAGCCCACACACCGCAACAAAGAGTAGCCCCTGCTCGCTACAACTAGAGAAAGCCCACGCGCAGCAACGAAGACCCAACGCAGCCATAAATAAATAAATAAATAAATTTATTTTTAAAAAACCCTGCTCCTATGTTATGGGGGTATAAACTAATAAGAAATAAACAGTTTAAGTTTGATAATTTTAGTGTGTTATGGTTTCCAAACTATTATACTTAAAGGTGAAAAATGCATTTGTAAGTTATTTATTTATTATTGAGGTATAGTTGATTTACAATATTATATTAGTTTCAGGTGATTAACAACGATTCAAAATTTTTATAGATTATATTCCATTAAAAGTTATTATAGAGTCTCTGGGAGGGCTCACGCCAAGGAGTACTTCCCAGAACTTCTGCTGCCAGTGTCCTTGTCCTCACTGTGAGCCACAGCCACCCCCCACCTCTGCAGGAGATCCTCCAACACAAGCAGAGCCTTGGACCCTGAACCTTCAGAGACATTTCTGGTGCCCCTCATTGTCCTATGTTTTTAAAATGAAGAAGTTTAATTTCTGAAAAGTTTTGGATGGCTTAACTGCCTCCTCCCCTGGCAGTAGTAGCAGCAGTGGCAGTAACAGTGGTGGCGGGGCTGGAAGTGGTTCCATGCATCCAGGAGGGACTGCAGGGGTGCTCAGAGAGGAGATTCAGGAAACCTTGACTTCAGACTATTTCCAGATTTGTAAGCTTGTGCAAGTGAAAGCATGCAAGTGAAAGCTTGGAGTCCTAACCACTGGACCACCAGGGAAGTCCCACAATTGATAGTTCTGTTGTTAGTAGTAATACTAGTATTGTAGCTTTGAAACTATTTTATGCATAATATACATTATATACGTATATGTTATGTATATGCATAAGCAAATACGCAATCATGTTAATGTCATTAAAACCAAGATTTTCAGTGTGAAAGCAAAGGGATATGAATATTATAATTGATGATTTAATTGTTCACTTAAATTGGAAATATCCATATGAATGCATGATTTAGTTTTCTTTCTGAAATTCACATATTTCCTAGCTTTATTTACTGAGAGGGCATAGAAATATGACAGTCTGGGTAGAAGTGAGCATCCCCAGTGCTGATCATAGTCTCTAAAAGCCATTTCTCAACAAAAGGAAGAAGAGTTCCTTGAAAAAAATGGCTGATTCTACATCTGGGGCAGGAAATGTACCAGATGAGCTTGATACCTCTTGCTATGCCAGAAAGCAGGAATGCTTTCAATACCACTGGGATTGTGTGGATACAGGGGCCAACTTCAGGGAGTTCACATTGGCCAAATTTGGGACAATTTGAGCCTTGAATACTGCAATGTATAAAGCATAACATATACAGGCATACCTCATTTTATTGTGTTTTGCTTAATTGCACTTTGCAGATACTGTGCTTTTTACAAATTGAAAGTTTGTGGCAACCCTGCATCAAGTAATTCTCTTGGAACAATTTTTCCAACAGCATTTGCTCATTCCATGTCTCTGTGTCATGTTTAGGTAATTCTCACAATAATTCAAACTTTTTCATTATAATTATATTTGTTGTGATCTGTGATCCGTGATCTTTGATGTTACTATTGTAATTGTTTTGGGGCACCACGAACCTGTGCCCATTTTTTTTTTTTAACGTCTTTACTGGAGTATGATTGCTTAATGGTGTGTTGGTTTCTGCTGTGTGGCAGGGTGAATCAGCTGTACATATACATGTCTCCCCGTGTCTCTTCCTTCTTGTGTCTCCCTCCCTCCCACCCTCCCTATCCCATCCCTCTAGGTGGTCACAAAGCACAGAGCTGATCTCCCTGTGCTATGCGGCTGCTTCCCACTAGCTATCTATTTTACGTTTGGTAGTGTATATATGTCCATGCCACTCTCTCACTTTGTCCCAGCTTACCCTTCCCCCTCCCCGTGTCCATTCTCTAGTAGGTCTGTGTCTTTGTTTCTGTCCTGCCCCCTAGATTCTTCATGACCTTTTTTTTTTAGATTCAATATATATGTATTGGCATGCGGTGTTTGTTTTTCTCTTTCTGACTTGCTTCGGTGTGTGGCAGACTCTGGGTCCATCCACCTCACTGCAGGTGGCTCAATTTCGTTTCTTTTTATGGCTGGGTAGTGTTCCATTGTATGTATGTGCCACATCTTTTTTATCCATTCATCTGTCGATGGACACTTGGGTTGCTTCCACGTCCTGGCTATTGTGGATGAAGCTGCAAGGAAAATTGTGGTACATGACTCTTTTTGAATTATGATTTTTCTCAGGATATATGTCCAGTGGTGGGATTGCTGGGTCGTATGCTAGTTCTATTTTTAGTTTTTTGAGGAGCCTCCATGCTGTTCTCCATGGTGGCTGTATCAATTTACATTCCCACCAATGGTGCAGGACGGTTCCCTTTTCTCCACACTCTCTCCAGCATTTGTTGTTTGTAGATTTTTTGATGATGGCCATTCTGACAGGTGTGAGGTGATGCCTCATTGTGGTTTTTATTTGCATTTCTCTAATTGATGATGCTGAGTATTCTTTCATGTGTTTGTTTTGCCTGGTCTCTTAAAATCACTTCCTAACTGATTTTGTCACCTCTTGTTTTACCCTATTCCAATTCATTTTGTTATAATAATGGTTATTTCTGAATTATAATGTAATTATGCCATTTTTCCTGCTAAAAATTCTATGTTGGTTTCCCTAGAGCAGTGGTGATCTAGAAACAAAAGTCTTATGTAAAATCCCAACAAAGTAACACCTATTAAAACAAATAAATATGGCACTTTATTGGTGTACATTAAAAAAAAGTTATTATAAAATATTGGCTATATTCCCTGAGCTGTACAATATATCCTTCTAGCTTATTTTTTATTGAAGTACAGTTGATTTATAATGTTTCAGATGTACAGCAAGAAAATGCATTTCTAAAAAAAGTGTTCCAGTCAAGAAAAATGCAAGGAACTTTTTGGATCTCAGTCCCAGTTCCAGTGAGGCCCCAGGTTTAAGACCTTAACCTGGATGCTTTTGTAGATGTTTTGCTTTTTAGGATCTTTAGGGCAAAGGACAGGTTGTATCACTCCTACTGTTCTTTTACAAAGTTAGCATTTTGTTCTATTGTTTATATTTGGTAACTTCTGAGTGGCACATAGCTCTCCTTTGACATACATTAAGACTTTGTCCCAGGAGGTTGCAGTCACTCACAATAAGTATAAAAATATCATGAGTATTCAAATCTCAGAAAACTGTTTCTTTTTTCTTCTGTTTACAAAGCGCTCACTGCAATCGCTTTTATCATACAGTCAAAAATAGGTTCCTATAGATGCCACTGGGGCATGTTTATCATTTTACTTTGTAGTTTCATGTGCAGCTAACTCTACCGGTGTTACAAAAGCTCCCAGATCCTATAGAAAATATCTGTAAACTGTGTTTCCTACTTAAGTGACAAAATATGCCATATACCTGAGAGTCTGTTGTAGGGCTTTCAGCAGTCAAAATCATTATCCCTGGGAGTTCCCTGGTTGCCTAGTGGTTAGGACCATAGGCTTTCACTGCTGGAGCTTGGGTTCAGTCGCTGGTCGGGTAACTGAGATCCTGCAGGCTGCGCAGCAAGGTCAAAAAAAATCATTATCCCTAAGGCTGCAGAAGGAGAATCCACATTCAGTCCTCCCTGAATCACGCAGTTCCTGCCCTGATTCCCAAGTCTCTTGAAAGGATAGACTTAGGCCGTCCTTAATGAAGGTACAGAACTTGCTCCATTACTTTTCTTTTTAGAGAAACTAATTACAGAATGTTCTCTTTTTCTACATTTTAATTTTGGCTATTGAAAATATTACACTTTGGGGCTTCCCTCGTGGCGCAGTGGTTGGGAGTCTGCCTGCCGATGCAGGGGACACGGATTCGTGCCCCAGTCCGGGAGGATCCCACATGCCACGGAGCAGCTGGGCCCGTGAGCCATGGCTGCTGAGCCTGCGCGTCCGGAGCCTGTGCTCAGCAGCGGGAGAGGGCACAACGGCGAGAGGCCCGCGTAACACACACACACAAAAAAGAAATTATTACACTTATTAAATAAGTGTAGGTCAAATATGGCTTCACTTTCATCAATGATCCCTTCAGTAGAGATAAGAAGCTAACGGCATCCACTTGGGAGAGTAGATGTTTGAAACAAGAGTGCATTGAAGATAAAAGTTGCTCTTTATCACCCCTAGATTGAATAAGGGTTTCTGAAGGTATACTGTTTGTTCCTTGTCTGCAGTAATAAAGTCTGCTCCCATCTCTAGGTGCTCTGTGGTTGATGTTTTATCACTGAACTTGTTTTCCTTTCACTCCACTGCATGTAAATTCTTGCCTCACAGCATAATATTGGCAAAGTACCTTGAGGTTCAATTCAGTAAATATTTATTACCCTTGAAGTTCAATTCAATAAATACTTATTGAATTGAGCCATTCAATATGCTAATTACCCATGATACAGAACTAAGGCAGACCCTGCCCTTAAGAAGATCATAGTCATTTTTGATAAAGGAGGTAAGAATACACAATGGAGAAAAGTCAGCCTCTTCAATAAGTGGTGCTGGGAAAACTGGACAGCTACATGTAAAAGAATGAAATTAGAACACTCCCTAACACCATACCCAAAAATAAGCTCAAAATAGATTAAAGACCTAAATGTAAGGCCAGACACTATAAAACTCTTAGAGGAAAACATAGGCAGAACACTCTATGACATTAATCACAGCAAGATCCTTTTTGACCCAACTCCTACAGAAATGTAAATAAAACCAAAAATAAACAAATGGGACCTAATGAAACTTAAAAGCTTTTGCACAGCAAAGGAAACCATAAACAAGACCAAAAGACAACCCTCAGAATGGGGGAAAATATTTGCAAATGAAGCAACTGACAAAGGATTAATCTCCAAAATTTACAAGCAGCTCATGCAGCTCAATAACAAAAAAACATACAACCCAATCCAAAAATGGGCAGAAGACCTAAATAGACATTTCTCCAAAGAAGATATACAGACTGCCAACAAACACATGAAAGAATGCTCAACATCACTAATCATTAGAGAAATGCAAATCAAAACCACAATGAGGTATCATCTCACACCAGTCAGAATGGCCATCATCAAAAAAATCTACAAACGATAAATGCTGGAGAGGGTGTGGAGAAAAGGGAACATTCTTGCACTGCTGGTGGGAATGTGAATTGATACAGCTACTATGGAGAACAGTATGGAGGTTCCTTAAAAAACTACAAATAGAACTACCATATGACCCAGCAATCCCACTACTGGGCATATACCCTGAGAAAACCATAATTCAAAAAGAGTCATGTACCAGAATGTTTACTGCAGCTCTATTTACAATAGCCAGGACATGGAAGCAACCTAAGTGTCCATCATCGGATGAATGGATAAAGAAGATGTGGCACATATATACAATGGAATATTACTCAGCCATAAAAAGAAACGAATTTGAGTTATTTGTAGTGAGGTGGATGGACCGCGAGTCTGTCATACAGAGTGAGGTAAGTCAGAAAAACAAATATCGTACGCTAACACATATATATGGAATCTAAGGAAAGAAAAAAAACGGTCATGAAGAACCTAGCGGTAAGATGGAAAAGACACAGACCTACTAGAGCATGGACTTGAGGATATGGGGAGGGGGAAGAGTAAGCTGTGAGAAAGTGGGAGAGTGGCATGGACATATATACACTACCAAATGTAAAATAGATAGCTAGTGGGAAGCAGCTGCATAGCACAGGGAGATCAGCTCGGTGCTCTGTGACCACCTAGAGGGGTGGGATAGGGAGGCTGGGATGGAGGGCGATGCAAGAGGGAAGAGATATGGGGATATATGTATAGCTGATTCACTTTGTTATAAAGCAGAAACTAACACACCATTGTAAAGCAAGTATACTCCAATAAAGATGTTAAAAAAAAAAAAAGATCATAGTCTTTCAGGGGAGACACAGATTAACAAATAGCACCATGTAAGTGCAACCACAGAAGTATGGGCAAGGTATACAGTAGGACAAAGGAGGGAATGACCCCCTGTAGCCACCTCAAATCCTTTTTTGAAGAAATTTAGGATGTAAATAAATAAAAGGAATAACCATGGTAGGAGACCAGTGCAGGAACAGAATTCTCAGATGAATGCTGTAAAAGAAACTAAGTGTGGTTTTGTAATGCTTTGATTATTTCCAAAACACAGGTATTTATCTGAGCTGAAGGAAGATGATGATGCATGTAAAAAAGCCCAGCAGACAGGAGCATTTTACCTCTTTCATAACCTGGCTCCTTTGGTTCAGAAATCAGAACATCAATACCTGGACCCGCCAGCATAGCCTATTAGGTAAGCCCAGAGTAGACTAGTAAAGTAGACCAGGCTGTGGCCGCTAAGCAGAACTCGGTCCATATCAAATCCCTGAGAAGAATCCTCCGAGTTTAGAGTCCAGATTTTTCAAACTTCTTCTGCCAATTAATTATTTAACGTATAAACCTGAATTGCCCAATCGAATATTTTTTGGTGATGGTTTGAACCACTATAGCCTTAAACCAAGGGTCAGGAAAACTGCTGTCCAAATTGGAACCGATGTCTGTTTTGTAAATACATTTTTAATGGAACACAGCCTCACTCATTCATTTACATATTGTTTATGACTGCTTTTGCACTACAATGGTGAAACAGAGTATTGTGACAGAGACCGTATGGCTCACAGAACTTGAAATATTTTGCCAACCCCTGCCTTGGACCAGCAATTTCCAGCCTCCAAGGAGCTGTTCACTGTTACACTGTTTTAAGATTTGCATCATGACTTAATTTCTCCTTAGAAGGGTCAAAACTAAACGTGAACTAAAATTGTTTTGAGAACTCTTTTAAGGTATATAACTAGAGATATCTAAGCCATTGGGATTTGGCATTCAAGCTGCTACCTTGAGTTTTATATGATGTCACTACGCACAAACTTCTAAATACATTGCCAGGGTCAGATGTTGGAATACTTAGATAGGTAGTTTCTAGCAGTGCATAAGTATATGAGGATGTTTATCAGAAGGCACTAAACATTATTTATAGATTAGCAATATAATCTTGTATTATGAACAAATAAATATGAGCCCTTCATGCACAGGAGAATAGATTTTCTCCCTATACAGCACTTGTCTTTACAGACCAGGGTCTCAGATGAGTAGTCTACCCTGGCCCACAAAAGCAGCATGATCTGAAGAGTAAATTATAGAACTGCTTTGGTCTCTCTACCATTTTAAGTTTGACACTTATTTTTTTTTCCAGTGCTTTAATAAGTCAACTATCATGTATCTTTAAAACTAGGGGATATGCTCCTTTCATGATACAATCATAGAGTAATACAGTGTTACACAGAAAGAATTCCTTTAAACTTCAGATTGCTGATGAGAAAACGGAGGCCTTGAGAGGTTAAGTGATTAGGCCAAGATTACATAGCTAATTAGCTGCAGGGCAGTGACTAGACGCCAGCTGTACCTACTTCAAGTTGAAGTAGATGGTTTCCAATAAGTCTAGTATGGCTCTGATGGTTTAATTAAAACCCTTGTTTTCTTCCCTTCTCATTCTGTGTTTCTTAGAGTTGGAAGGGCTCCTGGGTAAGTTTGGGCAGGACATGCAAACAATAGAAGATTCCGTGCTAACTGGATGCTCCGAACAGCAAGAAGCCTAGTTTGCTCTGGATCTAGGTCTAAATAGCTCCTCTTCCATAAATGGTACATAACATTATTCCTGATGGGTACTTCCCAGTGGTTCTTAGACTTTGGGATTCCACATAATAGTAAAATTTCAAAGAACATTTTAAGAATACAAAACAATTTCAATTTTTCTTAAGTTAGGACCTTAAAAGATAGTACCATCTACCATCATCATCACTTAAAGGACATTTTAATGCTTTCTTTCTCAGCTAGGTGGTGGTACAAAGATGTTTACTGTATTATTCTCTGTACCTTTATACATTTTATATGTCTTAAATATTTCATAAGAAATGTTTTAAAATTCATGACATTATTCTTACTTCTCTTATCAATGCAGGTGAATAAACATGTTACCTTGGAGTAGCTCTGGGTCTTCAGACCTGCATTTGGGAACTGGTTTGCTAGAGGCTCATGGCTCCTGTCAGGCTTTCCTTCTCTCTTTCACGGTGTAGCTGTAAATGTAATGATGCTGGAATGAGGTTCAGATAGGAGCTTAGAGGTCCCCTTTCATCTTTTTATCCAGGGATAGTGTGTGGCTAGTGCAAATGTTCTTATTGCCCCGAAGAGGATCTTGGGAAACACTATGCTCTAATGTTTCCCAAATTTGCCTGAATATAAGAATCTCCTGGTGCTTGTTAAAAAATAAAGATTTCTGGGCCTCACTCACCTGCTATTCATAATCTCCAGGCAGGCGTTTGAGAACCTGTATATTTTTTTATTCTCCCTAGTTGAGTCATATTAGGTGAGTTTGGGAAACACTGTTCTAACAGAATATACTTGAGAGGGTCCCTGAGGTAAAGCTTGACATTCATTTCATTTTGTTCTCTTTTCTAATTTTTTAACTTCCTTACAGAAACCTGAAATGGAGACAGAGCTCAAGGGGTCTTTCACTGTGCTGAGGAAGGCTCTCTTTCAGCTGAATGTGAAGGATGCCTCCTTGCTATCCACTGTAGATTGATTTCTTGGTTCTGTAGGAAATTAAATAAAGTAGTGTATACGGAAAACATTTGATTTTTTTTTTTTTTCACACCATAGTCCTTCCTACAAACCTTGGCAGAAGGACAATGTGCTGTAGGGAGATTGCTTATTCTTCTTTCTTTTACCCTGTTTTTGGCAGGACCGTTGTTAGTACCATTGTCTTCTGAGGGTGTGCAGATATATGGCAATATGATCTATCAGCCTTATAAACATTTTTAATGACCCACAGCATGACATATACATCATGAGAAGTTATTTTATATTGCTTTAACGACTTGTCCTCCAGCTTTAGATTTCACTTGCTAAAGTGCTTTTGATTGCCCATTTAAAGAGGTATCTCTAAACATTTTTAAAATTATTTATTTATTTTTGGCTGTGCTGGGTCTTAGTTGCGGCACACAGAATCTTCGTTGTGGCATGCAGACTTCTTTAGTTGCAAAATGCAGATTCTTAGTTGCAGTATCTAGTTCCCTGACCAGGGATGGAACCCAGGCCCCCTGCATTGGGAGCGTGGAGTCTTACCCACTGGGCCACCAGGGAAGTCCCTAAACATTTTTTATTTGCAAAAAAATTCCAACTTTATTGGGAAGGAGTACATGTTGAGGTGTTTAATTATACTGAAAATGTTTTCTTTTTAAGCTGGCTCATAAGTTCACAGGTGTTCATTATGATATTTTATATATCATATTTTTAAAATAATTAATAATATATTTAAAATATGCTTTTTAAAAATTCATACTTCAGAGAATTCCCTGGCGATCCAGTGGTTAGGAGTTGGGCTTTCACTGTTGTGGGCCTGGTCAATCCCTGGTCGGGGAACTAAGATTCCGCAAGCCACGCGGCACAGCCCCCCAAAATAAAATAAAATAAAATTCATACTTCAGATGCTAGAGGACTATGTTCAAATAGTTTCCTTATTTTAAAGTTTAAATAGTTAATACGCATTTAAAGTAGGTGAGCTGAAAAGGGATTGGTGTGTCCCTTTGAGTTGCTCTAAGTAGTAGCCCCAGCACCATTATAGATGAGCCCCACATTCTCTCCAAATGAAACCAAGCCCATCTTTGTATTCCTAGGCTCAGCCTCTTCTCCGTTGGCATGATGCTCATCAGTTCTGCAGCAGAAGTGGACAGCCCACCAAGAAGAATGCGGCTGGCAGCAAGCGTGTATGCCCTCCCAATAAGATCATCTATTATCCACAGGTAAGCATCGCTTTAAAAGGTCAGTAATCCAAGAAGGCTGTGCACTACTTTGTCTTGTGGATGGAAGCCTGTACAGCTAAAAGGCTTTCCTTAGTTACCCATTACTTTGTTTCATTAACAGGCCCCAAAGCCCTAGTGCCCAAGTTTCCATCCCCTTTTCCTAGATGACTCCTGTGGTGATCACTCTGGTGTCAGATGGGACTCGATGCCTGCTTGCCCGCCAGAGTTCCTTTCCCAAGGGAATGTATTCTGCCTTGGCAGGTTTTTGTGATAATAGGTAAGGAATTTCGGGCATATACAGATAACACTGAAAGACATGAAGTCTTATAGTATGAAATAGTATGTATTTCTTACTCTTGTTGCCATAGTGCTTGGTGTCTCAAGCACATTCTTCCCTATTACATCAAGAAAACTTCTTTGTGGCATCAATTTTCCAATATTTTATAGGCAAATTTTCAAACATAAGCATAGCTGGAAGATTTATACAGTAAACACCCATATACTCACCACCTAAATTCCATAATTACTATGTTTACTTTATCACATATCTGTCTATCCATTCCTCTATCCACCCATTAATCCATCTTATTTTTTGATGCATAGATTGCAGACATTAGTACACTTCCTCCTAAATATTTCAACATGCATATTAATATTATATTAACTAGAATTTAATATTTATTTACAGGTGTTTTTTTTTGTCAGTCTATTGGGGTAAAATTTGCAAATGGTGAAATGTGGCATTTGAACTTTATTAAAAACCTGAGGGCAGCAGTAGCCTCTCTGACTCTTATTTTGTGTAACTAACCTAGTAGGTTCAAGTATTGTGGTTCAATACCCAACTTCAGACTTGATTCCTAGTGTAGAGACTCAGAGATTTAGGGCTCCCCCAAGAGTATTTCATTGACTTGGGAGCCAGTTTTGCACTGCTTTCATCAACGGGCTTCTGTATCACCCTTCCTGCTGCAGGGCTGTCCTGAATTAATCTGTGTGCTTATAGGTGAAAGTCTGGAAGAGGCTGTCCGGCGAGAAGCTGCAGAAGAGGTGGGATGGGAGGTGGGAAGACTGCAATACTCTGCATCTCAGCACTGGCTCTTTCCTAATGGCACACTCATGATTGCTTGTCATGCAACTGTGAAACCAGGGCAGACAGAGGTGAGTTCTGATGCTTCCCTTATGATATATCCTTTGCCTCATCCAAGCTGGTCTGTAGGTACTTACTAAGCACCTGTCTAGTCCAGCATTGTTTAGATTATACAAAGACATGTAATATATGATTTATACCTTTAAGGAATTTGCAATCTTATAAACAACTGATCACCATAAAAATTGGGAGTGCCAACACAATCACCATTCTTCCTTGTATATATCTCAATCATGAAACAATTTATCTTGCATCATCAGGAAATTAACAGTCTTGCATAGAATAGGCACACAATAAATAGATAAAATTTAATGATTGATTTCAGAATTGGTATTATTGCTCCAGTCAGGATGTTGGGGACTAATAATATAAAATCATAGGAACTGGGGCTTCCCTGGTGGCGCAGTGGTTGAGAATCTGCCTGCCAATGCAGACGACACAGGTTCGAGCCCTGGTCTGGGAAGGTCCCGCATGCCATGGAGCAACTGGGCCCGTGAGCCACAATTACTGAGCCTGCGCGTCTGGAGCCTGTGCTCCGCAACAACAGAGGCCGCGATAGTGAGAGGCCTGCGCACCGCGATGAAGAGTGACCCCCACTTGCCACAACTAGAGAAAGCCCATGCACAGAAATGAAGACCCAACACAGCCATAAATAAATAAATAAATAAATAAATACATTGTGTAAAAAATTTAAAAAAAAAAAAAAAATCATAGGAACTTCTGATTGAAAGGGACTTAGATGTTGTCTTATCCCACCTCACCTTGCTCTAACATCCCTGACAGATGCTGTTGTGGTCCCTATGTGCCAAAGTCTATTTTGTGCTTTGGTTTCTATACAATGAATATCTAATCTGTCTCAGCTCCCTGTGGATGCAGTTTGCATTTTTGCTTCTTGCAAGGCAGATACTATGCTTTTGACTATCATTAATTAACACATCCTTTAAAGAAGAGTAACATTTATATGTTCTTTTTTTAGTTATATAATTTTACCTCTCAATGTTAACCACTCTTTTTTTTTTTTTTTTTTTTTTTTGGCCATGCCGCATGGCTTTCAGGATCTTAGTTCCCCAACCAGGGATTGAACCTGGGCCACAGCAGTGAAAGTGCCGAGTCCTAACCACTGGACCGCCCGGGAATTTCCAAACCACTCAATATTTTACTATTTGAGCTTCCAGGATTTAAAAAATTTTTTTTTAATATTTAAAATATATACTTAACTCTCATCTCTTAATTATGGTACTTTTGCTTCTGGACCCTATCTAGAACTGATTATCTCCCAGACTATAGATCCCAGATATTACCTTCTAAGATTGCTCAGTTCTGGAACCATTTTCTCATCTTTGGCCGTCGTATTCTAAGTTTTGTATCTCCTAACCTTATATCCTGTTTTTCCTTATGTCTTTCAGATCCAGGTGAACTTGAGAGAACTAGAAGCAGCTGTCTGGTTCAGTCATGATGAGGTGGCCACAGCCCTGAGGAAAGACAACCCATATTATCAGCAACAGAATGGGGCTTTCCCATTCTGGTTGCCCCCCCTAAGTTAGCCATTACCCACCAACTGATAAAAAGAGTGGGTGGAAAAACCGACCTGTTCTATCCTGCCTGCTTAGCTCGGATCAGGCCACCTAATCAGATAAATCCCTCCTATCTCAGAGGGGAACATCAGAGATCAACTGATGAAGAGGTGGTGACAAAAGGTCATCTCCAGGCCAACATCATAAGAAGGCAGAGCAGATGGCGAGCCTCCAGCAAGGCACATCTGCCAGCAGTGTTAATAAAAGAAGTTCCTAATCATAGGCAATCAAAAATGCCAAAACTGATGAGATGACAATTGTCAAAATCAGAGGGAAAGCTGAAGCATTAGTTCGGATATGGGCCCTTGCTCATTCATTTTCTCCTGTGCTTTGGAAGCAAACATCTTTTGGCATGTGGCTTGTCAATGCTGGGTTTATACTAACTGCCAAAATGTGCCTGGTATAATTTTGGTTGCAACTTTTATCTTAATATTGAAAATATATAGCAGATCTCAACCCTCTACTGAGTTCCTTTTTATCCTTGTACAATTTTAAAAACTAGCACATTTTTTTTTAACAAATTTATTTACTTATTTATTTGTGGCTGTGTTGGGTCTTCGTTGCTGTGCGCGGGCTTTCTCTAGTAGCAGCGAGTGGGGGCTACTCTTTGTTGTGGTGCGCGGGCTTCTCATTGCGGTGGCTTCTCTTGTTGGGGAGCACGGGCTCTAGGCGTGTGGGCTTGGTAGTTGTGGCTCGCTGGTTCCAGAGCGCAGGCTCAGTAGTTGTGACGCACGGGCTTAATTGCTCCGCAGCATGTGGGATCTTCCCGGACCAGGGCTCGAATCCGTGTACCCCGCACTGGCCGGCGGATTCTTAACCACTGTGCCACCAGGGAAGCCCAGCACAACATTTTTGAATTTGTGTAGAGGTAATTATTTTGTACATGGTAGTTAAATAAGTCATATTCCTTTAAGTCCTTCATCCCAGGAAAGTGGGAGTTAAGGTCTTCCTCAAGGTACTCTCTAGTAAATCAGAGGCAGTGACGTTCTGTTGAGGTAACTGCATGCCAGTGGGGCTCAAGAGCATCTTTTTTGCTGTTACTTGCTCAGTTTGTGACCCAGGGAAAAGATTATCACTTGCCATGCCTGTTTTCCTAAACGTAAAATGGTTGCTGCCTTTTGCACACCAAGTGTAACTTCAACGAAGTGATCAGTGAAGATGAACCATTTCTTGAGTTTTATGGGATAAACTAAATTTAGGATTTCTCATCATTCATATATGCCATTCTAAACCTTGTCATAGGGAAGCACTTATCTGGAGGAAATGAAATAAATTTCTGTACCTTTGTTCAGATGTATATTTCTGTCTTATGAAGTGAGAAAATTGTAGAAAGTGAGAATTGGGGGTGGGAGTAATCTATTAGTGTGACAAACATTTAAGTCCAGATTCCAAGTCTGTGGAATGACTAAAGCAATATTCAGAAGAAATCCTGTTAGAGATCTGTTTGAAAAGAGGAATGGCTGGGGAAAGTCTTATCTTCAGGTACTTTTAGGCAACTAACTAGTGATTAAAGACACAAGTGCCAAAGACCCTAAGATTATTCACACATCCAAGTCCCACAGGACTAAGTAAAAGAGATTCTAGAACTAGAAAGATTGAAGTGACTGAATTTCCTTTTGATCCCAAAAGGTTGTTACTCTCACCATTGCCAGCAAAACATCATTGCTTTGGGGAAATCAAACTGCCTTCATCAGGAAATGTTGAGGGATAATACGTGATAGGACTTGATTGTCCTGTTAGATTGGCAGCTTGCCCTGACCTGGGCTGAACCTAGCATGTAGAAGGGAAAAGCACTCTCGAAAGAGACATCCTGAGATTTCTTCATATCTTGCAGTTAGAAGAAAACAGTTCAGGGTCCATGTGTATTACCATCTCCCAATGTTTTCTATCTCTTTGTGGGTGTGTTTGTGAGCACATGTGTACACAGTATTTTCAGACTGGGGAATCTGAAAATACTGATAGAAAGGGGAGTGTGCAGGACTCCTGGTTGTGAGTTTCTCAAACTTACCATGGAGTGTTTACTTTTGGATTAATGTGTTGTGCTGGAAAAGAAAAAATGAGAATGGCTAATAGGAGGAGCTGCAACATTGAACTTTGTTTCCCAGCAGTGAGTGGGAAGAGGGCTTTGCTTCTTAGAACTCCAAGGATAACTGAAAGCAGAGGCCAAAGAGGGCAGGGTTGGGATACTGAAAAATGGCAGATAAATAAAAGAAACTTTGGTGCAGGGCTCACCTGGCTGGAGAATATTTATGTGGCAATGAATCATGAAGGTGCTAAGGATAAAAAGAACCCAATGGGTCCATGAAGAATAGCAAAAACAGGTAAAACGCTAAAATTATTGGACACCTGAGGGAGACAGACTCAAGGTCATTGGTAACTGGAATAAAAAAGCAACTCATTCATTCCTCATGTTTGCCTATCTACCTTCCTTCCTCTACCCAATATTTAATTCTCGATAAACTTAATGTTCTAAACATGGAGTGTACATCTTATCTCAAGGGCTTGATTCTCTCTCTTCTGCTGATTTCAAAACCTTGTGTGCATCCCAGAGTTGAGATCATAAAGACTTGTGCAGAGAGGGCAACATTTGGGGCTCATAGAGGAGAAGTTAATCTGTGAACTTAAAATGAAGAAAACATTTTTACTAAATGTGTAATCAAAACTAGAAATGAGCATAGTCAGACTCAATATTTATTTAAGAAGAAAAAACAGAGGCTAGGTTTGCTGGCTAATCTTTTGTTGGCTTACTTATGGGTCTGTGATCAGCACTGTCAGGCAGCTGCACACCCATGCTTTGTAAAAGGTTGGAAGCAGGTCCTGCCAGTCCAGCTTGGGAACTATAGGATTCCAGTATGTTTGAAACCAGGTTCAGGTCTATATCCACTGGTGTCATAACAGATCCTCCTGCACCAGAATCTTCCTCCTCTGAATTGTTACTGGCAGTCTGGGATAGAGGCTCCTTGTTCATGGAGGGAAAAGAAAATCATGGTACAATATGCTATTAGGTTGGATGGTAGTTACATCAAAAAGCTAAGTAAGCAACAATGTAAAATTGATTTCCATATTAGAAAGGAAATTCCCTTCTTGATAGAAAATAAAAATGAAGTCTAATAATAAACTATGTAATTGAACACACATATTAAAATTTGGTTCCGAAGATTAAAACACACTTCTTCCTAGGATAAGTTTCTGCAGATTAAATGGATTTCTTCCTGATTTTGAAATAGCCCAAGGGAGATAACCAGAATTAAGGAGGTAACTTTATAGCTTGCCTAAGAGTTTTAAAAGAAATAAACAGAAAAATGAACATTAAAAAAAAAGAATCTAAATTTTCTCTACGTGAAAGAAGTGAGATTTCTTCCCTACCCACAACCCCCACCCCAATGAGAAAACAAAATAAAAACCTGAAGCCTGGGCTTCCCTGGTGTCGCAGTGGTTGAGAGTCCGCCTGCCGATGCAGGGGACACGGGTTCGTTCCCTGGTCCGGGAGGATCCCACATGCCGCGGAGCGGCTGGGCCCATAAGCCACGGCCGCTGCGCCTGCACGTCCAGAGCCTGTGCTCCGCAGCGGGAGAGGCCACAGCAGTGAGAGGCCCGCGTACCGCAAAAAAAAAACAAACAAAAAAACAAACAAAAAAAACCCTGAGGCCTTGTGGGATCCAACCACAGAGACTGTGAATTGGTACTTGAGCCTCTGATTTCATAGGATTTCATAGGAAAGAATTTGAGAGATTGCAGCTTGATCTATAGATTTTTATATCTTTGCTACCCAAAGTGTGGTCCATGGACCAGCAGCACATCCATCACTTGGGAACTTGTTAGAAATGTAAAATCTCAGGCCCACCCTAGACATACTTAACCAAAATCTATATTTTAACAAGATCTTCAGGTGGTTCATATTCACATTAAAACCTAATGTATGGTTTCTAGTAGGTTTTGGCAATACTAAAAGTGATTAGTTTTAAATGTGGTTAAGATGATCAAAGCAAGGGGAATGACATTAACTAAGGGCTCATTATGGGTTTTACTGTTGTCTCATTTGGTTCTCACGTTCATTCTATGACATGAAGATTATTGGTTAATGGATACATTCACAGGGGATAGCTGAGCTGGATTTCAAACCCCGCCCATGAGACTCCAGGGTCCATTCTCTTTCTATCTGTGGTTAGACAGTGCTGGTATAAAAACTAGGATAAAAACATGAGTGGCAGATGAATTCTAAATTTGGCTCTAAATAAGGGAAACATATAAAACAAACACTATCAAGACTTGAAAATTACTTGGATATTTAATATCCTTTCTCTTTTTTTGAAATCAATTTAAGCTATTAGTAGGAGTATGCAACCACATACTAATTTGAACATATCACATGACTTTAAAAAAAATCCTGATAGATAACATAGAATAAGTAACATAGTCAAGCTTATGTTTAAGAAAATCAATAATCCGTCAGCCTACCAGTGTTAGGAAAAAATTAGCATTCTTATTTATTCAAATTAAAAAATTCATCACAAAATTATCATGAATCAAACAGTAAAAAAGAAAAGAAAAACTAAGATAAAATATGGTTTTAGCTATCCTTTGTTCTAGACTCAAAAGGGAAAGAGGTTGAACACACACATACCATTTGCTTCTGGGTGGTGAAACTTTTGCCAATGCTGGTACGTGCGAGTTCCTGGTCCATCTGGGCCATGTATGACTTGAGATCACCAAGAGTTCCTTTTACAGATGCTTCTTCCCCAGGCTCCTGTGTTTCAAGATCCAAGTCATCATCACTATCTAAGCATTCAGAGTCTTCCTCATCCAGTTCATCAGAGTCTGAGTCATGGGGCCTTGAACCTACATAGACCCCAACACAGAAAGAGCCACTCATTAAATTTTTTTGGAGTGATTACACATCTCAAAAGAATTAGAATGTTATCTCCAAAAAAGAGCAAATATTAGGCAAACTACTTCAGAAAAATCCCCTCCAGAAAATGGTACTGCTGGCAAACACTTGCAGAAAAGTACACAGGCTGAGCTGAAAGATTCAGCTTTTTCTTTTTAATGTGAATTCAATTAATTAAAATATTTTACTTAAAAAATTTAAAAACTACATAATCCAGGAATAGATTTTGATGTAAACATTCAAGTTATGCAGAATTGTCTCACATTTCACTCTCTTCCCAAAGTTAAAGATCTTTTCACAGTTCAGTGGGTACCCAGACCTTTATTTATGCAATTCTGTGTATGTGTGTATATGTACATATATATAAAACACATTTGTTATATATATACATATTGAACTATGGTTTGCTTGTCTACCTTTTTTTTTTTTGTAAAACTGAACTATAATCCAATTTTTGCTGCTACAGTGTTGCAATCACCATCTTAGCATATATAACTTTTTCATAAATTAAATTCCTGGAAGTGAAATAGCTAAGTCAAAGTTTATGAACATTCTGGAGTACCAAACTGCCTTGAGAAAAGACAACTTACACTTCTACTCCCACAGTGTGACAGTGCTCATTTCTCCAACTCTTGAGAAAACTGGTTATTATCAATCTTTTAAATTTTTGCCAATATGATGGGCAAAAAAAAAGTTCTTATTTTTATTGTGTATTTACTTGCTTACTAGAAACAGTTAACTATTTTCAAATATTTATTGATTATATTTATTCTTCAAGGCCTGTTTATTGATTATATTTATTCTTCAAAGCCTGTTTATATCCTTTGTTGATTTTTAAAAATTGGGCTATTTGTGTTTTTATTATTAGTGTATACTTGCAGTATGTCTAAAAGAGAAAAAAAACAGTGTAATACAGGAGCCCATGTAAAACCCTATCTAAACACACAGCATTCATTCATTCAACAAAGATTTAATGAACAGCTACTATGTCAGGCACTAAGCAAGGCATCCTCTGCAAAATCATTCAATAGGGCAATAATTAATGGTTGAAAGCAACTCAAAATCATTAAAAAAAAAAAAAAAGCAAATGAGATCCAATGCTCCAATGCTCTAGCAATTGCTATACTACTTACACTTGCAAAATGAAAATAAACATCACACTGTAACTCACCTAAGATCTTACCAAAATAATTAAGAAAAGAATCTGCATCAAAAGTGACTGGAGTCTCAGAACGTTCTCTGTAAGATTAAAGGAAAAAGACAATTTATCCCAAAGAAAACTCTTTGAAACTTTTTCTAAACTGGTGCCATTCTTAGGAACACTCCAGATATATACTCTCAAAAGAGGCACAGAAAGGAAAATTGTAGTTTAAATTTTAAAAATCATTATGCTTACTGATAGGGCAACAGAAATGGGAAAGATTGATGAAATAAAAGTAAAAACTGCACTTTGATTATGCACATTTAATTTATACTGATTTAGGGATCTACCCACCCTCCACCTCCCATAAGATATATCTAACATTAGCAGAAGTTGTTATTTATCCAAGTTCATTTAAATAAGGTTTATCTTTTTAAGAACCAAGTCTTTAAAAATAAGAACAAACCTTCCCTTATCTCTTTCTCAAAGAGAGAATACTAAACATAAACTTTAATCTTCTCATGAGGCTAACAAGCATCAACATTAATGAAGAGATATTTGCTGTGCAAGTAACAATTCTATCTACATTTTTTCCCTATTACTTGCCAAATGTAACATCTCATTTCTTCTGTTATTATTTCTTCCTCTGATAAACACTTTTATCCTCCTCTTTTGAGTCTGAAGCTTCCAATCTGCTTGAGGGTGGGAGATCAGAAGTCTGAGCTTGATGAGAACTAGAAGTTAGGAGTCCATAAAATTCTGAGCAAAAATCTAAAGAATAAAGTACATGGTTGCCCTGCACAGCTCTGGGGTGGTGGCCTTTACATCTGCTGAGTGGTCTCTTTGGCTTACTTCAAGGATCATAAGGGATCAGGTTACTAGAAATCTGACTCCAGATAAGTAAGTTATCATAGTACTAGGCACCAAAAGAGAAAAACAAAGCAGTAAAAATCATTTATTTAAAAAAAAAAATTTAAACAAAGAAAAAGGAAAAGAAAGAGAGAGAGAACTGGCAATGACTGGATGATGTCAACATATAGGCTATAACCATTTAGATATTTATACTTTAACACAAATTACCGAGGCAGCTCTGCTCCTTTGTGGGTTGAGACTTTGGATATGAAAGCTTTCATGCTCTCTGAGACTTGAGTTAAGTCATAGTTCTCCTCCTGCCCCTTGGAAACGGGCTCTGGTTCTTTTTTACCAGCAGCTTCCTGCAGCAGCTGGTCCAGCTGATCTGGTGAGAGATCTAACCACTGGTCATCTGAAAAAGAAGCATGACACTGCCATACTATACTCACATGACAGGTACTCTCAGGAAAGGACCCTCTGAGACTTAGTGGAATGTTTCAATTCTTTCTAACCCCTCTGCTCTATCCTGGTCCATCACTTACCATCTTCTGGGGGAAGATTAGCTTCTTCTTTTTTAAGCTCTTCTATATCAAATGGTATTGTCTGTAATAATGTTAAGATTTCTTCACCTGGGCTCATAGCATGAGAGCTATAAAAAAATCAAAGACATGGGTATTTAATGAGAGCTTAGAATAATAATCACGAAAACAGAGTATTTTAAAGCTGGAAGGGATTATCTAGTTTAATTTGTTTTTAAACATTTGTTTAGGACACAGAATCCTTTTTCTCAAAATTCCACCAGAAACTCTAAAATATAAAAGTGCTCAAAGAAAAACTGCTCTGGGGAGTTCCCTGGTGGTCCAATGGTTGCACTTGGCACTTTCGCTGCTCCGGGTTCAATCCCTGATCAGGGAACTAAGATTCCACAAGCTGGGTGATGCAGCCAAAAAAAAGAAAAACTGCTTTGTACAGGAAAAGAAATCATCAACAAAATGAAAAGGCAACCTACAGAATGGGAGAAAATATTCGCTAACCGTACATATGATACAGGGTTAATATCCAAAATATATAAAGAACTCATAACAGCAAAAAACCTCCCAAGCAATCTGATTTAAAAATAGGCAGAGAAACTGAATAGACATTTTTCCAAAGAAGACATACAAGACAAGAAAAGGTGCTCAACATCAACTAATCATCAGGGAAATGCAAATAAAAACCACAATGAGATACCACTTCACACCTGTCAGAATGGCTGTCATGAAAAAGACAAGAGAGGGCTTCCCTGGTGGTGCAGTGGTTGGGAGTCCACCTGCCAATGCGGGGGACAGGGGTTCGTGCCCCGGTCCGGGAGGATCCCACGTGCCGCGGAGCGGCTGGGTATTATACATACTGCTCCTGATTTGCATAAACCTTTTTCTTAAATTTTAAATACAATTATAGATTAGAGCCTGGTTACCAAAAAAAAAAAAAAAAAAAAAAAGACAAGAGAGATCATGTGTTGGCAAGAATGTGGAGAAAAGGGGACTCCTTGGTGGTCCAGTGGTTAAGATTCCACACTCCCAATGCAGGAGGCATGTGTTAGATCTCTGGTCAGGGAAGATCCGACATGCCACGTGGTGTGGCCAAAAAAAAGAAAGAATGTGGAGAAAAGGGAACCCTTGTGCACTGCTGGTGGGAATGCAAACTGATATAGCCACTATGGAATACAGTATGGAGGTTCCTCAAAAAATTAAAAATACAGCCACCATATGACCCAGCAATCCCACTTCTGGGTATTTATCCAAAAAAAATGAAAACAGGATCTCAAAGAGATGTCTGCACACCCGTATTCCCTGCAGCATTATTCACAATAGCTAAGATTGGAAACAACTTAAGTGTCCATCAACAGATAAATGGATAAAGATGTGGAATAAATAGACAGATAGTGATATACATACACACAATGGAATATTATTCAGCCATGAGAAAGAAATCCTGCCATTTGCAACAACATGGATGTACCCTAAAGGCATTAGGCTAAATCAAATAAGCTAGACAGAGAAAGTAAAATACTGCATGGTATCACTTATATGTGGAATCTAAAAAAAAAGTCAAACTCATGGAAACAGAATAAAAGTGGTTGTCAGGGGCTTCCCTGGTGGCGCAGTGCTTGAGAGTCCGCCTGCCGATGCGGGAGACGCGGGTTCGTGCCCCGTTTCGGGAGGATCCCACGTGCCGCGGAGCGGCTGGGCCCGTGAGCCATGGCCGCTGGGCCTGCGCGTCCGGAGCCTGTGCTCCGCAAATGGGAGAGGCCACAACAGTGAGAGGCCCGCATAACGCAAGGGAAAAAAAAGAAAAAAAAAAAAAAAAGTGGTTGTCAGGGACTAGGGGGTGAGGGATATAAGCAGAGGCTGGTAAAAAGACAAACTTTCAGCTATAAGATAAATACAGTCACAGGATCTAATGTAAAACATGGTTACTAGAGTTGATAACACCGTATTACATAACTGAAATCTGCTAAGAGAGCAAAAATTATTCTCACACACATACACAAAAAATAAATATGTGGGGCTTCCCTGGTGGCGCAGTGGTTAAGAATCCACCTGCCAGCACAGGGGACATGGGTTTGAGCCCTGGTCCGGGGAGATCCCATATGCCACGGAACAACTAAGCCCATGAGCCACAACTACTGAGCCCGTGCTTTAGAGCCCGTGAGCCACAACCACTGAGCCTGTGAGCCACAACTACTGAAGCCCGCACGCCTAGGGCCTGTGCTCCACAACAAAAGAAGCCACTGCAATGAGAAGCCCGCACATCGCAACGAAGAGTAGCCCCCGCTCGCTGCAACTAGAGAAAGCCCGCGCACAGCAACGAAGACCCAATGCAGCCAAAAAAAATAATAATAATAAATAAATATGAGGTGATGAATCTATTAATTAACTTGGTGGTGGGAATCTTTCCATAATGAATAGGTATATCAAATCACTACGATGACACTTTAAATATCTTATAATTTTGTAATTCTGTCAATTACACCTCAGTAAAGCTAAGGAAAAAAAACCCTGAAAGACTGCTTTTTTTTTTTTGCGGTATGTGGGCCTCACTGTTGTGGCCTCTCCCGTTGCGGAGTACAGGCTCCGGACGCGCAGGCGCAGTGGCCACGGCTCACGGACCCAGCCGCTCCGCGGCATGTGGGATCTTCCCGGACCAGGGCACGAACCCGTGTCCCCTGCATCGGCAGGCGGACTCTCAACCACTGTGCCACCAGGGAAGCCCCTGGAAGACTGCTTTGATTGAAATGGACGCTGGAGGCTCGGACACCTGCCCATTCTGCCTTCCCCTTTGGATCTGCAGCAGGCTCCATGGAACACTACCATGAAGCTCTTGATTTAGTATCACTCTTTCGATTTATATATATCATATATACGAGGAAAAGAAAACCCAGAAGAAAATATGAACAAAAATTAATCTAGCATGCATAAAGTATGAACAAAAATTAATCTGTCAGGGCTTCCCTGGTGGCGCAGTGGTTAAGAATCCGCCTGCCAATGCAGGGGACATGGGCTCCATCCCTGGTCCGGGAAGATCCCACATGCCGCAGAGGAACTAAGCCTGTGCGCCACAACTACTGAGGCTGTGCTCTAGAGTCCACAAGCCACAACTACCGAGCCCACGTGCCATGACTACTGAAGCCCGTGCGCCTAGAACCTGTGCTCCACAACGAGAGAAGCCACCGCAATGAGAAGCGCGCGCACTGCAAGGAAGAGTAGCCCCCGCTCGTTGCAACTAGAGAAAGCCCGCGCGCAGCAGCAAAGACCCAACGCAGCCAAAAAATAAACAAAACAAAAATTAATCTATCATATATTAAATGCTAGGCTAGCACTTCAAATACAGTTTCTTTTCTATTATTAGATTGATTGATTGATTGATTGATTGATTGCCTGTGTTGGGTCTTTGCTGCTGCGCGCGGGCTTTCTCTAGTTGCGGCGAGCCGGGGCTATCTTTCATTGTGGTGCACGGGCTTCTCATTGCAGTGGCTTCTCTTGTTGTGGAGCACAGGCTCTAGATGCGCGGGCTTCAGCAATTGCGGCCTGCAGCCTCAGTAGTTGTGGCTCGCGGGCTCTAGAGTGCAGGCTCAGTAGTTGTGGCACACAGACTTAGTTGCTCCGTGGCATGTGGGATCTTCCCAGACCAGGGCTCGAACCTGCGTCCCATATATTGGCAGGCGGATTCTTAACCACTGCACCACCAGGGAAGTCCTCAAATATACTTTCACATTTAGCCTTCTACTTACTATTATGAGGAGGTAATAATCCTGTTTTACAAATGAGAAAACCAGAGCCCAGTGAATTTCTATAAGTTTTGCAAGGCCATTTAGTTGGACAGAGCAAAGGCTTGAAATCAAGTCTTCTGATACTATTTTGTGCTCCTCCTACTATAAACTGATAATGAAATACACACAGAGATTATTTACATGATGAGTGAGTTATTTTGTGATGGTGATGTGATTTGTTATATAAGTTCATGGAACCCTGTCTGAACTATTTATAATGGAGCAAATCAAGTTATATAATGGACTTGCATTCATTTAATAAACATTTGCACACCCTGCTAACTCATGTGGGTAACAGGAAACTATCCCTACTCCATAATATGTAAATATTACTAGGAGAGAGAAAAGAAATATACAAATAATCATAATAAATTACAAACATATAAAGTCATAGAGGAATACCAAATTCTATCAATACAAAGAATCATAGGAGGGCTTCCCTGGTGGTGCAGTGGTTAAGAGCCCGCCAGCCAATGAAGGGAACACAGGTTCAATCCCTGGCCCAGGAAGATCCCACATGCTGCAGAGCAACTAAGCCCGTGCGCCACAACTACTGAACCTGCGCTCTAGAGCCCGCAAGCCACAACTACTGAGCCTACGTGCCAATAACTACTAAGTCTGAGTGCTACAACTACTGAAGCCCACACACCTAGAGCCTGTGCTCCACAACAAGAGAAGCCACGACAATGAGAAGCCCATGCACCACAACGAAGAGTAGCCCCCGCTTGCCGCAACTAGAGAAGGCCCGTGCACAGCAACGAAGACCCACCACAGCCAAAAATAAAAAACAAACAAACAAACAAAAAAAGAGTCATAGGAGAAGGCAATTACATTCACTGGGGTGGAGGCAGAGAAGTTTAAAAAAAAGAGAGATAATGGAAGAAGTTGAGTTAGGCCTCAAAGAATCAAGAGGATTTTGACAGGTAAGATAGGGTAGAGAAACTATGCAAGGGGATAAATGAGCATTTGTATAGAGGCAGGGACATGAGCAACATATTCAGAGAGCAAATGGGGTTCAGTTTGGCTTAAGGGTGGAATCCGAGGCTGAATCAATGGGCTGGGATGACAGCACAGCAAGCGTGAAATGGCTAAGTTTAGACTCAATGAAATAAGGAGTGGGTGATCACTGATGGCTTCTTTGTTATTTTTAATTTTTGTTTTATGAGATTTAAATAATATTGACAAGTTGAAAAGGTAATAAAATAAATGCCCATATCTCTACCACTCAGAATTATAATAATTGCTATACTTATCTCTAGTCTAATTATGTGATTACATTTATACATTTAACATAAAAACCAAACTAGTAATATGTGCGTGTACTTACAAAAAAATATGATAGATAAAGTTAATTTCCTTTGATGATCAACACTCCCAGTTCCAATCCATTTCTCTGCTACCCAAAGGTGACTGCTCTCACAAGAATCCTCCTGGGCCACTGAGTGTGTGTGTGAGACAGAGAGAGAGAGACAGAGAGAGTGTGTGTGTACTATTTGTTGTATTTACTGTTTTGTTCTCTTTACCTGAAATGTTATTCCCTCAAATACCTGTCTGCCACATTCCCTCACTTCCCTAGATCTCTTCTGAAAGAAAAACTCCTTGGCCAATCTATCTAGAAGAGCAGCCCTTATATCTCTCTCCCCAAACACTGCTTTTTCTTCAAAGTACTCATTACCATCTAACATCATATAATGGTTTACCATCTTTCTCCTACACTAGTATATAAGCTCCATAAGGGCAGGGAGACTTTGGGTTCACTTGCTGCATTCCCAGTGCCTGGAATAGGGCCTGGCACATGGGACATAATAAGTATTTATTGAGTGAATATAGATACATGTATCTATACATAATACATGATATTCTGTGTATTTTTACAATTTATATGCATAGCACCAGTATTTTACAAATTTACAACTTGCTTTTTTCCCTCAACATTATGTTTCTGAAATCTCTTCATTTAGACCAGTGGTTCTCAACTGGGGACAATCTGGCAATGTCTGATGACATTTTTGGTTGTCACAATTGGTGGGGAGAGGGGAGCCAGTCCTACTGGAATTTACTGGGTAGAGGCCAGGGATGTTGCTTCATCTCATACTAATGCACAGGACAGTCCCCCACAGCAAAGAATTATCTGCTCCAAAGTGTCAACAGTGTCAAGGTTGAGAAATCCTGAATTAGATTTATGGATATTTAGCTAATCTCTGGTTAACTAATGGAAGTAGGCCATCATGTAAATACACTGCAATTCATTTATCTACTATTGATGGACACTTAGATTGTTTGTAATTTTTCACTATTACAATCTCTAATAATTTTTAGGAGATGGGAGTAACATGATTAAAGACATACTTCAAGCAGATTCTCCTGGCTCTAACGGTTGAATTGGAAGAGAAGAGTCTCTAGAGGTTGAGAAACAAGTTTAGGTGTAGCCATAGTTCAAGAATTAAAGTAAGAAGAGTAGCTAGCTGGGCAGTAAGGAAAAAGAATGCAAGGCACAAGATAATAGTAAACAGGATCTAGGAACTGGATCCAAGGAGAGCCAGGAGGTCTGGGTGATAAGGAGGATGGTGGTACTATTAAAAGACAGTAGGAAACAGTCTATGATATTAATTCAGCTAATAAAAAAGAACATTGGGAAGTAAAGAAGAGGTCTGGAGGGAGATGTGAGTTTGGTTTCAAACTGTTTAGAAGTTATCCTGGTTTGGTGAATGGGAGCCTCTCCTGCAACACTCATTAAAATGTAGGATATTTAAGCTATTTGCAATAAGTAAATTATGGTCCATTTGCTAAAATGCTGTGTGGTTATTTAAAAATATGCTTATCAAAACTTTTTAAGGTCATAGAAAATGTAAGATCATAACGAGTAAAAATTATGAACAGGATACAAGATTTCCATATAGTATAAAAAATGTTTAAAAAGTCAACTGGTTATGGGGAAAAAAATCCTGGAAGGCAGTAGATTGGAATAATAAGAGTCGTTTACTCATGATATAAATTTTTTCCTTCTTAATGTCTTTCTGTATTTGCTGTAATGAATGAATATGTTACTTTTAGAACAACAAAAAACTTTATTATATTTAAAAAGAACTACCCAACCATCAATCTATCTTATTTTGTGGGAGAAGCCCTAACTCTCCTACATATGAGTCTCCCTCATTTCTTAACTTCTCTTCAACCTAAGACTATAAGGTAACACTTTTCAACAAGGGGAGTGGTCTCCTAGAGGAGACAGGGACCATCATAGGGGGAGATTCTCCTAACTATGAGGGCTACCTCCTTTACTTTCTTTCCCAAGTTTTCTTAAAGGATACCCTAAGAAGGCATCATCTTTTCCAATTACTGACATAAAACTGACGGGAATGGGACAAAGGCACCCCTAGACACTTAAAAAAGAGTAAAGACTGCTGTAAAGTCATTACCACCTCGCAGACACTGAGAGTTCTCTCAGCATCAACTCTGCTTCATGCAGTCTTCAAAGAACATTTTATTACACAAATATGTGATGTTTGAGATGCTGGCAAAATGACTGGGGTTCAAAACCAGATGGTTTGACCAAAAAAAAAAAGCCCAATGACAAAACAAAAAACACACCCACACACAACTCAGGACCTTTTTAACCATAACATATACAAAGTTATTTCTTTCATGTTATTTAATAGCTTTATTTCTTTCATGTTATTTAATAGCTTTAAGTATCTCAAATTCAATTTTGCAAACATAAACTGAATTTTTTCCAATATTCAAATTCTGACCTTTGATAAGTAAAATATAAGCTCAATAAGACCTTCTGCAGGAGCTCCAATTTCCTTGAGCCACACTGACAAGTACCCTCAAGGGACAAGTCAGACAAATGTGATTTTCTTCTTTCAACGGTCCTATTCCCTCTGATTTTTGCCTGCTTTTGTTGTTCTCCACTGTCTTCAAATAATTGTTTTTTATATTCTGTCCAGGGTTTATCATTGTAATTAGCATGGGGTTATTCTGATATGTTACTCCACCATTACCAGAACTGAAACTCAATTTTATCAAATTTTAAAGGGGAGCCATTTCCTTCCAACCCTGTGTTCATTTCTTTCTTCCCCCAGAAAACGTATGGCAGGTTAGAATGAGATTTGATTTGGAAGGTGAAGCCTGCTTCATCCTGCGTTTCAGATTCACCTAAAAAAATCTAAACACAGCCCAGAACTCCCATAGGAATTAAGCACATAGCTCAATACTAGACTGCCTGAGTTTAAATCCTAGGTCTGTCACTTTATTAGCTGTGTAACCTTTGGCAAATTATTTAATCTCTCTTGGCCTCGGCTTCTGAGCTGTAAATAGGGAAAATGATAATTGTACCTATTTCATAGGGCTTTAAGGGGGATTAAACAAGTTATTGGCCTATGCTTTGTAAGTACTCAATAAACGTTAGCCATTATATGATGATGATGATGATGATGATGATGATGACGGTGATGGTGGTGACGGCTGCCAGTGCCAGCAAACTTCTGTAACGACACTTCCTCTCCCTAACTCCTGCTCCTTCAGTAGTCATGAGCCTGGCCATTAACTGTTTAAATATGGAAACTCCAACATCTGCAACTATCTCAAGAGTAAGTAACTCCTTAACTTCTGGCAAGTAATCAATCTGTTCAGGTAGCGATAAACTCACCTTTCTGGCCGGTTTATGGAGAGTTGGAAGTAGTTCTTTGCCATTTCTAGCCTTTCCTGGTACTGAGCAGAACCTTTCATCAGTCCCTAAAATAATAATAATGCCCATCAGAACATCATATATATGGTATCAGTAAAATAACCTGCTCACCAGCAACTTTCAGGGAGGCAGTGTACGATAAAATATATTGTTCAAAAATCATGAGGCCTGAGTCCTAGTCCCTGTTTTGTCACTGATGTATCTGTTTGGGCTCCAGTTTCTTCAAAAAAGGGACTAGGTTAAATGTAGTGGTCCCTCATCCTTTTCACCATTAAGGGCCTCTTTCCAATTTGGAAGGTTTTCTATCATTTTCTATTATTTAACTCATTATTAAGAAATAATTGATTAACTAGTAATTAATTTATAAAGCAAAGTACAAACTGAGCCAAAAAGTAGCATAATCCCACCTTAACTACCATTTTTATCTTTCACATGCATGTTTATGGTGGCATTCATACTTAATATTTTATATTCTTTAAAAAATATACTGTAATATAAGCAGTTTTCCATACTACTACACAGTCTTTAAAATCATCATATTCTTAAGGACTTTTCTATTTCTTGGATGTTTCCTTGAAGTAGATGATTTATCTTTTTTTAAATTAATTAATTTATTATTTATTTTTGGTTGCATTGGGTCTTTGTTGCTGTGCGTGGGCTTCTCATTGTGGTGTCTTCTCTTGTGGAGCATGGGCTCTAGGTGCGCGGGCGTGGTAGTTGTGGCTTGTGGGATCTAGAGCACAGACTCAGTAGTTGTGGCACACCAGCTTAGCTGCTCCGCGGCATGTGGGATCCTCCTGGACCAGGACTCAAACCTGTGTCCTCTGCATTGGCAGGTAGATTCTGAACCACTGTACCACCAGGGAAGCCCGAAGTAGATGATTTAAATTGAAGGTTCCAAGTTTGAACCTTTCTATAGTTCTTGGAATACACTATCAAATTACTTCCCAGTTAAGGTTCTAACTATTACGATGTTATCAGCAACATATAGGTGTATTATTTTCACTATATTCTCAACAGCACTGAATATCATTCATATCCTTTTTACATATGTGAAAAACAGTCTTCATTATTATGTTAATATGGTTATCTTTACTACTTGTGAGAGTGAATTTTTTTTTTTTTTTTTTGCAGTATGCGGGCCTCTCACTGTTGTGGCCTCTCCCGTTGCAGAGCACAGGCTCCAGACGCGCAGGCTCAGCGGCCATGGCTCACAGGCCCAGCCGCTCCGCGGCATGTGGGATCTTCCCGGACAGGGACACGAACCCATGTCCCCTGCATCGGCAGGTGGACTCCCAACCACCATGCCACCAGGGAAGCCCTAGGTCAGGTAAATTTTTAATCCATGTCTCTGCTAACTTTTCTATTTGGTGTCTCATGTTTGCTTTATAGATTTGTGCAAGTTGTTCATCTGATACAAATAATAACTTTTATCACTTTATATAGATGTTATTATTTTTTCTAAAATACTGGAAACAGTTTATAGACACTCCCTCATTACCACCAAGCTAGAATGGTGCCTTTCAACTCTAGTTCCTACAATTATGTCACACATTAAATATGGACATAGAACTTTAATTCACTGGCTTGACTTACCCTGGACTGTCCAATTTAAAAAATGCATTGCAAGTCCTACCTTAAAGTAATCATGCTTTTTCAGACTTTCAAGGAAGCCAGCCCAGAGCGGTGAGGTAGTCACAAGAGATTTCTTGGCATCAGAAAAATGTGGGCTACATTTGGAGCATAAGATCTCAAATCCATGAGCCTAGATGGAAAAGACAGAATTTTTATTATTAGGTTAATTTCTTTCCATTTAACCACATTCAAGAACTAGGTGATTGGACACATGGGTATGTGGACATTTAAAACACTTTCTGAATTTTAGGAAAAAAAAATCTGACTTTATTTCCAAGTTTCTTAATCTCTACAGATCATTAAAAATTATAAAGGGGAAGCAAATAATACAAAACAAAGATTCTTATTCTCCTCAAAGAGATTTCTTTTTTCACTAATTAAAAAACTAGAAATTTAAACTTATTTCTTGTTTGCTTAAAAAAGGCTTGCAAGGCAGAAACAGAGACACAGATGTAGAGAAGAAACGTATGGACACCAAGGGGGGAAAGTGGGGGGTGGGG
>NW_006781396.1:323703-336515 GCF_000442215.2 Lipotes vexillifer | reverse complement strand
GGGGGAAAGTGGGGGGTGGGGGATAAGTGGGGGGTGGTGGTGGGATGAATTGGGAGATTGGGATTGACATGTATACACTAATATGTATAAAACAGATAACTAATAAGAACCTGCTGTATAAAAATAAAATAAAATTCACAAAAAAAAAGTCTTGCAAAAGGTTTCTTGTCTAACAGAATTGTAAATGAATTAAACATAGTCTCAGGCATAGTAAATGGAGGGAATCACTTCATTTTAAGAGTCCTTTGGCTAAAAAATATAATAAATGCACATGGCAAAATAATTCTAATGGGGGCTTCCCTGATCACTCTAGAGAAAATTGTCACCAATTCCTTACATATCCTTTCAGAAGTAATCTATGCACTCAAGCAGATATGTGTGTGTCTGCATATGTCCATCCTCCTACTCCATCCCTTTTATCACTAAATGGCAACATACACACTGCTCTGAACCCTGTTTTTCACTTAGTGATATACCTTGGAGATCATTTCATATGAGCATACATAAATTTATCCATCCCACTTCATGGACAGACCATAATTTATCCAACTACTCCTCTACTAACAGACATTTCGGTAGTTTCCAATCTTCTGCTACTATAAACAATGCTTTCATGAGTATCCTCGTACGTCTTTGTGCCCAAGTAAAATATATGGAGGATAGATTTCTGGAAGTGAAAATGCTGAGAAGGGTTTGTGCATTTTAAATGTTATGGAAAGTGACAAACTGTTCTAAGAGACTGATTCAACTTATATTCCTATCTATAATGTTTGAGGGTACCTCTTTATGTATTTTTACAAACCCAGTATATATTATCAAACTTAAGGGTACTTGCCAATCAAATGGTGAAAAATACTATTTTGTAGCTTTAAACTGCATTTCCTTTATTATGAGCAAGTGTCAACATTTTTCATAAAAATCATTTGTATTTCCTTTTCTGTGGACTGTTAATGGTTTCTGATGATTTTTTGATTGATTAGTACTATTTTTTTATATTGAATTGTGGGAATGCTATATATTAGATAAATCAATTTTTGTCATTTACTAGTTTTTTTACTCTTTGTCATTTAAACTGAAAATATAGGGCTTCCCTGGTGGTGCAGTGGTTAAGAATCTGCCTGCCAATGCACGGGACACGGGTTCGAGCCCTGGTCCAGGAAGATCCCACATGCTGCAGAGGAAATAAGCCCATGCGCCACTACTAAGCCTGGCTCTAGAGCCCCAAGCCACAACTACTGAAGCCCACATGCCTCAACTACTGAAGCCCGTATGCCACAACTACTGAAGCCTGCGCACCTACAGCCCGTGCTCTGCAACAAGAGAAGCCACCACAATGAGAAGTCCATGCACCACAACGAAAAGTAGCCCCTGCTCACTACAACTAGAGAAAGCCCGCGCACAGAAATGAAGACCCAACGCAGCCAAAAATAAAATAAATTTAAATAAATAAATAGCAAATATATTTTACACTTTCACCAAGTTTACTGTCTTTTGACTATACTTATGTTTTTTTCATACAGAAATGCTTAATTTTTTTTTTTTTTTTTTTGCGGTACGCGGGCCTCTCACTGTTGTGGCCTCTCCCGTTGCGGAGCACAGGATCCGGACACGCAGGCTCAGCAGCCATAGCTCACGGGGCCAGCCGCTCCGCGGCATGTGGGATCTGCCTGGACCAGGGCACGAACCCGCGTCCCCTGCATCGGCAGATGGACTCTCAACCACTGTGCCACCAGGGAAGCCCGCTTAATTTTTATATTATCCAATTTACCAATCTTTTCTTTCACAGTTTCTAGTTTCAAGTCGTGCTTAGAAAGGCCTTTCTTACTCAGATTTTCAAAAGTTTTCCTATGTTTTCTTTCCAATTTTATGGTTTGTTTTCATTTAAATATTTGGTCCAACTGGAATTTATTTTGGCATAGGTGTGAGGTAATCAATTTTAATTTTTCAGATGGCTTCACAGTTTTATCATCACTTACTGAATAATCCATTTTTCCTTCTTATTTGAAATGCTACATTTTACTACATTCTCACATTAATAGGGTATATAACTAGATTTCTAAGCTCTGTCATTATTCTCTTAAGAGCCCTTTGACATAAAGGAAGAAAATAAAATTTTCTGGTTTAACATTACCAACTTCATGCCCAATTCGTGGGCTCGGTATTGGGGATGAGATGGAGGAGGCAGCTTGTATCCACTCCGCAGGTCTGGCACAAACCTTTGTTGCACCAACTGTGCATACAGACATTTAGTGAAAGTGACCTGGACATTGGGGGACAAAATATGTGAGTCTTTTCCTGAAATTAAAAATTTGAATATCATTTCATAGTTAATAATAACTTCATTTATGAGCTTCATATTCATATAAATGCAAAGAAGATCCAACCTATTTACTGCCTACATTATTTAGTAACAGCTTTATGGAGATATAATTCATATACCCATAAAATTTACCTTCACTTGTCTATATTTAGTTATCACTAAGGTAATTCAAATCATTAGTTATATTACACAGCAATTTTGGTGGGTGGATGATATAGAATAATTCTTAATTCTCTGGAAGAAATGAAATGTTTTATTGTTAAGAGGATATAACTACTCAAATAGGGAAAATATGGTCAGAAATAGCTAGGAAACATTGAAATATAAAATAAGGAGTCAGGTTTCTTACAATCTTCCTCCCCTGGATGGGAGAAAAGAAAAAATTTTTAAATGTATATTAACTTGCTATGAGGAGACAGAATATTTCCAATTTTTTTCTAGTGAACAATTAAATAATGTTCAATTTTATTTCCAGTGAGAGAAATTAAACGACCAAGAGAACTAGCTTACCGAAGTCATTATTCGTGTTTCAGGCAAGAATGTCTTGAATATACGACAGGCTCGCAGGTCAATGGGGTCCCGCAGGTAAAATGCCTGGACTCCTGCAGCCACCAATCTGGGGCGCTGCTTTAGCACTGCTACAATGCCAGCTGGAAGGAAGCAGTGTGCTTGATGAAGGGAGGCTTTAATTTTTTCTGGGTATCTGTGACAGGTAACATAATTATTTTTATTTTATGATATGTAAACATCCAGGATTCTTATACCATATACTTCCCCCTTAACATTTTATCTTGTCTTGGTTCACCAAGAGTGAGATGGAAAAAGTGACAAGAGAGGTGAAGATAAAGATACTGTAGGGAATTCCCTGGCAGTCCAGTGGTTAGGATTTGGCACTTTCACTGCCAGAGGCCCAGGATCAATCCCTAGTCGTGGAACTAAGATCCTGCAAGTCGCGCGGCCAAAACAATTAATTAATTAAAAAAAAAAGATACTGTATATACTAAAGACTACAGGAAGGAAGAGAGACAGAAAAAGTGGGAAGAAATGGAAAATAAAGAAAAGGGATTAAGGTGGTCCAATAAAAAATAAAATCAGAATTTATTCTCCTAAAAAATGGTACAAAGTGTACTGAAGTGAAGCTAAAAGAATTGTTTAATACTGTTAAGACCTGAATGGTGCTAAACATTTAACAGGCACTCACATTTGAATGGCTGAATTAGTATGTTATTAGACTAAGGTATTCTCTTCTGAATAGAGCCTAAGGTGCTCCACCTAGATCAAAGAATCCCATATATACTCTCAGAACCACAGAAAAAGCCTGAACACAATTGTGCTCACTTAGGTTTCCATTTCTAAAGGTCTGAAAATTTCTATCTATGGATCTACATAATACTTAGCCATAATATCTAAGGTAAATAAATGCAAAAATATTGGGCCTATGACACTTTTAAATGGAAATTAAAAGATACATCTGTTTCCTGATTTTAAAACACGTAAGTTTAATTTGTTGGTCAATTTCACGAAGGATGGAGACAGCATGAAAATAGCATTAATCTAGGTGAAAGAAATTCCAGATTCAACAGAAGACTTGAGCGACATGAAATCAAAAGGCTCCTTGACTAGCAGTGAAAGTGTTACTTTTCTTACCCTCTGATGCGTCTATTCACAGCAGCTTGTATAGATTCTGAAGCCAAAATTTTTTCTGGGTGTGTTGAGATTATATTCAGTGCTTGTGAGATTGTTTGGAGTGTGGTGGGTAACCAGGATACTGCTCCAGGTTTCTTTGGTGCAGGAATAATGCACAACTCCCCATGATGGAAAAACACCTGCAAAATGATGTTTTAATTTTCATACCAGGCAGTGACAAACTCTCGGTGCACATGAAAATGTTGCAACATGATTTCACCTCTGTAGATTTTCCAAACTTGGATATACTTACCCTATTGGCACTATTATCAGGATTCAACCATTTAGGGAGAAAGTCAGCAGCTTCTATTAACAAGAATTCACCGTCATTGTCTTCAATCCTAATGCAAAAGAAGTTCTAACTTTATATTCAAAAAAGCACATATTTGCTAATAATCAAACAGATTTGTTCTAATACATTTTCTCCTTCATCTTAGTAAATATATGAGTATGTACCATGTGTAGATTTCTATAATTAAGCAAAATGTTTAAGATACCATTAAGCACTGAAGGAGACTCTAAGATTGTAAGGAGGAATTCCTTAGGTGAGGGTGATAAGGAGAGAAAAATAAGTACATAAATAAATAACAATAGAAAAAAATATGGAAAATATATAAAGTACTATGGGGTTTCAAAAGAAAAAAAAAAATCACATATAGCCAAGATTAGGAAAACCTTTATGGAGGAGGTATTACTGGACCTTGAAAGATAATTTTGTTTTGCCTCATTTGCATGACTTTAAAAATTTTTAAATTTCTGAATAGATAATACAGCCACATTGTTAAAACTTTAAAAAAATACATAAAAAGTTATACAATGAAAAAGTCTCCTTCCTGCTTTTGTATCTATATGCCCAACCCCTCCACCATTGTTATTTCTTGTTTATCCTTCTAGAGTTTGCTTATGTGTAATCCAGCCAATAGGAATATAAATTCTTTCTTCTCTTGTTGCACAAAACGTAGCATATTATATATACTGTTCTAGATTTTTTTCACTTTTAGTGGGTGGAGATAACAATATACGGAGAGATGTTCTTGGGAGAGAGAAAAGCATAAGCAAAATCATGGAGGTAGCAAGTTAAGGTAGATATTTGAAGAATGACAACGAGTAAAGAACAAGACTAGAAAACCACAGTTTTATCATTTTGTGAAGAGCTTTAAATGTTGGCAGAATCAATGAGAATGCGTATAATTTTATAGACACAATGAATGAAAGGTTTTAGAGTAGCGTAGTAAAATGGTTTGAGCTCTACTTTAGGAATATTAATCTGGCAGAGACAGAGGAAAAACTTCTTTTTCTAATTTTTAAAAAAACCCCGACAAGACAGTAGATGCCTATTAAAGAGCTTTAGAGGCCTAGTGTGTAGGTATGAACCATCATTACATGTATAAAAATCAGAATCAGCACATGAAAAGTATTGCCCCCTTCTTATTATCCTAGTAAAGATAGAAACTACTATTTTTGTGTCTGTTCATTTAAAATTCTATCATTCATTAAAAAATTATTGCTATGTATTTATAGGTATGGTAACAGTAGTGTTTGTTATCTCTTAGATTTACATCCTGAAGTATTTAAAAATCAAATGGCATAATACTGGAGATCTGTTTTAAAATAATCTTGCTATGTGATGGGGGAGTGGGGAAGGAAGTAAATGAAATAAGAATCACCAGGAGTTGATAATTACTGAAGCTGGGTGATGGGTACGTGAAGGTACCCATCTCTCTACTTTTATGTATGCCTGAAATTTTGATATAATAACAAGTTTCCAAAATTTTTGTTGTTTTTTTCTTCTTGTTCTGCTGGGGAAAAGACTGGGTGGATAGAAGACCAGAATTTGGGGGCTGATGAGGAAAACGAGGACATATGTTAAGTGGGTGGAGCGCCTTCTGCTGGCAAAACTTGGGAATTACAGAGAATTATTCATTCCTATTTTTAAAACTGAAATTAGAATGCACTATTGTCTACTTTGCTTCCTGTCCATAAAATTGCACACTGATTTCTCCTTAAATTTCTTCTGTATATGATTTCTCATAAAATATAGCTATAGTCTAATAGAGGAAGGCACAGTAAAGAAATCTGTGAAATATGTATATCTGTAGATGAATTTCTTTTTTTAAAGACACAAGAAATTTGATGGTGATTACTTTTGGGAAGTCAGAGCAGTACACCCTTTTGTATTGTTTGAATTTTATTTACCATGTGTATTTGTTCTTTCATAACAAGAAGAAAAAGAGAAAATCTAAAATAAGCAGGTTTTGTCTGAAATTTTTTCGAAGTTGAACTCTCAAATGATTCTTTAATTCTTCTTCAAGAAAAGGAAGTCACAAGAGAAAAGGAAGAAAATACAGAAGTCACGTTTAAAATCTACATCCCAAGTTTGTACAATTTCCACCAGACTACAGAAAAAAAATACTACTAAATGGATAAAAATGTGGTCATTTTCAATAATAGAATTCCTCTAGAATTATTAATAAAGCTATAATACCTTGCTACTAACTCTGGAAATTCCTTTGTAATTTGCTTTACTATATAAACAATAAACCATTCATCCTCAATGTTATCTCCAAACTTTGTCATGCCAAATATATGAGCAGGAACACCTCCTAAAAACAAGAGAAAAACAATCATATAACCAAATAAATATACCAGTGCAAATAAAAGTACAAGTAATCATTCAATTAAACAAACACTTATTGACTGGCTATGCTCCAGGTACTATACTGGGAGCTGGGGTTGCAATCCTGAACAAGATACAAGAAGCTTATTCTTGAGGAGCTTAGGGTCTAAGCTAAACAAGAATGATGAACAGAGGTATACACTGAGGGCTATGTGAGCATAAAGTATGTGATATCTGAGCTACAATCATCTGGAGGAATGACCAGAAGTAGGCTTTCCAGAAAGAGAGAACATGTGCATGTGCAAAAACACAGAGTCATGACAGACAATAGCGTGTTCTGGGAATATCAGCAGAAATTTTCAAACAAGTGCATCCAAAAATATGTAGAACTTAAACAAGACACTCAGACAGCCAATGGGTCAAAGAAGAAATCACAAGGGAAATTAGACAATATCTTGAGACAAATGAAAACAAAAACACAACATGCCACAAAGATGGGATGCAGTGACAGCAGTGCTAAGAGGAAATTTATAGTTATAAAAGATGTCAAATCAACAACCTAACTTTATACCTTAAGAAACTAGAAAAAGAAGAACAAACTAAACTCAAAGCTAAAGGAAGGAAATAATGAAGATTAGAGCAGAGATAAATGAAATAGAGAATAGAAAAACAATATTTAAAAAATCAATTAAACAGAGTTGGTTTGTTTAAAAGATCAACAAAATTGACAAAACTTTAGTTAGATTAACTAACTAAATAGTGGGATTTATTCCTGGAATATAAGGATGATTTGACACAAGAAAACCAACCAATGTAATACACCATATTAACAGAATGAAGGTCAAACAAGTGTAGTGCGGAGTGTCTCAAGAGCTACCATGGCAAAAAGAATCCCCAAACAGGTGGGAAGAGCTGCCCAACCAACTCTTCTCCCTACTCCAGATTTCCCAAGTTTCATCAAGCATAGAAGCTCCAGTTAGGGTGTCTATTTTTATCTACCTTACATATTAAACTTCAATTTGAATTTCATCCAGAAGCAATGAGGAACTGCTGAAGGATGTTAGGCAGGAGAGTGACATGATCAAATTTGTGTTTTACAAAGGTAACTGGCAATAGGGTCAGGAACTGCAGACACTGGAACCAGAGAGGTTAGTTAGGTGGCTACTGTAGTCTTCCAGATGAAGAGATCAAGGGGGCCTAGACTGTAGCCAAACAGATGTAGAGAGGGGTCATATTTTAGGAGTAATCACACTAGGATTTAGTGCCTGACTGAACATGGTGAAGTGAGGAGTTGAGGATGATTCTGAATTACTAACAAGCTTGATAACTAGGTGGCTAGCAACCCCATTAAGGAAGACAAGAAAACAATGTGTAAAAATGATTTTCTAGAAAAAAGGTAGGGAATTGGTTTTGGCTGTGCTAATGGGACAGTGTTCTTGCCAATAAATATCACGTGTTTCAGTGAATAGGTGTTTAATAAAATTAACGTTTTGCATTTGGCAACTGCTAGCCAAAAGGAAACAGATAAGCACTAAATTGAGAGCCAGAATGATTGTATTACAAGATGCCAGGCTCCTGATCTGAAATAAGACCCCACAGAAGTCACTGCATGAGTAGAGCCTTGGTCACCTATCCATGATTCATTTTAGTAAAGTTATAAGAAATGACAGGACAAAGTACCATATTTGGCCAGAGGTCAGATCTCAAGCACGGACAATACAGGGAAGCAGTGAAGGAACCTCAAAATGCTTCCGAGTGGCAAATAATGGTCATTTAGCTCAATTATTTCTCTTTATAAGCCAAGCAGAGCCACTCTTAGATCCTTACCAAAACAACTATGTGAAAGGCAGCCTAGTAAACATACTATCAAGACTGAGGAATACAGAGTAACAGCTAAAAGAACTATGGTTAAGGAAGCCAGATGCCTGAACCTGTTTAGTATAGGTACCTAGATACATTATGGCATAGTCATTAAAGTTCAAAACAAGAGCCATGGCTTAATAATGTTGAATATATATTAGTTCCTAAGATAATGACTATTAGAAAGCATCTATCAACATGAATTTAAAAAATTTTTTTTTAAGTTCAAGGGCTTAACTGAATAGAGGCAAACACCATAAAAAGTTCAGGATATAAATCTCCTGACAGGGTTTCCCTGGTGGCGCAGTGGTTAAGAATCCGCCTGCCAATGCAGGAGACACGGGTTCAATTCCTGGTCTGGGAAGATCCCACATGCCGTGGAGCAACTAAGCCCGTGCGCCACAACTACTGAGCTTGCACTCTAGAGCCCACGAGCCACAACTACTGAGCCTGCATGCCCCAGCTACCGAAGCCCACGCACCTAGAGCCCGTGCTCCGCAACAAGAAGCCACCACAAGAAGAAGCCCGCACACCACAATGAACAGTAGCCCCCACTCGCCGCAACTAGAGAAAGCCTGCACGCAGCAACAAAGACCCAACACAGCCCAAAATAAATAAATTAATTAATTTTTAAAAATCTCCTAACACTGAATGAACTATGGACTATTATACATCACTGTTGTCAGAATGACATTAAAAGTCACACATATGAAAGCAAAAGAGCCTTACCTTTCCCAGGTTTATATTTGAGATTGAAAGGCTGATTCTGCCAGATATAGGGGACCAGCATAGGTGCAAACTGGGTCATTATCTTCTCAATGTACTTTTGAAGAATCTCTCTGTGTTCTTCTGGGTCCCTTGGTTCATCTGGTATCAGGAACAGGTGGTATTCTACAGTGTCTTCCACTGTAGCAAACTTCATATTTTCCTCCATTCTTCTTTGAAATCTACATTTAAAGTTTCAATAATATAAACCATATAGAATAATGTAGAAGTAATATCCCATTCCCTGAACTATGCTAGGCAATTCCATTAACGTTGTTTCCCAAAATTCAGTTATCCACATACCATCATCATGATTTTTGCCTTGACCACATACCAACCATAATAACATTTATTTAACATTCTTTTAATGACATTGTTATACTTACCATTACATTAAAGGAACTTTTGATATAATAGAATAGATGGAAATCCAATACCACATTCCCAAATTAACTAATAAGTATGTAAGAATAAAATAAAAACTGTTTGCCCTTGCACTAGCAGTGGTGTGTATAAACACTTTTAGAAACACTGAAATAACATCTTTTGAAACACTATCACAAGTCCCAGTTCTGCCAGTAGTCCCAGTTGTGTTATTCTGGGCATTTCACTTTCTTCCTGGGGCTTTTTCCTTAATTGTAGAATGAGACTGTTACTGTATCAGCTCTATAATCCGTACCTCGTTTAAATTTTTATTATTTAAATTTTCTGAAAAGCAATCTCCCTTACTCTGCAGAATTAAATCTCTCCCGTTGTATGGCATAGAGGGATTCAAAACTACAAAACATTCATGCCCTATCATTTCACCCCCAAATAATCTGCCCATGGCTCTTGATCCTACAACTATCTATCCTAAATTTTCCCCCTTCTCAGGTCTCAAAAGGTATAGCTCTGGTAATATTAGGCGGTGGTAAATAACTATTTTCTAAGGGTTCCCCTTACAAACAAAAGTACTAGCTCACTATTGCTTCCAGGTGAGGCTTGGTAAAGGAAGACGCTGTTTTGGATTATCCACTTTACGGCTGCAATTCGATTTTTAGACTTGTTTTTCTAATGGACTAGTAAAACGAGGTCGAGAGGAACTTGCATCTTCTATCCAGGCACCCATTCGCTACTTTCTGTCCAAATCATCATTTGGCCTTTTAACCCAGGTAGACAGATGCTAACTACCCACCCAAGGACTAGAAGGGGCTTTGAGATCACTCAGGCTAATTCCACACTGTGCATATGAGAAAACCGGGAGCACAGCAAGAGAAGCAACCAAGCAGCAGAGGCCTGACATGGGAGTCTAGAGCTTTTTACTCAGACTAGGCGCACTCCTTCATCCAACAAAATGACGCCAATTCCGCTTACGGTTCTAGGGCCTGGGCCTCTCCGGCAAGTCTCTGCTGTGGCACCTTTCCTCAGCCGCCTCTCCTATCACGTGAGCTGGTCGGGAGCTGCCAGCAGCAGCCAAAGCCTGGCTCAGGCTGGGTCCACACGCTCGTCTGGGACCAGAAGCCAGCAGAAACTCTGAAAGTCAGAAACCGGCTCAGCCTCGGAACCGCGGGCGCCGTCCCTGTTGTGCGTCGGCGAGAGCATTAGATGGGGGCCCGTGTGCCTTCGTCACTTCCGGCTCCACGGGGAAGCAAGGAGAGCGGGAGACTAGGGAGGTGGGGATCCTGTGGGATTGACGGCTCGGAGTCTAAGAGACGGGGCGTGACGGGGCCGGAAGGTGGCGAGAGGGAGCCGACCCGGGAGGGCCAGGCCAGAGGCCCCCAAGCTGGCTTGCCCGCCCCGGCCGCGGCTGAGGAGGAAGAGGAGGATGATCTCCAGATACACTCGGAAGGCGGTGCCACAGAATTTGGAGCTGTGAGTGGACTGCTCAGCCACCCCAGCCCGGCCCAGGCCGAGGCGGGCCGCAGGCGCTTTGCGGACCCTCCCTGACCAGTCCCTTGCTCCTTTTTCCTTTCCCAGGGCGAGGGAAATAAAATTTTCTTCGGAATTCTCTCCTCCCAGCCTTGCTGGACGTTGCCCCTTCTACTTCCATCTCCAGCTAAGGGCGTGTTACCTGTGCTGTCGCAGAACTTGGCCCTCTTGGGCTGCACTCTTGAGCTCGGGGACTGGGGTTCCTAAGGCATTTTGTAGTTTCTGCAGTGCTTCGTGCCCCAGTGTCAATGACCATTGACAACTCGTGAAGCTATTAATAGCTGAGTGCTACAATGAAGTTGAATACGTCTAGTGCCAAGCACAGTGCAAAGCTGCTTACATGCATGCATTAGCTCACTTAATCGTGTCAATAAGGAGACCAGATAGGAACTATTATTTTGCCCTTTCTACAGATATAGATCCCAGACCTAAAGATTGTAGCATGCCAAAGATCACACAGCCAGAGGGTGGTGGAGCTGAAGTACGAACCTGTTGTCAATCTGTTTTTGAAGCTTGTGGTCATAACCATTACACATACTGCCTCCGCACCTCTGCAATTTAGTGTCAGAATCCTTAAGGATCAGTTTTGCTTTTGAGACTTTAGACAGCAAATATTTCCCGCTTAAAGACCCACCTCCCACCCCTAGTGAAGTGTTATAATGTAGGAAGTAATGATAATGTCATTCATTTATTAATGCTTTACACTTTCAAAAAGACTTTCACATTTTGATTCTCTTAACAACTCTGTAAGATGGGTATGATTATCTTTAGTTTTTCAGCAGATGAAATATCAGAAAGGTACACATCTTAAGATTATATAACCAATAGGTTTTGAGCTTGGGTTTTTCAACCCCAAATACCAATATTTTTCCTCCACTAAACTATGTAATTTTAGCAACCATACATTTATTAATTAAATATTAACTATACAGGGCAATTAACAGGCATGGTATCTTCAGTCATATCTGGGTTTCTGTTTAGACTCTTTTGTAGCCTTGTTAATTTTAGGCAAATTACTAAATCTTTGAGCCTTCATTTCTGTAATATAGGAATAAGACCTTATCTAAAAGCATATCTAAAGTGATGGCATAGCACTTGATGCATAGTAGGTCCTCGGTAAATGGTAATTTCCTTGTCCCTTCCCACCTTTACTTGGTACAATAGCCATACAAACAAAATCAGTCTATGATCTTTCCTTGCCTTTCAGAAGCTTATTATCTACTAAATAATAGGATAGGACACAGAAGCAGTTCAGTTAATAGGCTTTTTTAGCAAATAGGAAGAAGAAAGTCATTTACTAATAAAGGGAACAGGGCTTAGGCAAAAATCTGCTTTTATAATTAATTCTGACCATTCTGAGAGTGAAAAACAAATATCATTTATGGAAAAAATTGTTGTTAGCACTTATTGGGCCAGAATTATTGACCCAGTATGGTTATGTTACTTGTTCTCTATTGTTGACTTGATACTCCCTAAAGATAACTCTCCCAAAAGATGATTCTGTAGAAGTGTCAGAATAATATGAATAATGATGATAATGAAGATTATACGCATCTAAATAACAGTATATATATATATATATTTTTTTTTTTTTTTTTATTTTTTTTTTAAAATTTTTTTTTTTTTATTTTGGTATATTTTTTTAAAATATTGTGT
>NW_006781396.1:309770-323660 GCF_000442215.2 Lipotes vexillifer | reverse complement strand
TTTTGCGGTACGCGGGCCTCTCACTGTTGTGGCCTCTCCCGTTGCTGAGCACAAGCTCCGGACGTGCAGGGTCAGCAGCCACGGCTCACGGGCCCAGCCGCTCCGTGGCACGTGGGATCTTCCCGGACCGGGGCACGAACCCATGTCCCCTGCATCGGCAGGCGGACTCTCAACTATTGCGCCACCAGGGAAGCCCTAACTAACAGTATATTAAAAGTAATTTTTACTTTAGGTGTTATAATGATAATTTGCTTTGAAGAAGTAATTTTAGTTTTCTCCCTAATAGTTCCAAATTATACTTATTGAAAAGAGGTTGGGATAAAATATACAGCTTAACATTTTAAAAATGGTAAATCTCAAGCATAAATGTATAGTGAATAATATAATGACCTACCCATCACCTACATTAAACAGTAATCAAAATTTTAATATATTTGCTTCATCTTTCATCTATATATTTTTTTCAGCCTGTCTGTCATCTTTGAAATAAGGAAGGAAAACCCCAGACACTATCATTTCACCCCATATACTTCATTATGCATTTCTAAAAATTATAGACATTTTCTTATGTAACCACAAAGCTATGATCAAATTTAATATTTCTTTGGTATTATCTAATTGTCACTTCATAACCAAATTTCTCTGACAGACTAAAGTATGTTTTAAGTTTCTATTTCACAGCTGGAGTCCACATTTCTGATCCCCGCCACTGTCTCAAAGACAAGCTTTTGGTTGTAAACTCATTGAATGAGAGAAGTACAAATAGCTCTACACAAATCCAGCCCCACCATTTGAGAAATAATTTAAAGTACAAGCTCTGCTGACTAGGTCTTTATCTTTATATACAAAAATGGTACAATTTACTAAAATCTCAAACTATTCATTTGATCTGAGAAGCCTCAAACAAACTACTTGGATTTGAATCCTGGCTCCATCACTTACTAGTCATATAACCTTAAGCAGGTTACTTAATCCCTCTGTGCCTCACTTTCCTTTCCTGTGAAACAAGAGTATTAGATTTATAATATACATTTGCATATTAAAAGCCCTGGGAAGACCTCTTGTAAAGAAACCTGTGTAACTTTGTTTAACCTATCATGTTATTTGACTACAGAATTTTGTGGGGAAGGAAAGTCTATTGTGGATGATTAGGACTGGAACATATAATAATTGACCCCATAGTTTATTCTAATGCACATGTTGAGCTGTCTAGAACAGTACTGTCCTATAGAAATATAATACAAAACACATATATAATTTAAATTTTTCAGGTAGTCACATTAAAAAAATAGTAGAAACAGGTGAAATTAACTTTTTTACCTTTTTATTTTGAAATAATTATGGACTCACAGGAACTTACAAAAATAGTACAAAGTCCCATGAACCCTTCACCCAGATTCCCCCAATGATGACAATTTACGTAACTATAATATAATTTCAAAGCCAGGAAACTGACATTGGTACAGTACTGTTAACTAGACTATAAACCTTATTCAGTTTTCATCAGTTTTTATATCCACTCCTTTGTATATATGTATATATAGTTCTATGCAATTTGGTCTCATTTATTGATGTGTGTAACCACCAGTACAATAGAGATACAGAGCTCTTCCATCACCAAGAAACATCCTTATATATGCCTTTACAGTCACATCCATTCCTTTCTTCACACCCTGGAACCACTAATCTTTTCTCCATCTCTATAGTTTTGTCATTTGTGAATGTAATATAAATGGAATCATATAGTATATGTAACCTTTTGAGATTGGCTTTTTTCACAAAGTATGATGCCCTTGAAATCCATCCAAGTTGTTGCATGTATCAGTTCACTCCTTTTTTATGCTAAATCATATTCCATTGTGTAGATATACCAAAGTTTAACTATTCAGCTGTCAAAGAACATTTCAGTTGTTCCAACCTTTTTCAATTATAAATAAAGCTGCTGTGAAGGTTTGTGTACAGATTTTTGTGTGAACATAAATTTTAATTTCTCTGGGATCAATGCCCAAGAGTGCAATGGCTAGGTCTCAGGATAAACACATGTGTTTAGTTTTATAAGAAACTGAAATTATTCCAGAGTGGCTGCACCATTTTACATTCCTACCAGCAATGTATGAGAAATCCAGTTTCTCCATATCCTTATCTGCATTTAGTGTTATCACCATATTTTATCTTAGCTGTTCTAATAGGTGTGTGGTTATACCTTATTATATTTTCAATTTGCAGTGAAATTAATTTTAAGAATATATTTTGTTTAACCCAAATATATCCAGAATATTATCATTTTAACATGTAATCAAGATAAAATAATTAATAATACATTGTACATTCTTGTTGTACTAAGACTTTGAAATCCTATGTGTTTTACACTTAAAGTGCGTCTCATTTCCAACTGACCACATTTTAACTGCTAGTGATTAATGGCTACTGTATTATACAGTGCAGTTCCAGAACAGCAAGAAGTAGGTGACGAACTTGTAGATCAAGTTACTGAAAAGTATATATTTTTTCTTTACAGGAAATATAACTTTGTTTTTCTCTTTCACAGGAAAGGAATAACAAAACATTCTCTTAATCATCATCCTCTTCCAGAGCAGCTGGACGCGATTTCCTCTACCAATGACAGCCATGAAAACGACATAAGTTCCCAAAGGTAATAACAAAAAGTGTACTTGTTTGCTTATTGCACTTGATAATGGCAAAAGTTTTGTTTTTTTGCCTTAGGATTGGTATCAAGCCTTGTACTAATGAAAGAAAACAAGAATTTTTATCACATTTTTTCAATACCATTCAACTTTCATTCTGGAACAGCTAATGGAAACACACTTATTTTTATAACCTTTGAAAAGCAGTATTATGAAGTAGTTAAAAACAGAGACTCAGGAGGAATCCAAACAGATCTGATTTTTAATCCTAGTTTTGTCATCTATTAGCTGAATAATATTGGGCAAGTTACTTATCTGGTAATAGTATCTCTTAAAGGGTGTTCTGAATATAAATGAGATAAAATACAGTAAATGCTGAGTAAATATTAGCTGAAGTTATTATTTTAAGAAATAGAGGATACGGTAACTTCACAGAGGGTTCTGAGAAGCAATGTGGTATCATAGAAAAATTACAGTCATAAAACCTAGTTTCAACACCTAGTACTAAATCTCAGATTCTTTGTCTTAAAAAAGGGGTTGAGTTCTGCATCACCAGGTTGTTGTGAGGATAAAATGGGGTTAATATCTGTGAAAGTGCTTGGTAAACTAAAAGTGCCATACAAGTTCACATACTATTCTGTGTGAATTCCTAGACGTTTCTGAAATGTCTTTAGTTCTCAAGGGTAGATATTATAAATGGAATGTTAAAGTATTCATTGTAAACTAAGACTAGAATTATTTAGAATGGCTGACATCAATTCTGTAGGAATTAGATCCGACTTTACTATGATGCTTCAAGTCCTTCATGTATTTTTGCCTCTGTGGATATATTTCTACACATGCTTATCACCTCATAGATTGCTGAGTAGTTAATGCTGCAGAAACTTGAGGAAATATAAGAATTTTTCTGTTTTCTCTTCTCCTTCCAAATTGTGCATTTAGTGAGTCTGACATCACACAAGAATCACCTTTTACATCAGCTGACACTGGGAATTCAAGGTCTGCTTTTCCAAGTTATACAGGCACAGGGATCTCTACTGAAGGCAGCTCGGACTTCTCCTGGGGATATGGTGTGAGTTTTATGTTATTGGTCTGATGGATTGCTTGGGAGACTGTTCTGGGAGTTAGCATTTGTCAGTTTGGTCAGTATATTTCATGCCTTCCCTCTCCTACACTGTTTATTTTTAATTTAATTTAATTTTATTTGGCCGTGTCACGCAGCGTGCGGGACCTTAATTCCCCAACCAGGGATCGAACCTGCGCCCCCTGCAGTGGAAGCACGAAGTCTTAACCACTGGACCACCAGGGAAGTCCCTCCTACATTGTTTATTTACTCTTTAAAATAGCTGTAAAGAAGCATCAGCTTCACCCTCTTTCAATATTGTTCTGTTTTATGGATGTAGTAGTTGATCCTTAGAGATGCTTAGTGTTTGGCTTAAACACTTGCACATTGGTATGGATCTGGCCTCTGGATCTACTCCTTCTGCTGTGCTCAGTCAACTAGTGTGTCTCTCCACTACTAATATTACTTTGTTGTTTAAAATGTTTTTGAAAGTTTATTACTAAGCCATATAGACTGGGAAAATGTTTATGATATATTACTAAATGAAAAAAAGCACGTTAAAAATAAATGTATAGGGCTTCCCTGGTGGCGCACTGGTTGAGAGTCCGCCTGCCGAGGCATGGGACACGGATTCATGCCCCGGTCTGGGAAGATCCCACATGCCCTGGAGTGGCTAGGCCCATGAGCCATGGCCACTGAGCCTGTGCGTCCGGAGCCTGTGCTCCGCAACAGGAGAGAACACAACAGTGAGAGGCCCGCATACTGCAAAAAAAAATAATAAAATAAATAAATAAATAAATGTATAGTGTAGTTCTAATTTTATTTTACAGATATTTTTGCTTATATATACTAGAAAAAAAGACTAAAGATATTTACCTAAAATGTTACTCATTTATTAATTGGGTGTTGAGATAATGAGATTTATTTATTTATTCACTCATGACTATCTGCCATTATAAATATTATTTTTAAAAGACCAACAACCTTAAAAGAAAATTTAAAAAACAAATTTTATGCATGTTTCTTACCTTGATGCAATAGGTATTTTTATTTCTGTATCCTCTTTCAATCTATATTTAATGTGGCCTAGCTATAGTCATGGTGTACATACAATACTATGCTGTTTTTTTCACTTACTGTTATTTTGTAAGCACTCTTCCACAATACTGACTTTATACAATATTATTGTTAGCAACCTGCTTTCTTTACAAAAAGCCTGCTAATTGTTACAACCTTTTTGTCACCATGAGTTATTTTCTAGTCATTTTAAGTTGGATGTATATATAGTTGCCTTACATAGTTGTATGATATATGTGCATCCTGATCTGCTTCTTCATTCACCATTATTTCATATAGACATTTTCTTTTACTACTTCCATACTTGTCAATTTGAATAGTTATATATAGTTATATAGCATTTCCTTGTTTTAATATATTATATCATAATTTAGTAATTTCATTATTATCTGATACTTGGGTTTTCAGTTTTTATTTATTCAACAAATATTTATTGAGCGCATTTCTTGTCAGACACTGTATTTGGGAATATGGGGTGAATGAGACTTACATGATTCAGTAGTCTAATGAGGGAGATTGACAAAAGCAAATGAACAAAATAACTACAAAAGGTCATAAGTACTCTAAGGAAGACAACAGGGAGCTGAAATAGAACACTATAAGGGGGATTCACTTTAGGTAGAGTATCATGTAGGGTAGATCTGAGACATGAAGACTGAAGAGTTAACTACGTGAAGAATGAGGAAAAGAGCTTCCAGCAGGTAACCAGCAGCATCTGCAAAGGCCCTAAGGAGGAAGAGATCTTCATGTTTCCAAGGGAAAGTGTTTGGTATGTTCTTGGAACTGGAAAAAGGTCAGGGTGGCTGAAGGATGGTGTACCAGGGGAGAAAGCGCTAATGAGACTGGAGAGGTAGGCAGCACTAGATCTTGTAAGGCATTGTAGGCCATGGTAAAGAATTTAAATTTTATCCTTACGTAATGATTTAATTAATTTGATGACTTATTTTGAGGTTTTAGTGTACTGACTATATATTTCCATCAGTTATCTCTATATTTTAATTAGTATCTCTTTATAAGTTATGAATGTCATACAAATGTTTCCCATTTCCCTGCTTTCCTTTTGGTCTTTATTGTGTAGCAGATTTTTTTTAAAAAATTCAAATATAACCATTTTACTTTTGACCTTAATTTATTTGCTAGTCAGGATTTTATCTTTAGAAAGATGGAATATTATAATATTCTTCTTCATAGCTTTTTAATAGAATTTTGCATGTTTAACTTTTTAACTCACCAGACTTTTAAAATAGTATATGGTGTGAGGATAATTAAGTTCTTTTACTGTTGAACCTACTTTGTTTGAACAATTTTTCTACATTTGACTTAATGTGTTAGGGTTTTCATGATATTTTAAAAATCTTGGAAAATCTGTTAGTGTTCATTAAAAAACATGTATTATTTAGTATTTGTGTTCTCTTTGCTCTTTCAGATAAATTTTATTTTCCCTTGTATGAAATTTTATAAAATATTCATGAGGGATTTAATTGATATTGCATTATAACATTATATTAAATTAGGTGCAGGGAGAACTAAAATTTATTGAAATTTATTAAAATTTATTGTACTAATCGCTTTATAAACACATTTCAGTCATTTTGTACCTTAACCGAACTTAGTATTCTACCTAGAAATATAGTTTACTTAGATCTTCCTTTAATTTAATCTGCTTTATCATTTCATTATTTATTTTGAGTAAATCTCTTGTTGTAAGATACAACTGATATTAAAATTGAACTTAGTATTTAATTATACATTTTCCTTGCTTTTGAACTTAGGTGTTTTTGAGTTATCACTGGTATATAGGAATACAGTTTTCCCCCCAATTTAACTAATGGCCTACTACTTTGCCAAATATATTTATAATCATGCTGGCGTTTATATTCTTAGGTTTATTTCTTTTAAAATATTGTTTTAAAATTAACAAAGTTGGGGACTTCCCTGGTGGTCCAGTGGGTGAGACTTCGCCTTCCAATGTAGGGGGTGTGGGTTCGATCCCTGGTCGGGGAACTAGGATCCCACATGCCTTGGGGCCAAAAAACCAAAACATAAAACAGAGGCAGTGTTGTAAGAAGTTCAATAAAGACTTTAAAAATGGTCCACATTAAAAAAAAAAAAGTCTTAAAAAAATTAACAAAGTTATTATAATGATGTGAAGGAAGACTTTCCTTTTTTATTCTAATTATATCTATTATTTAAAATTTTATAGTCAACAATCATAAAAATATCTAACCCAGTTCTATTCTATTTTAGTTTTATGTACTTCGGATTGATTTTTTTTTAAATAATCAAATAAGGTTTATTCTAGGAATACAAAGATGGGTCAATATCTGTAAATGTATTAATATGTTTAACATCAGTGAATTAAAGGAAAAAATATGATCAAGCCAATAGATGTTAAAAAGATACTTGATAAAATTCAAAAACCATTCCTATAAAAATTCTCAATTAGATAGGGAAGGAAACCCTTGAAACTTGATAATGACTATTTGCCAGTTGAATATCAGTTTAAATGGCAAAACACTAAAGCTGTTTCAGTTACAGCAAGGAACCAGACAGGGATTCTCTATTTACAAATTTAATTGATTCCTTTGCTACCTTTGTACATTTTAATTTTTACATAAAGCTTGTCATTATACACTCTATCCAGGGCTATTTGTTTTTCCACTTAACACTATCAATATATTTTGAAGAATATATTACATTATAATATAGTATATTATGTATATTATACTATATTCAAATATATTATATATATTATAGAAAAACTAACTGCTTTGTTCTTTGATGGCTGCATAGCCATTGCTGTTACAAAAAAGTGCTGCATTTATGACCCTGTAACATATATTATTCTACATATATATGAACATATCTGAGCATAAGTTTCTAGAGGTGGAATGCTGCTCAAAAGATACATGCTTTTGTAATTTTGAAAGTTGTTACCAAATTGACCTCTGTAAAAGTTATTACAATCTGCAATCTCACCAGGAACATATGAAAGAGCCTATTTTCTTACACTCTTGACCAAAACAGTGAATTATCAAACTTTTTCATCTTTGCCAGAGTTTTAGTTTTTTTTATTTAAAGGTACCTGATGCAGTGGGGTTGATTAGAAAAGAAAAGTTGCACACCTTACAGAAAACTGCATAACTTACATATTGGGTGTGCATGTGTGTGTGTGTGTGTGTGTATGTGTGTATGTGTGTACACAGATCAAGATATAGACAATCAGCATCCCACAAGGCTCCTAGATGCCCTCTCCCAACCCCAAAGGTAACCACTATTCTGACCTCTATCACCAGGTTTACTTGTTCTTGCCCTTCATATAAATGGAATCCTACAGTATGTATTTTTTATATCTGGCTTCTTTTGCCTAGAACTGTTTGAAAAGTTCATACATGATGCACATATTTGTAGTCTGTGAATTGCCTGTTAGTATTTTCATACTCATTTATTATTTTATTTATCATTTTCATATTAATTAGTAGGAGTTCTTTGTCTTTATTTATTTATTTTTATTTTTTTTGCGCTACGCGGGCCTCTCACTGTTGTGGCCTCTCCCGTTGCGGAGCACAGGCTCCAGACGCGCAGGCTTAGCGGCCATGGCTCATGGGCCTAACCGCTCCGCGGCATGTGGGATCTTCCCAGACCGGGGCACGAACCCGTGTCCCCCTGCATTGGCAGGCGGACTCTCAACCACTGCGCCACCAGGGAAGCCCTGTATTTATTTTTAAATTTATTTTAACTTATTTTTTATTTATTTATATTTTGGCTGTGTTGGGTCTTCCTTGTTGTGCACGGGCTTTCTCTAGTTGTAGTGAGTGGGGGCTACTCGTTGTTGTGGTGCGCGGGCTTCTCATTGCAGTGGCTTCTCTTGTTGTGGAGCACGGTCTCTAGGCGTGCAGCCTTCAGTAATTGTGGCATGAGGGCTCAGTAGTTGCGGCACAAGGGCTCAGTAGCTGTGGCTTGTGGGCTCTAGAGTGCAGGCTCAGTAGTTGTGGCGCACGGGCTTAGTTGCTCCACGGCATGTGGGATCTTCCCGGACCAGGGCTCGGACCTGTGTCCCCTGGATTGGCAGGCGGATTCTTAACCCCTGGTACCTCTTTGTCTTTTAGATTAGGGGTGGTGTACTTTTTGTGTAAAGGACTAGATGGTAAATATTTCAGACTCTGCAGACTCTGTCAGGACACTCAACTCTCACTGAGAAGGCAGCCATAAGTAGTGTATAAGTAGATGGGCAGACAGTGTTCCAATAAATTTTATTTACAAAATAGGCTGTGGGCTGGATTTGTCCCACTGGTCATAGTTTGCTGACCCCTGTTCTAAGTAGTTATATAATGTCCACTCTCCCTGTACAACTATAGAACTTTTGGTATTGTACCCAGTTGAAAATTTATTTACCAACATCTGTTACAGGTAGAGGTAGCTAATGAATTGTACAATAAGTCAGGAGATGGGGCTTTCTGGAATGCCGTTTTTTCCAGAAAAAATTCTGGAAAATTCCTAATTCCTAATTAGGAGAATTCTTAATTAGGAATTCTCCTAATTCCTGCCTGGAACATGGAACTATGGCTAAAGGTAAAGCAGCCTTGGACCATAAAGCATCACTGAGGATGGAAATGATAGAAGAAATTGAGTCCTTGATATCCATGGAGGCACCATATCAGCTTTTAATGCCTACCCCTAGATTTAATTTTTTTGAGAGAGAAATTAAACTTTTATCTTGTTTAAGTCACTTGTTTTTATTAGTAGTAACTAAATGCAGTTAATCACTGATACACTCATTCTTTGTTAAATGTATTGCAAATATCTTTTCCTGGTCTGTGGCTTTTGTAACTTTCACAGTTCCCACGCTTAAGTCTTTAATCCCCTGGAATAGTTTTTTGTATATGGTATATAGCAGGAACATAATTTTAATTTTTCCATATGGATAATGAATTGTTTCAGCACCATTTACTGACTAGTTCAGGATTTCTAAGCAAGGGCATTTTTGGCATTTTGGATATGGCTGTTGTACAGTAATGTCCCATGTATAGCAGGATATTTAGTATTAATGATCCCTGCCTATTAAATACCTGTAGCAACCTCTAGTCATTGTGATCACTAAAAATGCACATATATATTTCCAGCTTCTTCCATCAAAGGTAGCATTATTTCCGGAAAGTACTGTTGCATCCTTTCTCCATTGATTTGCTATGTTACCTCTGTTATAGATTAAGTTTTAAAATATGAAATGGTCTGTTCCTGGGCTCTCTAAACTGTTCTATTCTACACTCATGCGAATACAACTGGTTTTAATTAAACTATAGCTTTATAATAATCTATAATATGTGATAGGGAAGTCTTACTACATTATTGATAATTGTCTTGGCCAACCTTTTTTATGTATGTTAGAATATGATTATTAAATTGCATAGGTCGATTTGGGGAGGACTGCTATCTTTACGATAGTGAGTTTTCCTAATCATGAATTTGATATATAAATCTTTCCATTTATTATCCATTTCTTTAATGTCTTTTAATACATTTTTTATAATTTTATCCATAAAAGTAATATACATTTGTTGAAGATTTATTCCTAGGTACCTTGCATGGTATATTAAAAATCATATTTTTAATCTATTTGTTGCTGGTATATAGGTGTAGAGTTCATGTTTTGTTGTTTTAAATTTATTTATTTTTGGCTGTGTTGGGTCTTCGTTGCTGTGCGTGGGCTTTCTCTAGTTGCGGCGAGCAGGGGCTACTCTTCGTTGTGGTGTGTGGGCTCCTCATTGCAGTGGTTTCTCTTGTTGTGGAGCACGGGCTCTAGGTGTGCGGGCTTCAGTAGTTGTGGCACACGGGCTCAGTAGTTGTGGCTCACGGGCTCTAGAGCACAGGCTCAGTAGTTGTGGCACACGGGCTTAGTTGCTTCGCAGCATGTGGGATCCTCCTGGACCAGGGTTCGAACCCGTGTCCCCTGGATTGGCAGGCGGATTCTTAACCACTCCACCACCAGGGAAGTCCCAGAGTTCATGTTTTCTAAGGGAACTGAGCTCTAGGCTAATGTCGGCTTCTGGCAGAAATTTATATTCTTTGTCATGTGTTTAACTTTTGATATTTCATTTAAATGTTTTAATAGATTTCTCATCTGTTTAATACTAGACTTTCATTGGATTTATTATTTTTACTTTTTTTTACTGTTATAGTCACATACATAAAATTCACTCTTTTAAAGTGAACAATTAAGTGATTTGCAGTATATTCACAGAGTCATGCAACTATCCTATCATTTTCATCACCCCAAAAAGAAACCCTGTCTCCATTAGCAATTACTCTTCATTTCTCTCTCCACCCAGCCCCTGGCAACCACTAATCTGCTTTCTGTCTGTATGGATTTGCCTATTCTGATATTTCATATAAATGAATCATACAGTATATCACCTATTGTGTCTGGCTTATTTCACCTAGCGTATGTTCAGATTTTATCCGTGTTATAGCATGTGTCAGTACTTCTTTTTTATTAATGAACATAATTTCATTGCATGGATATACCAATTTTGTTTATTCATCAGATGGACATTTGGATTGTTTCACTTTTTTGCTATTATGAATAATGCTACTATGAACACTTGTATACAAGTTTTTCTGTGGACATGTTTTGAATATTCTTAGGTATACACCTAGGAGTGGAATTTCTAGGTCATATAAAAACTCTATGTTTAATATTTTGAAGAATACATTTCTCTTTGAAACTTATAGCTATAATTGTGATTGTTTTCAAGGTTCCTGGTTAGTATATAAATAATGTTGATATTTTCCTTGGATTACACAAACATTTCATTGCAGATTTCACATGTATGTCAGAGTAGGTAATTCCTGTGAAATCCATTATTAGTAATAGATTGTGTCTTAATCAAATTCAAGTTTTGTGATCAAAGTTGCAATTACTGCACATTGTGTTTTCTTAATAACTTGGAAACAACCTCAAACTTACAGAAAAGTTGTAAGTATAGTAAAAAGAACAGTCATCCCTTGGTATCCATAAGGGATTGGTTCCAGGACCCCCTGTGGATACCAAAATCCAGGGATGCTCAAGTCTCATATAAAATGGTGCAGTATTTGCATATTACCTACGCATATCCTTCTGTACACTTTAAATCCTTTCTAGATTGCTTATAATACCTAATATAATATAAATGTGTTTTACATTTACAAACCCATGAATATGGAGGCCAACTGTTTTTTTCCTGAATGGTTTGAGAGTAAGTTACTGACATGATACTCCCTTGCACCAAATATTTTAGTGTATATTTCCTTCAAGTAAGGACACACTACATTACTAGAGGGCAAGAATCAAATTCAGGAAATTAACACTGATATATTGCTACCACCTAATCCATAGATCCCATTAAAGTTTCACTAGTTGTCCCAATGATACCCTTTATAGCAAAAGTTTATATCACATTGTCAAGTCTCTTTAGTCTCCCTCAATCTGGAACAGTTCTTGAGTCTATGATATGACAGAAATGAGCTTGTTTTTCTCATTGCATTCTATTAGGTGGCACATAATTCCATTTGTCCCATTATTAATGTTGTTCACTTTGATCACTTAATTAAGGTGATTTTCCTTTGCATTTGCAAGTATTTTATTGGGGATATATGTATATGTATAGCTGATTCACTTTGTTATAAAGCAGAAACTAAAACACCATTGTAAAGCAATTATATATACTCCAATGAAGATATTTTTTAAAAAAGTATTTTACAGGGCGGTACATTGAAATTATGTACCTACTATCCTGTTCCTCCTCAGACTTTCAATTTATGATTTACATCAGTGTAGACTCAAGGATTCCTATTTTGTTCAGTTAGTTATAATATACAATACATCATTATTTCTTGAAGTTCCAATTGTCCCAGATTTGGCCCACAGAATTCCCTTCAAGCTGCTTCTGTGCCATTTTGACATGTTCCCATCCTTCTTTAAATATTTCCTTACTTTCTGGCACAAGATATCCAGGCTTATTTTGTACTTTCTTTGCCCCAACTCTGGAATCAGCCAATTCTTTAAGAAGCCCTGGTTCCTTTTATGCCATGTTTAGAAACAAAGATTTGGGTGCTAAGCGTGCTCATTGCTTTTTAGGTGTCACTTATTCCCAAACCCTCCCAGTGGACAGAACTAGGGAATATAAGTACTCCTCCTATCCCACTGTGAAATGACAAGGTTCATTCTAGTTTTTTCCTTTTCTAATTTGTAACTTCTTTCTCTGACAGTGATAAACGTGGCTTCCGTTATTCTTAATATATTTACTTATTTGATTAGTCCCCCTGAACATAACCAGTTCCCCACTAATCCACTGCCTCTTAACCTCTGCAAATGCTCTTCTCACTCCACATATGTTTCAACACCCTGTGCTGAGTCACTGACCCTTGCACTCTCACACCCAATGAATGATCTCCTCATCCCACTCAGAGTCAGACACCCAATGTTGTCCTCTCCTCCAAATAGGCACCTTCCTCAGGCTGCTTGGGTATCACCCTGTGTGGGGCTGCCGACTCCCCACATGGTAACTTTCTTCTCCATTGCTGTTCCAACATTATAAGCTGGCTGCTCTCCCGCAAGGACATCCTCCTTATCTCATTTGTGCTCCATCACCCTGCAACAACCTGCTCCCCATGCAAACACCCACTGTGGCAGATTATATTTTCAAAAGTCATGCCAATATATATCCCATCTGACATGCCTTTATTACAAGATACTGATATTCCTCCACTGAAGAGATAGGCTCTATGTTCTTTCCCTTTGAACCTGAATGGACTATTTAACTGCCTTAATCAGTAGAATGCAGTGAAAGTGATGCTGCATGATTTTTTAGGTTAGAAAGCAACACAGCTTCTGCCTGCCTCTTTCTGTTTCTCTCTCTCTGGATGCTTGACCTTGGAATTCAGCCACTATGTTGTGAGAAAGTTCAAACCACATGGAAAAGCCCATATAGAAAGAAACTGAAGCCCCCAGCTGAAAGCCAGCATCAATTGCCAGATATTTGAGTGAATGAACACTCAGATGCTTTCAGCTCTAAGCCTTTGAGCTTTTCAACTGGTATCCCAGATGCTGTGGAGAAGAGAAACCAT
>NW_006781396.1:271799-309760 GCF_000442215.2 Lipotes vexillifer | reverse complement strand
TTCCTGCTGTGAGCTATGTAAATTCCAGGCACATGAAAACCTGGAAAGATAATACATGATTATTGCTATTTTGAGCCATTCAGTTTTGGAGTAATCTGGTACACTGCCAAAGTAATTAGAACACCCCTCTCACACTGCTCAGGGTCAGAAAAACTGCTTAGATGTTCTCTTTACCTCTCTTAGGCTCCTATCATACAACAGGCTGTCTTCCTACACAGACGCCGTCTTTACTGTGCTTAGGTTCCAATATCTTATAACAGGCTGCCTTCCCAGGTTGATGCCTTCCTTATTCTGTTTTGGCTCTGAAACTCCATGCTGACTGTCTCTTGAGGCATTGGTTAACAGGCAGCCCATATCTATAATCCCTAAGAGAAAAGAAACTCATAAGGTAGGCAGGCCCCTGTTTACCCTGGCTCCCTGCCTGGGAATAATTTTCTGACTATGGAATTGTAAGATAGAGTCCAAACAAAGCACAGTGGTCCCATTTTGCTGAGTAACAGAGATCAGAGTTCAGGGCAGATGAAGCAGTTGGAATCTTTAGGACACAGGGAGATAAAGAACACCAGAAACTAAATAGGTGGGTAAATAGAAAAGTCTATATTTTTTAGTGATTTCTCTAAAGGATAACTGACTGAATAAAGTAAAGCATGTGCAAGATGGAGTTTATATTTGTAGAAGTAAAAGCTGAGACAAATATAGCTCAAAGGATGGGTGAATATAAATGGAATTATATACTGTTATACGATTATTACATTTGTGAAGTGTCAGGTATCAAGACAAGTGGGAAGTATGAAGAGGGAGGTATGAAGTGGTAAAATATTGACTAACTAGACTTTGATAGGTTAAGAATGCACATTATTAGCCCTAGAGCAAGCATTAAAAAATTATAAGAAGAATAAGTAAGATGCCAATAGGGGAAATAAAATGGAATACTAACAAATATTAGATTAACCTAGAATAAGACAGGAAAGGAAAAGAACAAGAAAGGACCCCCCCCCAAAAAAAGGGACAAATGGAAAAGAAACAGCAAGATGGTAGATTACAACCCAACCATGTCAATAATTAAAACAAAAAAAAATGGAATGGATAAAAAATGGATAAAACACAGAATGGATTAAAAAAAAAACAAGACTCAACTATATACTATATGGAAGAGACTAACTCTAAATATAAAGACAAAGATTGAAATTAAAAGGACAGAGAAAGTTATACTGTGCACACAATAGGCTTATATTAATATGAGACAAAATAAACTTCAAGACACAGAGTTGGTTACTAGGAAAGAGGAATATTTTTTAGGGGTAAAAAGGCAGTTTGGGGGCTTCCCTGGTGGCACAGTGGTTAAGAATCCTCCTGCCAATGCAGGGGACATAGGTTCGAGCCCTGGTCTGGGAAGATCCCACATGCTGCGGAGCAACTAAGCCCATGTGCCACAACTACTGAGCCTGCGCTCTAGAGCTGATACCCACAACTACTGAGCCCGTGTGCTGAAACTACTGAAGCCTGTGCACCTAGAGCCCATGCTCTGCAACAAAAGAAGCCACCGCAACAAGAAGACCGCACACCATAAGGAGGAAAGCCCGCATGCAGCAATGAAGACCCATCACAGCCAAAAAAAAAAAAAGGCAGTTTGGGGACATCCCTGGCAGTCCAGTGGTTAATGCTCCACACTTCCACTGCAGGGGGCATGGGTTCGACCCCTGGTCAGGGAATTAAGATCCTATATGCCATGCAGCCAAAAAAAAAAAACTGTTTTAAAAAAAATGCTTGCATTCCTATACACTAATGACGAAAAATCAGCAAGAGAAACTAAGGAAACAATCCCATTTACCATTGCAACAAAAAGAATAAGATACCTAGGAATAAACGTACCTAAGGAGGCAAAAGACTTGTACTCAGAAAACTATAAAACACTGATGAAAGAAATCAAAGATGATGTAAACAGATGGAGAAATATACCATGTTCTTGGATTGGAAGAATCAACATTGTGAAAATGACTATACTACCCAAAGCAATCTACAGATTCAATGCAATCCCTATCAAACTACCAATGGCATTTTTCACAGAACTAGAACAAAAACTTTCACAATTTGTATGGAAACACAAAAGACCCCGAATAGCCAAAGCAATCTTGAGAAAGAAAAATGGAGCTGGAGGAATCAGGCTTCCTGATTTCAGACTGTACTACAAAGCTACAGTAATCAAGACAGTATGGTACTGGCACAAAAACAGAAATATAGATCAATGGAACTGGATAGAAAGCCCAGAGATAAACCCACGCACATATGGTCACCTTATTTTTGATAAAGGAGGCAAGAATATACAATGAAGAAAAGACAGCCTCTTCAATAAGTGGTGCTGGGAAAACTGGACAGCTACATGTAAAAGAATGAAATTAGAACACTCCCTAACACCATACACAAAAATAAACTCAAAATGGATTAAAGACCTAAATGTAAGGCCAGACACTATAAAACTCTTAGAGGAAAACATAGGCAGAACACTCTATAACATACATCACAGCAAGATCCTTTTTGACCCACCTCCTAGAGAAATGGAAATAAAAAAAAAAATAAACAAGTGGGACCTAATGAAACTTAAAAACTTTTGCACAGCAAGGAAACCATAAACAAGACGAAAAGACAACCCTCAGAATGGGAGAAAATATTTGCAAATGAAGCAACTGACAAAGTATTAATCTCCAAAATATACAAGCAGCTCATGCAGCTCAATATCAAAAAACAAACAACCCAATTAAAAAATGGGCAGAAGACCTAAAGAGACATTTCTCCAAAGAAGATATACAGACTGCCAACAAACACATGAAAGAATGCTCAACATCACTAATCATTAGAGAAATGCAAATTAAAACCACAATGAGGTATCACCTCACACCAGTCAGAATGGCTGTCACCAAAAAATCTATAAACAATAAATGCTCGAGAGGGTGTGGAGAAAAGGGAACCCTCTTGCAGTGTTGGTGGGAATGTAAACTGATACAGCCACTATGGAGAACAGTATGGAGGTTCCTTAAAAAAACTAAAAATAGAATTACCATATGACCCAGCAATCCCACTACTGGGCATATACCCTGAGCAAACCATAATTCAAAAAGAGACATGTACTACAATGTTCATTGCAGCACTATTTACAATAGCCAGGACATGGAAGCAACCTAAGTGTCCATCGACAGATTGAGGCCACTCTTCCTGGCTTACTGTCTCCTCACATGACCTTTCTCCTGGGCAAAGGCACAGGTAGAGAGATCTCTGGTGTCTCTTCCTCTTCTTATAAGAACACTAATCCTATCAGATTAGTGCTCCACCCTTATGACCTCATTTTACCTTAATTTCCGACTTAAAGGCTTTATCTCCAAATAGAATCATGTTGCAGATTAGGGCTTCAACATATGAATTTGAGGAGGACACAATTCAGTCCATAACAACGTACACCAGGAAGATGTAACAATTCTAAATAAGTAAGCATCTAATTGAGTTTCAAAATGTATGAAGAAAAACTGATGAAACTAAAGAGAGGACTAGGTGAATCCACAACTATTGTTAGAGATTTTAGTTATTAATAAAACAATTCGAAAATCAGTAAAAACATAAAAGATCTTATGCTATACCCAACAAATGCAGAGTACATATCTTTCTCAAGAACATATGGAATGTTGACAAGGACAGACTGTATGGTGGGCCATAAAATATATCAGTATTGTTCAAAAGATTAAATCTGGGCTTCCCTGGTGGCGCAGTGGTTGAGAGTCCACCTGCCGATGCAGGTGACACGGGTTCATGCCCCAGTCTGGGAAGATTGCACATGCTGCAGAGTGGCTGGGTCTGTGAGCCATGGCCGCTGAGCCTGCGCATCCGGAACCTGTGCTCTGCAAGGGGAGAGGCCACAACAGTGAGAGGCCCGTGTACCGCAAAAAAAAAAAAAAAAAAATCCAAATTTACGGATGCAGCTAAAGTAGTTCTTATAAAGACATTTATACCTTTAAATACCTATTTTAGAAAAAGAAGAAAGCTTTAAAATGAGTAACCTAAGTTTCTACCTTAAGATGCTAGGAAAGAAGAGTAAATTAAATCCAAAGTAGAATGAAAGAATTAAAAGCAAAATTAATGAAATAGAAAATAGGTAAATAAAAGAAAATGAACAAGTCCAAGAGTTGATTCTTTGGAAAGATTAATAATTAATAAGCCCTCTAGTGATACTAGTCAAGGAAAAGCAATAAAATGCAAATTACAAATATCAGGAATGAAAGAGATGTCACTACAAATTCTACAGACATTAAAAGAATATTAACAGAATAATATATACAATTTTATGCCAATAAATTCCATAACTTAGATGAAATGGACAAATTCCTCAAAAATCTGAATAGTTGTAAAACTCTTAAACTAAATCATGCAACTCTCACAGAGAAAGCTCTAGGCTCAGGTGGAAGAACATACATTTGTGGAAGAAATAACAGTCACACAAACTTTTCCCCAAAACAGGAGCATTTTCAATTCACTTTATGGGTCAGCATAATATTGATGCCAAAACCTGACAAAGACAATATAATAAAAGAAAATTATGAGATGGGACTTCTAAATAGTGTGGCAGAGTGAGTAGCTTGACAAATCTTCCCCAAAAGCAACAATAAACAGGATATAATTGTCTAAAGCAATCATTTCAGGATTCTGAAAATTGACTAAAGGTACACAGCAAATGGAGTAGCAGTTATTCATGAAAATCAATAGAACTTTGAGTTAGGAACAATAAGAGTCTGTTCAACTTTAAAGGGACAAGCTGTGAAAACTAGCAGCTTCACCACCAGAGAGGGCTCAATAGATTTGGAATGGAACTTGGATGAACTCTAAGTTCAACAGCATTGTCATCAACAGTAGCACATTTGGTAGCATATGAACAAGGAAAAACAGTGGCTCAGATAGTCTGAGGTTTCAATACTAGCTGGGGCAAGAAATGGATTGGCAGACTATCCAGAAATTTATTAAGGAGGTCTGGGAAATAAGTCATAGAAGGCCCTAATAAACTCTCGACATATCCATGCAGGAGAGACCAGAGAGGGCCCAAACTATGCACACACAAATGGCTGACTATGAGTCAGCACACAAATGCAAAGGAGATGAGAGGGCACAGAAATTAAGAGCCAAGGCAGCCATAAAAACTGCTTGAATTTGAACACAAAGTAAACTTTAAGACATAAAATACTACTAGAAACAAAAGGACATCTCCATAATGATAAAAAGGACAATTCTTTAGGAAAATAAAGTAGTTATAAATGTATACACATCTAACAACGAAGCCTTAAAGCATATGAAGCAAACTACAGAATTTAAAAGAGAAATGGGAAATATAACAGTTGTAGCTGGAGACTTCAATACCCCACTCTCAATGCTTGGTAGAACAACTAAACAGAAGGTCAGCAAGGATATTGAAGACCTGAACAGTGCTATCAACCAGCTTGACCTAATTGATTCTATCCAATGATAGCAGAATATATAATCTTCAAGCATACAAAAAACAAGTCTCATAAATCTAAAAGGATTGAAATTGTACTAGGTATGGTCTCCAACCATGTTGGAATTAAGTTAGAAATCAACAATGGATATAAATTTGGGATATCCCCAAGTATTTGAAAATTAAACACTGTTCTTTTAAATAACTGATGGGTTAAAGAACAATCTATAAGGGAAGTTAGAAAATATTTTCAATTGAATGAAAATGGAAAAGCAGAATATCAAAATTTGTAAGACATAACTAAAGTGGTGCTTAGAGGGAAACTTACAGCTTTAAATACCTATAGAAAAAGAAATCAAGCTTATAGACACGGAACAGATTGCTGATGACGGAGGTGGGGTTGGGGGGTTGGGTGAAATCGGTGAAGCATGTCAAAAGGTACAAACTTCCAGTTATAAAATAACTAAGTCATGGGGATGTAATGTACAGCATGGTGACTATAGTTAATAATACTGTATTACATATTTGAGAGGTGCTAAGAGAAAAGATCTTAAAAATTCTTATCATAAGGAAAAAACTTCTGTAACTATATATGGTGATGTGCTATGGAGATCAATTCACTATATATACAAATATTGAATCATTATGTTATATACCTGAAATTAACATAATGTTATATATCAATTATACGTCAACAGAACAAAAGTGCCTACAGAAAAATGGAGCATACTGAATCAATAACATAAGCTTCCACCTTAAGAAACTAAAATAGACCAAATTAAATCCAAAGCAAGCAGAAGGAAGGAAATAAAATAATACAGATGAGAGTAGAAATTAATGAAACAGGAAACAGAAAAACAATAGAGAAACTCAATAAAGTCAAAGTTCTTTGAAGAGTCAACAAAATTGATAAGTCTTTAGCTACTTTGACCAAGAAAAAAGACGACATAAATTAACAAGATTAGAAATAAAAGTGAGGACATAACTGTTAACCTTACAGAAAGTAAAAGGACTAGGGAAATATAATAAGCAGCTTCATGTCAAGAAATTAGATAACTTAGATATAACAGATAAATTTCTAGGAAGACACAATTACCAAACTGACTCAAAAAGACATTAAAAATCCATACAGATATATATTAATTAAAGAAATTAAATAAGTAATTTAAAATCTTCCTACAAAGAAAAGCCCAGGCACAGATGGCTTTACTGGTAAATTCTACCAAATATTCAAAGAATAAATAATAACCATCTTTCAGAAAATAGAGGAAGAGACAGTTCCCAACTCATTCAGTGAAGCTAATATTACCCTGATACCAAAGCCAGACAAAGACACCAGAAGAAAAGAATTCTGTATGTAAAAAATTCTCAGGAATTCACAAAATGAACAAACAGAACTGATTAGCACTAATACATGAGTTTAACAAGGCCACAAGATACAAGGTCAGTATAAAAACATCAACTGTATTTCTATATATGCTTAAATATTTAAAGAAGAAATAATACCAATCTTTCAGAAAAGAGGGAATGGTTCCTAAATCATCCTATGAGGCCATCCTATAACACAAAAGTCAGACAAAGACATCACATGAAGAGAAAACTACAAATTAATATTCCTCTCGAAATTATACAAAAAACTTTAAATTATTAGCAAACCTAATCTATCAACATAAAGGGATTATTTACCCTGATTGAGTGGGATTTATCCACAGAATGCACAGCTGGTTCAACATCAGAAAATTAAATTAATACATTATAGTAATGTGAAAAACTGACATGATTATCTCAATAGACACTTTGAAAAAGCATATGATAAAATCCAACACCCACTCATCATAAAAACTCTCAAAAAACTAGAAAATAAAAGGGAACTTCATCAACCTGACAAAAGGCACCTAAAGCTAATAGTGTATGTAATGGGAAAAGACTGAATATTTTCCTCTTCAGATCAGAACAAGATAAAGATGTCCATTCTTGCCACCTTTATTCAGCATTGTATTGGAGGTTCTAGTCAGTGCAATAGACCAAAATAAGGAAGTAAAAGGCATCCACAGTGGAAAGGAATAAGTTAAACTATCTTCATTCACAGATGACATGATGTAGAAAATCCTAAAACTTTCCCTCCGCCCCCAGCCCAACTCCATCTACTAGAACTAAGAAATGAGTTCAGGACAGTCACAGTATATCAGTTCAATTTACAAAAATCAGTTGTAAATGTGGTATATTTATGTAATGTAATATTATTCAGCCATAAAAAGGAAAGAAATACTAATACATGCTACACTATGGATGAACCTTAAAAACATGCTAAGTAAAAGAAGCCAGATACAAAAGGCCACAAGTTACATGGTTTCATACATATGAAATATCCAGAGGAGCAAATCTATAGAGACAGAAAGTAGATCAGTAGTGGGCAGGGGCTGGGCAGAGAGAGGAATGGAGAGGGATGGCTAATGGAGCCAGGGTTTCTTTGGGGGTGAAAATGTTCTAGAATTAGATAGTTGTGATGGTTGCACAACTGTGCATATGCTACAAAGCACTGGGAATAAACTAAAACCACTAAATTTTACACTTTAAAAGGATGAATATCATCGTATGGGAATTGTATCTAAATTTTTAAAACCTATTGTATTTCTACACATTAGTAATGAATAATCTGAAAGTGAAAATTAAAAATAAATTCAATTCACAAAGAACAAAAAATTGTTAGGGATAAACTTAATGAAAGGAGAACAAAACTTATATACTGAAAAATTTAAAACATTGCTGAGAAAAATGAAATATACACAAATAAGAGACATTCCATGTTCATGGATTGGACGACTAAATACTGAGATGGCATTTCTCCCCAAATTGATCTATATATCCAATGCATTCCCTATTCAAATCCCATCAGGCTTTTTGTAGAAACTGATAAGCTGATCCATATTGACATGGAATTGCAAAAGACCCAGATTAGTCAAAACAATTTTGAAAAAGAAGACATGGACTTCCCTGGTGGTGCAGCAGTTAAGAATCCACCTGCCAATGCAGGGGACAGGGGTTCGAGCCCTGGTCTGGGAAGATCCCACATGCCGCAGAGCAACTAAGCCCGTGCGCCACAACTACTGAGCCCACGAGCCACAACTACTGAAGCCCACGTGCCTAGAGCCCATGCTCTGAAACAAGAGAAGCCACCACAATGAGAAGTCTGTGCACCACAATGAAGAGTAGCCCCCGCTCGCCACAACTAGAGAAAGCCTGCACACAGCAACAAAGACCCAACTCAGCCAAAAATAAATAATAAAGTAAATTAATTAATTTAACAAAGAAGACAGAGGACTTACTCTATCACATTTCAAACTTAATATAATGGTACAGTAATCAAAACAGTATGGTAATGGCATAAGGATAGGCCTATAATTCAATGACACAGAATAGAGAATCTAGAAATAAACTCATATTTATGGTCAGTTGACTTTTGGTGATGACAATTCAACAGGGAAAGGATATTTTTTCCAATAATTGTTGCAGGGACAATTGGATATCCATATGCAAATTGGATGAATTCAGACCCTTACATCATACAGAAAACTTACTCAAATTAATTATAAACTTAAATGTAAGTGCAAAAACTGTCATTCTTTTTCTTTTTTTAATTAATTAATTTATTTTTGGCTGCGTTGGGTCTTCGTTGCTGTGCGTGGGCTTTCTTTTTTAGTTACGGTGAGCGGGGGCTACTCTTCATTGCAGTGTGCGGGCTTCTCATTGCAGTGGCCTCTCTCGTCACAGAGCACCGGCTCTAGGCGCGCGGGCTCTAGAGCGCAGGCTCAGCAGTTGTGGCGCAGGGGCCTAGCTGCTCTGCAGCATGTGGGATCTTCCCGAACCAGGGCTCGAACCTGTGTCCCTGCATTGGCAGGTGGATTCCTAACCATTGCGCCACCAGGGAAGCCCCTGCCATTCTTTTAGAAGAAAACATATGAGAAAACCTGCAAGACTCTGGATTAGGCAACGAATTCATAGATACGACACAACAAAAGCACAAGCCTAAAAAAATGGATAAATTTGACTCCATCAAAATTAAAATCTTTTGTGCTCCCAAATTCACTATCAAGAAAATGAAAGAACAAGCCAGACTGGGAGAGAATATTTGCAATACATATATCTGACAAAGGACTTGTATCCAAAACTTAAAACTCCATATGGGGCTTCCCAGGTGGCGCAGTGGTTGAGAGTCCGCCTGCCGATGCAGGGGACACGGGTTCGTGCCCTGGTCAGGGAAGATCCCACATGCCGCGGAGCGGCTGGGCCCGTGAGCCATGGCCGCTGAGCCTGCGCGTCCGGAGCCTGTGCTCCGCAACGGGAGAGGCCACAACAGTGAGAGGCCTGCATACAGCAAAAAAAAAAAAAAACAACTCCATATGAAGGAGATAAATAGACCAGTTGAAAAAAAATGAGCAAAAAGCTTGGACACTCTGTAAAAGAAAACATATGAATGGCCAAGTAGCATATAGAAAGATGCTCAATATCACTATCATCAAGGAAGAGCAAATTTAAAACGGTCACGATACACACTCACTAAAATAGCTAAAACTAAAAAGACTGACAATACCTAGTATTAGCCAGGATGTGGAGCATATTTAATGCTCACACATTTCTTGTGTACAGTGCTAACCTGTACATTTATTCTGCGATATAGTTTTAGTAGTTTATTTTAACATTAAAGATCCACTCATTATAAGACCAGTAATTCTACTGCTAGGTATTTATCTGAGAGAAATAAAAATATATGTCCAGAAAAAGATTTGTGCATGAATGTTCATATATTTACTCATAATAAAAAATATTGTAAATAATGCAAATGTCCCTCAACAGGAGAATGGATAAACAAATCGTGGCATATTCTTACAACGCAATACTATGTAGTGAATGTAATGTAATGAATACTAACACGTGCAACAACATCAGTGAACCTCAAAAACATTCTGCTGAAAAAACATTCCACCTCTCTCATTGAATCTGTCATCAAGTTTTGTGTATTTTATCCTCACAATGTATCTCATGTCTTTTTTTCTTTTTCTTTTTTCTTTTTAAAAATTGAGATATAATTGACATATAACATTGCATTACTTTTAGGTATACAGAGTAATAATTTGATATATGTATATAATGCAAAACACAAAAAAGTACATCCTGCATGATCCTGGTTATATGAAGTTCTGTAACAGACAAAACTAATTTATAGTGCTATAAATCAGATCAATGGTTTCATGACATGGGGAACAGGAAACTTCAGTTGCACAGGGGTATGAGGGAACATTCTGGGGTATCAGAAATGTTCTTCTACATCTGGAAAACAATGGTGGTTACTTGGGTGAATACCTTTGTCAAATGTCATTGTGCTGTAGATACTTGAAATGTTATTGTATGTAAACTATTCCTCAATAAGGTTTATTAAACTTTTTAAATATTCAAAGAGTTAAGGGATAAGATAGCATCCATTAAAATTATTGGAGGCTTAAAACAAAGCAAGTAGAGATTTTAATTTAAGAAAAGACAGATATGAAAATTCAGTTTAAAATCTTAGACATGAATAGCATTTGAAATATCTGAGTAGATAACTGGACATAACTACTATATGTAAACTGGACCCAGTGAAACAGAATAGTAGTGAATTGAATGAGAGAACTAAGAAAATCACCTAGGGGCTTCCCTGGTGGCGCAGTGGTTGAGAGTCCGCCTGCCGATGCAGGGGACACGGCTTCGTGCCCCGGTCCGGGAAGATCCCACATGCCGCGGAGCGGCTGGGCCCGTGAGCCATGGCCGCTGAGCCTGTGCGTCCGGAGCCTGTGCTCCACAACGGGAGAGGCTACAACAGTGAGAGGCCCGCGTACCGCAAAAAATAAACAAAAGGTGTAACTCTTCTTCCACCAGAATGTAAAAGGGCACTTAAAAACAGATGAAGTAGAGAGTAAGCAGAGAATCAGATAACATAATCAGATTCACATTTTATAGCCATCCTTTTGGCTGCTGCAAAAGGATAAATTATAGGGCCAAGATTTAATGTAAACTGTCAGGTGAAAAATGCAGAATACGAAGTAATATATATATGGGATTGACTGTCTACCTTACGCTCTAAAAAAAATACTGGAACCAAGAAACTATAATAAAATTAACAATCATTATCTTTGAGTGGTAGAATTATTAGTAATTTTTATCTTTCTTTATACTTTACTGGATTTTTTTGATGAAGAAAATGTTACTTTAAAAACGTAGATATTTCCACAAATTTTCTTTAAATAGGAATAGGGAGGCCATCTGAATATTGTAAGATCCCAAAACTCACTAACTTAACTTTTCTTTCACACAAATGGACTAAATATTGAAAATAAAACAGAATCTGATTGCTTTCAACCTTTATGATTATTAACAGAGATTGAAGCTCATCTAAATATTTTGGGGTGATAATTTCTTTTAGGAACTTGATCAAAATGCCACTGAAAAAGTCCACGCAATGTTCACAGCCATTGACGAGCTCTTGTATGAGCAGAAGTTGAGTGTACATATTAAAAGTCTACAAGAAGAGTGCCAACAGTGGACATGTAGCTTTCCTCACCTCAGGTATTAGAGCCCTTGTATATTCATGGCTAATACTAAAGTTTGAAGAGCAGATTTCCAAGAAAGCTTGTATTCTGAAATCTCTATGGGCATGGATTTATATAAATGAGGCAATGTGGTATAAAGCCTCAGATGACAGAAAACTTATGTTGATGGAAGTTTCTCAGAGTTTTCATAACTACCAATATATTGTCCTAATCAAGTAAAAACAACTTCTGTACCAGTAACTGTGATCTGTGTACTGTGGCTGTCCAAACAGCCTTTCTTTTGAACAAGAGGGTCAGAAAATGTATTTGATTACACTGTTGTCTATAAGTAAATCCTTATGCATGTATACTTGAAAGCAAACAGGCTATTAGGAAGCTTTCCTTAGAAACCGCATCAGTGCACTTACTACACATACTTAAAATTTATAAAGCTTCATGTTCTTAAGAATATAATTCAGTTTTCACTAATTTGGCCTGGCTTTCACCCACTTTGGCAAATTTAATGAAGATTGCTATAGGGTATGGAGGGAAAATTACAAATGTTTGCCCAGTTCCCTTGGATTTTTTTACGTGGGGTGGAAAAGCTTTATCCTTTCTATCTCCATTGTATAGGAGAGAGATATACCTTTAAAAAGGCTCTGGATTCACATTTCTCTCAAGAATCATTCTAAATCAGTAACGGACTAAGTATGTACTAGACTTCTATGTAGAGCCATCAAATTTGTTCCAAAAATACCTACATTTTGTATGTATGCCAGGTGAAGGTGCTTAATTATCTCTTTATGTTCTTCACTTTGAAGGATTCTGGGTAGGCAGATAATCACTCCAAGTGAAGGTTATGGACTGTATCCTAGATCCCCTTCTGCTGTTTCAGCTTCACATGAGGCAACTCTGTCTCAAGAAAGAGATTCTACTATGTAAGTATTCTAATATGTAAGTACTTATGTATTCTAATGTGCAAGTATTAAATTCTACCAGTTATACTAAGGGATTAAAATACTTCTTCCTATTTATTGGTATTTAGTAAAGCACAGCAGATTCTGTAAGATTGACCATAGTCTTTATGCATATTAGAATTTTGTTACTTAGTTTTTTGTTCAAAAGTGAGACATTCTCTAGGATTTAAGGGTTATTCAGATTCATATATATCTACATCTATCTATAAATATAGGCACTTCCCTCTTGGAATAAATGTGTAGATAGACTGGTTTAAAGAAATTCAGGGATCTAAGAAACAGACTTTAAAATTTTTTTGAAAAAAATTTTGAAAAGTCATTTTCTTAAACATACAATACTAATTAAAACTTAATTTCTTTATGGAAATTAAACTGTTATTAGTTTATCAGCTTAAAATGGGTAATTAGTACACTAGCTAAAATGGCTAATTCTTTAACACCTCAAACTCTTTATTTTTATTTTTACTTTTTAAAAATATTGGGAATTCCCTGGTGGTCCAGTGGATAAGACTCTGTGCTCCCAATACAGGGGGCCTGGGTTAAATCCCTGGTTGGGGAACTAGATCCTGCATGCATGCCACAACTAAGAGTCCACGTGCCACAACTAAGAAGCCCGCATGCCGCAACTAAAGATCCCATGTGCCACAACTAAGACCCGGCACAGCCAAATAAATAAATAAATAAATAAATTCCTTTACTTTTTCCTAAGACTGTAATTTTACTTATACTGATACCTTCTAAGAGTTGTAGTAATACTTTCTTTTGATGCCTTTTTGGGCTTGTAGTAATTTCATCAGACCACAAAGTAAAACATTATTGTCTTAGGCCAGTTAAGGTTATGGGATCTGGATTATCAACTAACTGATTTTTGGTCAGAGAATGGAATTTGTTTACTTCTTTCAAAGTGATTTAAGCTCAAGCTTCTGGTCACTAGGCTGAGCTTTCTTTCTAAATTTAAACCTCATGTATTACATCAATAAGCCTTTTTAAGTTTACTCCTTTTATATAAAGGTCAGACTTTTACAAACTAATGTCTCCCACAGAAATGATGTATCCTTTAATTCTCACTGACCAAAATTACATAACTTATGTCCTGCTATTAAGATATATTTACCTGATCTATTAGTATAAACTTTATATATGCCTTATTATTTTATAACTATAAATAGCAGTTCCATTTAGAGATTCCAAAGAAATAAGGAACAAATCTGAGCAGTTAGCTCCTCCTTTTTTAGGACATCTGGCTAAATCATCATTCTGCAACTTAGTACAGGCAACCTTTCTTTCCTTTTTACTTGCTCCCACCACTGCTGCTTGGTGCTTCTTATTTTTCGTTCTGCTTTTCTGGATTATTTGACTTACAGTTTTCAATAATTACCTTTCTTTACTATACAGATGAAACACCTATTTATACTTTATATACAGACATATATTTAAATGAAACAAGTTATTCAGCTATATTAGCATGTCACTACTTATTGAAAATAATAACAAATTAAATATAATCCATATTTATTTTCCTATCACTACCACTTTGTCCATACTTGATATTTTCTATCTTGAGTACCATTAATGAACTCATTGCGTTTCAAAATATTTATATATTTTAATTAACCATAATTATTATTGATGCTCAAATTGTTACAACTTGGCCATGTCAAGCTAGTTCCTTTGTTTTTGTCTTGAATGTATCCTTGTTTTCTGGTTACAATAGGATGCTCCAGGCCCATCCTGGAAAAAAATTGTTTCTTCCTTTAAGGCATGATATCAGCTGAAATTCAAGGAAACCTAATTCCTTTGAGAGGCTACTAGTATTTGAGAACAAAATTTGGGTAGTGAGGGTATGTAAGTTGGTGGTGATGCTGCAATTCTGCTACTTTTTGTAATAAGTGGTGTGAAAAAATGTGTCAAGAATTCATTTTGATATTTTTCAGTTTAATCAGTTTTCCATAAAATATGAGGTTGATCATCTACTTTCTACAAAAGTAACATTTCAAATTATACCCATTCTTGCCCCTCCACATTACATCAGATTCTCCTTTTAAAGTTCAGCGTTAATCCTTTCTGTCCCCACTTAAAAATCTTCAATAGCTTCCCAGTGAATTTAAGATACAAATCTAAAATTGTATCATAAGCTGGCCCCAGCCTACATCTCTACCTTTATTTTCTGTCACTCTCTCTCTCATTCATTAATCCTCCCACACTGGATTTCTTTCAAATCTCAAATGTACTAAACAAGGTATTTGGTCCAGCTTCCATTCTTGAGGAGTTCTTGGGCCAGAGGAGAGTAGTATAATAAACAACACAAAAATACAGTCTCTTCCTTTTTGTATCTCTAACACCTCGCACAATGCGTAGAACATGGTTAGCATCAACTTATTTTTTTTTTTTACTAAATCATATTTATATGAAAACAAACTCCATGAAAATGAATTAATTGATATTATGGTTGCAAAACAATGTTATCAAAACAAATTAGTGTCTAGGTCAAAATGGAATTCCAGGAACTTTATAACAATAGAAGATGGTGGCAGCATAAGGAGAAAACACAGGCCAGAAAAGGACCATGGACAGATGAGTCTGAGGACATTTCCATTTGAAAAGAAACTGTGCAGTCATCTGCTTCAAGTTAGCTTAAGGGGCTTACCTACCCTTACTTTAAATACATACCTCAACAAAAATTAACTATAATATCTAATAAGTTGCTAAAGTATATGACTATATACAGAATTATAACCCTTAAAAAGTCATTAAAGAATGGAGAGCTCAGAAATAAACCTCTGCATATATGAGTAAATAATTTTCAGCAAGGGCGCCAAGACTACACAATGCGGAAAGGACAGTCTCTTCAACAAATGGTGCTGGGGAAAGAATGCAAAAGAATGAAGTGGGACCCTTATACCATATACAGAAATTAACTCAAAATGGATTTTATAGACCTAAATGGAAGACCTAAAACTATTAAAACTCCTAGAATAAAACACAGGGGAAAAGTTTCAGGATATTGGATTTGGCAATGATTTATTGGATAGAACACCAAAAGCTTAGGCAACAAAAAGCAAAAATAGACAAATGGGACTACATCAAACTGAAAATTTTCTGTGCGTCAACAGATACAATCATCAGAGTGAAAAGGCAACTTATGGCATGGGGGAGAATATTTGCAAATTGCATGTCTGATAAGGAGCTAATATCTAGAATATATGAGGAACTTCTACAATTCAACAACAACCACAAAAATAACCCAATTAAAAAATGGACAAAGGGGGGCTTCCCTGGTGGCACAGTGGTTAAGAATCTGCCCGCCAATGCAGGGGACATGGGTTTGAGCCCTGGTCTGGGAAGATCCCACGTGCTGTGGAGCAACTAAGCCCGTGCGCCACAACTTCTGAGCCTGTGCTCTAGAGCCCACGAGCCACAACTACTGAGCCTACATGCTACAACTACTGAGGCCCGTGCGCCTAGAGCCTGTGCTCTGCAACAAGAGAAGCCACTGCAATGAGAAGCCCATGCACCGCCATGAAGAGTAGCCCTGGCTCGCCACAACTAGAGAAAGCCTGTGCACAGAACAAAGACCCAACGCAACCAAAAATAAATAAATAAAATACAATTAAAAAAAAAGAAAATGTGGTATATACATACGATGGAATATTATAGAAGGGAATCCTGTCACATGCTACAATAGGGATGAACCTCAAAGATATTATGCTAAGTGAAATAAGCCCGTCACAAAAGGACAAATACAATATGATTCCAGCCATCTTTAGTATCTAAAGTAGTTAAATCATAGAAACAGAAAGTACAAGCGGAGTTGCCAAAGGGAGGGGAGGAAGGGGAAGGGGCAATGAGTGTTTAATGGATATCAGAGTTTCAGTTTTGCAATATAAGAAAGTTCAAGAGATCTGATGCACAATAATGTGAACATACTTAACACTGTTGAACTGTATGGTTTTAAATGCTTATGATGGTGTATTTAATCTTATATTGTTCACCACAGTTTTAAAAAAATCATTAAAGTGACATGGTATGGTTTCTCCTAAGCCCACCTCCCTCATGTCACTCATTACAAATTATAGCTTTTGCTTTCATTTTCTTTGATTTTTTTTTTTTTACAACTGTCCTAAATGCAAGAGCCCAGTCAAGCTAATTACAAATCAGACTTTTTCAGACATAAAGAGCTTTCTGAAGCTCTCCAAAACGATGGAGATGTTCTCTTTCAGTTCTTCTACTGGTGGGGCCATCCACAATCATATTTCCTTTCTTAGTGTACTAAGCTATATTTTCTTCCTTTTGGCATCATGAGATCACAACTTCATGTAACCTTCCACTACTTTGATCATTGCTAGAGGTCCACTGGAAGATAAGTTTGGTCTGAAATGGAGTTGAGAGTGGTTAATTGTACTTTTCAGATCCTAGTCAGGAAGGAGAGAGCTCTTGGCTACTTGTTCCTCCCAGCCAACCTGGAGGGCCTTGCAGTGATCACCTCCACGAAGGCTGCAGAATTCTGCCTCCTAAGGCCTACACCTGAGGGCTGGCTCCAAATTAAACTCTTTGTTTAAATAAGAAACCCAGCAAAGTCATTTTATCCTCCATGCATGTGGGAGAAGAATAAAGTGGCAATGATTTCTTTCCGCTCACAAGAAAACAGATCTGAACTTAAATATTACTATCAGGGCAATACATTATTAGACAAGACCACTGTTATTTTTTTAGTAAGTAAGAGAATTACAAACATTTTAGAAGTTAAAGGTTATTTTCCAGACATGGTAATCTCTGAAGTCTGATGATTTAAAAGATCCCTTTGTTAGAAATAACATTTGCAAAGACAGCTTTATGATTTAGAATACTATCTGTTTTTTGCTGCAGCTTTAGGGGAAATGGGAACACTTTTCCTTCTCATCTAACTGAAAAATTTTTTAACTGACCAAAAGGCCTATACTTTGTTAGAAAAGCCTATTTTTTTTCAGAGCAAGTAAATCCATTAGTTACCACTGACTAAAAAATGATTGGTTAATAATACAAATGGAACGATACAGTAGCACAATAACATAAGGAATGCTGGGAGTGCAGTGTTTGACATGGGTTTGACAGCTTTTAATTTTGTCATGTTGTCATGTTGAAAAAAAATACTAACACCACTGTTTTAGAAATGACATATTAACACAAAAAAGCATGTCTCAAAATAAGGACAGTCCTTTTCAAGAAAGGGCATTTTGTAGTCTTACTGAGCATTGTTCTTATTTTGCTCATTTTGATGTGGATCAGTAAAAATTTTGTCATGGATTGCCATAAATCTGTTGACTAGATTTTGGGTATCACTGTTTTAGAATTTCAGAACAGAGACTTAAAAAACCTAAAGTCTCAAGTTTAGAGACTTTTATAAACGGTAATACCAGCTGGTTTTGATATATCTGTTCTTCAAACTGTTTTCCCATCTCTTATTGTCTCTCTGTCCCCCATGCCTCCTGCCATGGTCCAGGCTCTCATCAGCTTACCAGCTCTTGTTTCATCTTTTGCACTAGCCTCCTAACCACATTATCCTCTTCATCACCACCACAGTGATCTTTTAAAGCAAGGATGCTGTCATTCCCCTTCTTAAAAACTTCAATTCCATTGCTATCAATTAGCCAAATTAACAAAGTACTTCACAGTCTGGCCTGATACCCTTCCAACCACTTCCTATGAACCATACACCTTATTTAATGGCTTACATAACAGAGAAATTTCTCTTTTAAAAGACGTCTGGAGGAAGGGTATCTAAAGATAGTACAGTGGTAGTATGGTGTTTTCAGGGTCCTAGACTCATTTCATCTTTCTGCTACATTGTGCTAGCCCAGGATACTTTTCCTGAATTTGGGTTTTTTTTTTTTTTTTGGTGGTCCAAGACAGCTGATAGAGTTCCAAACATGACATTCACTTTCCAGGTAGCAGGAAGCAGGAAAGGCAGAAGGGCAAAAGGGCATCCCTTAAAGCTAACCCAGTTCTCTTTAAACAGCCTCCCCAGAGTCCCACATAACAATTCTGCTCATATCTCATTGGTCACATCTGGCTGCAAGGTGGTGGGAAATGTCATCTTTGAGGTGCATGTATTGCTCTCCTGAATTAAAGTGGCATGATGTATTAGGAGAGACAGGGAGAATCGATATTGGGGGCACCTAGCATTTTCTGCCACATATGTATAGAGGTTTTTGAAATTACTGTACATATTTTGTAATCTTTTTATAATTACCATTTTATTATGGGAATCTTCCATTTTGTCCCCCAACATTAATTTAGTAACCTCATAGAATTCCATTGCATGAATATGCCATTATTTAAACAACCAATCCCCTATCCTATATTTTGAAACAGTTGGGCCAGTTTTGAATTTTAGCAATTATAAGCAGTTCTGTGATGATAATTTTTATAGCTAAATCTTATAGGTCATATCCTCGAAGGAAATCCCCTACAAATGAAACCACTGAATCAAAGCGTATTTCTGTTTTAAGGCTTCTAATACATATTTCCAAAATGTCTCCCAAAAAGATTTTCCCACTAGCCTTGCTGAAAAGTGCCATAGGTTTATTCTTTTTTCATTGTTTAAAAAATACTTAAGGTACAAAAAGGTATAGAGAATAACACAAAGCATACATTGGTTATATTTAATATTTGGTTAAACTGAGAGCCATTTAAAAAATTGTACTGCTCAGATTTGACTTACTTTCTCCAAAGTAAACCTGCTGAAGTGAAGGCGTCATGTATTCATTGAATACCTGGGTAGGATGAGAAATTTAAATATAAGGGAAGATACTTGCCCTCTAGGAGTATACATTTTGAACAATGATGGAGTTATTGAAATAAACATATAACCTCCTGAGGTACTTTAAAGAGCTAATTATGAATGTAAATATTATTAGATTTTTTTAAAAAACTTATTTTATAGCCATAGCTGTTGCATCTGAAAAGATAGCAAGCAGTATTCAATAGTGCATAATATACCTAAGCAGAGTGGGTCTATGGCTAGTATTTATTTATTCCTGTTCTGAGAAATAACAGGTATTAAGGTTTAGAGTAACCCAGGAAGGTGTCACTAGGGCAAGGGACCTTGAGCTGAAACTTGTGCGAATGAGTTCCTTTGAGAACTGTTTATGTTGAACATAATTAATATTTTTCCTCTTCCAGATTTGGTATTAGGGGAAAGAAGTTACATTTTTCATCTTCATATGCTCCTAAAGCATCTTCCATTGCCAAATCCCCTAGCTTGTGTTCTATGGAAAGAGAAGAGGAAGACTGTATAATCTTCTCGGAAGGAATAATAGAGGAATACCTAGCATTCGACCACACAGATATGTGAGTATTATGTCTCTTAAACTTTTTACTCCCCTGCTATTTTGTTGTTAATATCTATTTTTTCTAAAGTATACTACCAATATTACCTGTAATTAAGTTGATGTGTTTCTTTCTTTTCTATTAGTTCTCAGTTATCCACTGTCATGTACTTAGTTGATATAAATTCCTATTGCTTTCACATACCAGTCTTCCTTGTATATTTTCTTCCTGCACACGTCATTTGCCTCTTCCTGAGATTAAACATTTTTTAAATGAATTTTTTTCTCCACATAATTTGATTTTCCTCTTTGTAAAGTATCACCAGTAACTCATGAAAACTTTATTCATCTGATTCTAAATCCAGTGCTCTCTTCACTATTCCATGCTACGTTTCTGATATATTAAACTCTTAAATTATTCCTCTAAGCCTTTAAAAGCTCAGAACTGATAGTCACAGTAGTACATCTAGAAGTGAGAATTTCATTTTAGGCTGTGAGGCTGTGGTTAGGTCTAGTTAGTGTCACATGATTCTTGACTTATTCCCATATTTCCTACTGAGCCATGCTTACTACATGCTCAAGGTACACAGTCCTAGGGTCAGGTAAACACAACCCAGATTTCCAAACATAACACCGTTGAGCTAGCTCATTGTTCCAAGGGAATCATAAGTATGCTGTTTTGGTTTTGCAGAGATTGCCCCCTTCCCTTTCACTTCATCTGGCCTGAGTCAAATTATCCATATTTTCTCTTCCTTTTTTCTCAAAGGTCTTTTCCCTTCACTTTAGCTTATAAAAAATACAGCACATTTAACTAATTTAAAATGTGATGTCCATGGCTCATAGGTGTCCCTGGGGCATCTCTTCCCCTTTCTTGATAGTAAACCCAAATGAATTTTCAGGTAAAATGGAAGATTTTTAGAAAGGCAGTCTTCTCTTTAGAGATATCACTGAGATATTGAGATGTGATGAATGAAATCATGTAAGTTTGGAAGAAAATGAGATATGAAAGATTTTTTTTTTAAATAACTTGGGAATAGGGAAGGTCTTTCTAACCATAGCACAAAATCTACAAGTCATTTAAGAAATTCTTTAAAAAAACTACATAAAATAATATTTCTGCATAGCAAAAATTCATAGAGCCAAATGACAAACTGGCAAAAATATTTGCTTTCATGCATACACAGAGGCTTAATTTCCCTAATATGTATATCAGTAAGGAAAAGATTAAAGATGAAACAAAGAACATGAATAGTTCACATTATAAGAAAATGGATTTTAAATATATGAAATGGAATTCAATCTCATTCACAATTAGAGATGCAAATTAAAACTATAATGAGTATTCTTTTACATGTCAGACTATCAAAGGACAAAAGATAAAGAAGGTTAATAATTCCTTGAATGAGAAAAGAGGCATATTCTTTCACTACTGGAGAATTATACCACCTATTTATTTATTTACTTAGGTTTATCAAAAATTTATTCTTCTTTATTGTCAGCACGTTCCATGGTATGGATGTACCACAGTTTGTGCACCTGTGGAAGGACACCTGGGCTATTTCTAGCTTTTAGCTATTATTAATAAAGCTACTGTGAACATTCATGCACAGATTTTTGTATGAACAGAAATTTTCATGTCTCTGGGATAAATGCCCGAGAGTATACTTTCTGGATCCTATGTATACCACCTCTTTAAATTGAAATGCACTTACCCTTTGACTCAATAATGCTATTTATAGGAATTTATCCTACAGATATAATACCCATGTAACCAAAGAAGTACATACATACTGTTCTCAACTTAAGATGAGTTGACTTATGATTTCTTGATTTTGCGATGGTGCAAAAGTGATACATATTCAGTAGCAACTGTACTTTGAATTTTGATTTTTTTTCCCTTGGCTGGCGATATGCAGTATGATACTCTCTCGGGATGCTGGGCAGCGGCAGCAAGCTGCGGCTCCCAGTCAGCCACACAATCATGAGGGTAAACAACCAATATACTTAAAACCATACAACCATTGCTTTTCACTTTCAGTAGAGTATACAATAAATTACATGAGATATTCAATACTTTATTATAAAATAGTTTTTGTGTTAGATAATTTTGCTTAGCTGTAGGCTAATGTAAGTGTTCTGAGCACATTTAAGGTGGGCTGTGCTAAGCTATAATGTTCAATAGGTTAGGCCTATTAAATGCATTCTTGACACGATATTTTCATAAGTTCATTGGGCTGTAACCCAATACGTAAGTTGAGGAATATCTGTAGAAGGGTATTAATTGCAGTATTGATTATAAAAGCAAAGGTTAGTTGATCAATAACTGTCTAGTTAGATATATTATGGTATATCCAATGGAATACTCTTATTTTTTAAAAGAGGCAGATCTATATATATTGATAGGGATCATGGACAAGATACATTGACAGAAGAGTGAGGTGCAGTACAGTGTATAATGTAACTATCTCTCTGGACCTATGTGTTTGCTTCTGAGAATGGGGACTGGGGGACAGAGATGTAGGAGACTTATTTTTCACTACATACATATATTTCCTTCTATACAATTTGAATTTTTATCATATGACTATGTTATCTCCTCTAAAAAGAAATACAAATTGAAATACATTTAATGCTAATCAGCCTCCTCTGCCACTTAATGCCAGGCTAGCTCTTCCTTGGGAAAGGAGAAGCAAAGGGAGTCTGGCTGCCCTGCTTAAATCTCTTAGCATCCTTCTTGCCTGCCTACAGTTTCCTATTTCATTCTTGAGCACTTTGTTGCCCTAGGAGTAACTTTCACTGTAAAGGTACTTCTCTCCACCCAAGCCAGTTCCAGAATTTGCTTTGTCTTAGTTTATAATACATCTGTCATAGATAAGCACATCCATCAGCCAAATTTTCTTCCCCCAGAAATCTGGGGCTACTGGCACTCATTGCCAGAGAAGAGACAGACTTGCCTAACTGGAAGTTTCTGGATTATAGATACACAGTCTCCAGAAGAGTCTCAGAGTAGTTTCCTGTGCTGTTGGGCTTCCCTCTTTTTCCTTTACAGCCAATTACCAAATGTTTATTTGGATTAGTAAAAGTATACTAATTTTAATAATCTATGTGGACTATTTCCCTAATGAATCATTGCCTCAAATAATTATGCAGCATAATCACAGTTATATGTGCATCGTTAAATGTGTCAAGTTAATATTAATCTAAATGTTATCCAGTTACAACAAAAAGAGTATTTTTGTGTGCTTAATTGTCATAGGTTGCTTGTTGATCAATTTAAAATGCCCATCTATTTAAAGCTTTAAAATGTACAATGATTCTGTCTTCTTTTTCTTGTTCTATTTTTTTGGCAGAGTGGGGGGGTGGGGTGGGATGGGTGTAAAAACGGAAATGCAGAGTCTCCTCTGTTGAAAACTCCCCTAGTTCACAAACCTATTTAATACCTGTGCTATATATGCGGGGAGGAAGCGGGTGGTGGAGGGGAAGAGCATAAATCACACTCCTAAGCAGCCAAAAGACAGTGGTGAACACCCAGTGAAGAATAACCATGAAGTCTTTCCTTCTTGCTTCTGTTAACAGGGAAGAGGGGTTTCATGGAAAGAAATCAGAAGCAGCTACAGAGAAACAGAAATTAGGGTACCCACCCATTGCTCCATTTTACTGCATGAAAGAGGATGTCCTTGCTTATGTGTTTGACGATGTGTGGAGCAAGGTCCTAAGCTGTATGGAGCAGCTGACACATAGTCACTGGGAGGGATTTGCTTCTGGTAAGGCTCTTTGTGAAAACAATATTAAAAAATAGTTGTTTATGCTTTCCAAACCGTAACCAGTCTATTAAATTATATGTTCATTAGTACAAAAGAATCATATTTGTATTTCTCATAGAAACTAACAGATATTTGGAAAGTATCTGGGGATGAGTGGATGAGTAACAAGGCCTACTCTATGATGACTAGATAGAGATTGTGCTTTCTCTTTGAATATAATTATTCAAAAACATGAAAAAACATGTGAGAAAAAACATGTGCAAATACATTTAAAAAACTGCTTTATTGAAGAATTGATATACAATAAACCAGTCATATTTCAAGTGTATTATCTGATAAGTTGACCTATGTATACAGCCATGAAACCATGAGACAATAAATATAGTGAACATATCCATTACCCTCAAAGTTAATAACCTTGTAATCCCTCCCTCCTGCCCCTGCCTGACCCACCATCCCCAAATGACAACTTATCTGCTTAAATGGTATCATGTAGTATTTACTCTTATTTTGTCGGCTTCTTTCCCTCAGTGTGATCATTTTGACAGTCATCCATGTCACTGTGTGTGTCAATAATTTATTCCTTTTATTGTTGAGTTGTAGTCCATTGTTCCACAACTTGTTTACCCATTTATCTGTTGATGGACATTTGGATTGTTTTCATTTTTGGACTATTAATGCTGTTACAAACACTAGTGTACAAGAATTTTGACATATATTTCCTTTTCTCTTGGGTAGATTTCTTCAAGTGAAATTGTTGAATTATATGGTTAAATGTATATTTAACTTCTTAAGAATTGTCTGTATTGATTTTCTATGTTGCACAAAAATTATCACAAACTTAGCAGCTTCAAACAACACACATTTATATCTCACAGATTTGTGGGTCAGAAGTCCAGGAACAGCCAGCTAGTCGTTTACTTAAGATCACACAAGGCTGCAATCAAGGTGTTGGCTAAAGCTGGGTTCTCATGTAGAGGCTCAACTAGGAAAGGATCCACTTCCCCTTTTGTGTGTTTTTGGAAGCATCCAGTTTCTTGTAGCTGTAGCAGTCATGGCAGCTTATTTCTCCAAAGCCAGCAAGAAAGACTGAGTGCTAATCTGCTAGCAAGACAGAAACTTATATAACATAATCATGGGGGTGACATCCCATCACTTTTACCATCATCTTATGATCTGAAGCAAGTCACAGGTCCTGCCCATGCTCAAAGGGACGGGTTTACACGAAGGTGTGAACATCAAGAGCTGAGAATCATGGCGGGGGGTGGGGGGTGCACCTTGGAATTTGTCCACTAGTCTTCCCACTGGCCCTTAGTGATTCATGTGCTCCCACAGGCAAAGTACATTCAACTCCCTTCAAAGGTTTCCAAGAGAATCATCTATTACAGCATCAGCTCCAAAGACTTTGAATCAGGTCCTGGTATGAATGAAGTTCCTGGATGTAATACAGGAAGTGAAATTACTGAGGCACAATTCCTTTCCATCTATAAACCTATGAAACTAAAGCTTATATACACAGGTATATAAACATCTAACTATATAATCCAGCCATTCTACTCCTAGGGACAAGTTATTTGACCCCAACACACCCAACATACAATAGTGGGCCAGGAAAAGGATAACCATTATAGACACTCCAGTTAAAAGGCTGGGGTTGGGGAGGGAAGAGTAAAAAAGGGTCCACAGCAATTCTGAAATCCAGCTGTGAAAATACTGGGAGTTCCTTCATTAAGTTTTAAGGCCTGGAAATAATCCTCTCAGCTTTCTGCTCTACCTTCTGAGCTCTTGGTTTTGACCTCTGAGTCATCCTTCCTTTTTCATGAAACATAGCACATGTTTGTAGATAAGTAATTTTATTAGGCTGCTTCCTGCCAGTAGAATTTTGGGGGTCTGATAGCCTTCCTTTATGTAGAATCTTTTGCCATCTAGAGAGATTGAGAATTTTCAAAATCATCAAGTCCTGGTTTCTTTATGTTTAATAGTTTTTCCCTCAATTTATCTCTCTCATCTCGTGTTTGATTATAAGCAGCAAGAAAAATATCAGGCCTCACCTTCAACACTTTGACTGGAAATCTCCTTAGCTATACAACCAAGATGATCACTTAAAAGTTCTGCTTTCCACGTGACCACAGGAGACCATTTCACTAAGCTCTCTGCCACAAAATAACAAGCATCTCCCTGCTTCCAGTTTCTAATAACATGTTCCTCATTTCCTTCTGAGCCCTCCCCTACAGCTTCCTCCAAATCCAGATTCCTCCTAAGTCTGTTCAAGGTAATTTATGTCTTCTCTATCATGCTTCTCAAAGTTCTTCTAGCTTCTACCCATGAACAATCATAAATGAAATTAAGGAAACAACTCATTTATAATAGCATCAAAAAGAATAAAATACTTAGGAGTAAACTGAACCAAGGAAGTGTAAGACTTGTACACTGAATACTACAAAATATTATTGAAAGAAAATAGAGAAGTCCTAAAGAAATAGAAAGACACCCTCTGTTTATGGATTGGAAGACTAAATATTGTTAATATGGCAATACTCCCTAAATACATCTACAGGTTGAGTACAACCTTATCATAATTCTAACTGCCTTTTTTGTAGAAATGATCCTGAAATTCATACAGAAATGCAAGGTATCCTGAATATCCAAAACAATATTGAAAAAGAACAAATTTGGAGGATTCATACTTCTTGGTTTTAAAACATAATACAAAGCTACAGTAATCAAAACAGTGTGATACTGGCATAAGAACACATACTGATCAATGGAATAGAATCAAAAGTCCAGAAATAAATCCACACATCTATGGCCAACTGATTTTCAACAAGGGTGCCAAGACCATTCAATGGGGGAAGAATAGTCTCTTTAAGAAATGGTACTGGCAGGGAATATAGCCAATATTTTATAATAACTATAAATGGGGTATAACCTTTTAAAATTGTGAATCACTATGTTGTATACCTGAAACTTACAGAATATTGTCAATCAACTGTCAATCAAAAAAAATTCAGATAGAGAAAAAAAAAGAAATTGTGCTGGCACAACTGGATAGCCACATGGTAAAGAATGAAGTTAGACCCTTACTTCACACCATATACAAAATATCGACTTGAAGTGGATTGAAGGTACACATTTAAGAGCTAAAACTATAAAACTTAGAAGAAAACATTGGAGTAAATCTTCATGAGCTTGGATTTGGCAGTGGATTCTGAGATATGACAGCAAGACCACAAACAACAAAAGAAAAAATAAATAAACTGGACTTCATCAAAATAAAAAACTTTAGGGTGTATCAAAGGACATTATCAAGAAACTGAAAAGATAGCCTACAGAATGGGAGGAAATGTACGTAAATCATACACCTGATAAGAATCTAGTACTCACAGTCTATAAAGATCTACAACTCAAAAACAAAAGAAAAAACAACCCAATTTAAAAATGGGCAAATAGGGCTTCCCTGGTGGCACAGTTAAGGATCCACCTACCAAAGCAGGAGACACGGGTTCAAGCCCCAGTCCAGGAAGATCCCAGACGCCGCAGAGCAACTAAGCCCATGTGCCACAACAGCCTGCGCTCTAGAGCCCGCGAGCCACAGCTACTGAAGCCCGCATGCCTAGAGCCAGTGCTCTGCAACAAGAGAAGCCACCACAATGAGAAGCCCACACACCGCAACAAAGAGTAGCCCCTGCTTGTCGCAACTAGAGAAAGCCTGTGCGCAGCAACAAAGATCCAACGCAGCCAAAAATAAATAAATAAATTTATTTTTTAAAAATGGGCAGATAACTCAAACAGACATTTCTCCAAAGAAGATATACAAATAGCCAATAAGCACATGAAAAGATGTTCAACATCATTATTCATTAGGGAAATCAAATCAAAACCAAAACCACGAGACACCACTTCAAACCCACTAGGATGGCTGTATTTAAAAAAAAAAAAAAAAAGAACAATAACAAGTGTTCATGAGGTTGTGAAACTGGAACCCACATAAATTGCTGGTGGGAATGTAAAGTGGTGCAGCCACTGTGGAAACAGTTTGGCAGTTCCTCAAAAAGTTAAACATAAAATTACCATATGACCTAGCAATTCCACTCAAAGGTATATAATCAAGAGAAATGAAATATATCCACACAAAACCCTGGCATGAATGTTCATAGCAGCATTAGTCATAATAGTCAAAAAGTGGAACCAGGACTTCCCTGGTGGCGCAGTGGTTAAGAATCCGCCTGCCAATGCAGGGGACATGGGTTTGAGCCCTGGTCTGGGAAGATCCCATGTGCTGCAGAGCAACTAAGCCCAGGCACCACAACTACTGAGCCTGAGCCTTAGAGCCTGCAAGCCACAACTACTGAGCCCGCATGCCACAACTACTGAAGCCCATGTACCTACAGCCTGTGCTCCACAACAAGAGAAGCCATCGCAATGAGAAGCCTGCGCACTGCAACGAAGAGTAGCCCTGCTCGCCACAACTAGAGAAAGCCCACGCACAACAATGAAGACCCAACGCAGCCAAAAATAAAAAGTAAATAAATTTATTTTTTTAAAAAGTGGAACCAACATAAACATCCATCAACTGATGAATGGATAAACAAAATTTGGTATATCCATGTGTTATGGACTGAATTGTGTCCCCCTCAAAATGCATATGTGGAAGCCCTAACCCCCAATGTGACTAGGTTTGGAGATAGGGCCTTTAGGGAGGTAATTAAGGTTAAATGAGTCAGAAGGGTGGGACCCTAATTCTATAGGGTTGGTATCCTTGTAAGAAGAGGAAGAGACATCACAGCTCTCTATTTCTGTGTGTGTAAAGAGAAGAAGTCAGGCAAGGACAGAGGGAAAATGCAGCTGCATAGGAGCCAGGAAAAGAGATCACACTATAAACCAACCCTGACAGCACCTTGATCATGGACTTCTAGCCTCCAGAACGGTGAGAAAATAAATTTCTGTTGTTTAAGCCATCCAGTGTGTCATATTTTATGGCAGCTTGAGTAACTAATACATCATGCAATGGAGTATTATTCATACATTAAAAGGAATTAAGGGACTTCCCTGGTGGCACAGTGGTTAAGAATCTGCCTGCCAATGCAGGGGACATGGGTTCGATCCCTGTTCTGGGAAGATCCCTCATGCCACGGAGCAACTAAGCCCATGCACCACAACTACTGAGCCTGCACTCTAGAGCCCTTGAGCCACAGCTACTGAAGCCCACATGCCACAACTACTGAAGCCCATGTGCCTAGAGCCCGTGCTCTGCAACGAGAAGCCACCACAATGAGAAGCCTGCGCACCACAACGAAGAGTAGCCCCTGCTCACCACAACTAGAGAAAGGCCGCGCACAGCAACGAAGACCCAATGCAGCCAAAAATAAATAAATTAATTATTTTTTTATAAAAAGGAATTAAGTAATGATGCATCTTAAAACATGGGTGAGCCTTGAAAATATTATGTTAAACAAAAAAAGACATACATAAAGGGCCACATATTATATGATTCAATTAAGGTGAAATTTCCAGAACAGGCAGGTCCATAGAGAAAGTAGTTTAATGATTGCCAGGGGATGGAGGAAGAGGTGCATTGGGAGGTGTGGGGTTTCTTTTTGGAGTGATGGAAATTTTCTGAAATTAGATAGTGGTGGTGGTTGCAGAAAATCATGACTATACTAAAAACCACTTAATTGTATACTGTAAAATGGTTTAAAATGGTGACTCATGTTATGCAAATTTTATCTCATTAAAATTTTTTTTTTAATTCTTGCAACCTGAGGGATGTCCTCTAAAATTTCTTGTATGTGAGTCTGTTGGTGAGAAATGCTTTTTTTTGGATATGTGAAAATTTCCTTATTTTTCTTTCATTTCTGCAAGATAGTTGTGTGGTATATTGAATTTTAGGTGGACACTTTTCCTCTTGGTACTTTTTTTTTTTTAACATTCAGTGTATCTCATTTATTTATTTATTTAAAAAATTTTATCTTATATTGGAGTATAGTTGGTTAACAATGTTGTGTTAGTTTCAGGTGTACAGCAAAGTGATTCAGTTATACATATACATGTATTTCCTTTTTTTCAAATTCTTTTCCCATTTAGGTTATTAGAGTATTGAGCAGAGTTCCCTGTGCTATACAGTAGGTCCTTGTTGGTTACCTATTTTATTGGAGTATAGTTGCTTTACAATATTGTGTTAGTTTCTGCTGTACATACAGCAAAGTGAATCAGCTATACATATACATATATCCCCTCTTTTGGATTTCCTTCTTCATACTTTAAAGATGTTGTCCACCGTCTTCTCACTTGCACAAGAAATCTGATGTCATCCTTTTCTTTGTTCCTGTGTTTATGTATTTTTTCTTTGGCTGCTTTTAAGATTTTTCTCATTTTCACTGGTTTTGAGCAATTTCATTATGATGTGCCTTGATGTAATTTTCTTCATGTTACTTCTGCATGGAGTTTTTTGAGCTCCTTGGATCTGTGGGTTTATTGTCTTCATTGTTTGGAAAGTTTTCAGCCATTATTTCTTCAGATAATTTTTCCGCCGCCCGCCATCCCTTAGGACACCAGTTACTCATATATATTAGTCCATTTGCTTACTGATCCTCAAATGTGATGCTTTAATTAAAGAATTTTATTCTCTGTGTATTTCAATTTGGATGTTTCCTATTGTGCCTCCAAGTTCATTAATATTTTCTTTTGCAATGGTGAATCTGCTGTTAAGCTCATCCAGTGTATTTTTCTACTCATTGTTTTCTGTGAAGTATGATTTGGGTGAATTTTATATCTTCCATGTCTCTTTTTGAAAAAGTGGTATAGCTCAAACATGTGTGTGAATTCTGGGTTGGTTTCAATGATTGATATTCTTCTCATTGTGAGTTGTATTTTCCTGCATGGTATTCTTTGGGTGACAGACATGGTGAATTTTATCTTATTGGGAGTTTTTTTTTTTTTTCATTTGTATGTATCTTCTTTGGTTTTTCCTGGGATGCACTTAAGTTACTTGGAAAAAAATTTGATCTCTTCTGGTCTTGCTTTTATGATTTGTTATAGACAGGTCATTCAGTCCAACTAATTATCCCCCAGATACTGAGGCAAGATTGTCCTAAGTACTCTGCCCAATGCCCCATTAATTATGAGTTTTTCTAGTATGGCTGGAAGAACCAGGCACTGTTCCTGGTCCCATGTGAGCAGCAGGCACTATTTCCTCTAATTCTTTCAGTTGGTTCTCTTTCCTAGCCTCAGGTGGTTTTTTCTCATACATGCAGTGATCAGTACTCGTTTGAGTACTCAAAGGACACCCCACACTCTACAGATATCTTGGGTTCCCTTTCTGTGCATTTTTCTTCTCTGATACTCTGTCCTAGCAGTCTTGGTCTCTGGACTTTCAAATCAGGGAGTCCACCAGGATCTGCCTTTGTTCTCCCTCTTTGTGTCATGTCTTGGAAACTCTTTCAAGGCAGTTGCAGAGCTAGCATCATTTGTTTACTATCTCATGGTTCACTGTCTTTCATTACCTGATGCCCAGTGTCTTAAAAGCCATTGTTTCACGGATTTATTGGTTGTTTTACACAGGAGGGTAAAGCCAGTCCCTGTTGCTCCATCTTGGCTGGAAGCACAAGTCCAGGAAATACATTAAAAAAAACACTTCTATTAAAGTGCATCTAGGGGAGAGACTTCCCTAGTGGTCCAGAGGGTAAGATTCCATGCTCCCAATGCAGGGGGCCCAGGTTCGATACCTGGTCAGGGAACTAGAACCCGCATACATGCCGCTACTAAGAGTCCACATGCCACAACCAAGAAGTCTGCATGTTGCAACTAAGATCCCATGTGCCACAACTAAGACCTGGTGTTGCCAAAATAAATTTTAAAAATATATTTTAAAAATATAAAGCATATCTATATAGAAAATTGCAAAATAAATTTACATCAAACTTGATTTTTTTTTTTTTTTTGCGGTACGCAGGCCTCTCACTGTTGTGGCCTCTCCCGTTGAGGAGCACAGGCTCCGGACGCGCAGGCTCAGCGGCCATGGCTCACGGGCACAGCCGCTCCGCGGCATGTGGGATCTTCCCGGACCGAGGCACGAACCTGCGTCCCCTGCATCAGCAGGCGGACTCTCAACCACTGCGCCACTAGGGAAGCCCTAATGTTCTGTTCTTGATATGAGCATTGGTCATACAAGTCGACTCAGTTTTTAAAAATTAATCAAGGGCTTCCCTGGTGGCACAGTGGTTGAGAGTCCGCCTCCTGATGCAGGGGACGCGGGTTCGTGCCCCGGTCCGGGAAGATCCCACATGCCGCGGAGCGGCCGGGCCCGTGAGCCATGGCCGCTGAGCCTGCGCGTCCGGAGACCAACACTTCAGAAGCCCCTTTCATGTTACTAAACTCCTACCCCGCAAAAGTAAACCTATCCTGAGTTATAGCACCACAGATTAGTTTTGCCTGTTTTAAAACTTTTAAGAATGGATTCATATAGTATGTGCCCTTCTGCATTTGGTTTCTTAAACTCAACATTGTTTGTTAGATTCAACTGTTTTGAGTGTAACAGTAGTTCATTTTCATTGTTATATAGTATTTTATTGTATGAATATATCACATTCTACTGTTGATGGACATTTAGGTAGTTTCCAGTTTATGTCTGCCGGCATATAGTGCTGTTATAAAGATTCTTGTATATGTGTTTTGGTGAACATATGTAGTGGGTACATAACAGTGGCACTGCTAGGTCATAGGATATGCTATTCCCACTTCAGTGGATACTGCCAACTTTTTTTCCAAAGTTGATGCATCTATTTACACTTTCTCCAGTATTGTATGAGCATTCCAGTTGCTCCACATGTTTGCCACAGTTGATACTGTCCATGTGAGTTTTTTTTTTTAAAAGCCACTCTGTTGTTTGCATGTTTAAGTTCCCTTTTAAAGCTGGTATTGGAGAAGAGTAGGTCTAAGACCCTTTTCAAAACAAACTGCTTTATATTATGTGAGGTTACGTTTTGGGAGATACAGGACAGATGATAAAGTCCAGAGACATATCCAAACCCCAATAATAATAAATCCTGGTAATAAAGGAATTACTTCAGTTTTCAGTATCAAGCACTGAAAGTTTTCAGAGAAAACTTTCATTTTACCTTTCACAATTTACCAATGTTAGGCTATGAATTAATATCCTTTTAGTTTATTTTTCCATGCATCCATAAATTTAGGTTATTTCATTGTATAACTATTGTGATTTTGAAACTTAAAGTTTGAAAAAAAGACAATGATCTTATAATGGAGCTGGAGGGTCTCTGACTGGTTTAGTGGGTTGACTGACCTAAAATAGGGATCAGCGAACTTTGTGTATAAAGAGCCAGATGGTAAATGTTTTAGTCTTTGCCAGCCATCCAGTCCCTGTTGCAACTACTCAACTTTGCCCTTGAAAGCAGCCATAAACAATATGTATATGAGTGGATGTGGCTGCGTATACTACTATATACTCAGTATACAACTTCCCCAAGGACATATATAAGAATATCCATGACAGCACTATATACTGGAAAACATAAACTGGAAACTACCCAAACATCCCTCAACAGCAGAACGTGATATATTCATATGATGGAGTACTATACAGTAACAAGAATAAGCAAACTACCCTTACAGCTTTATTTACAAAAACTGGCAGTGGTAATGGGCATGAGGTTTCACTAGTTGTGTGTGGCTATTTAAATTTTAATTAATTACAATTAGGTAAAATTTAAATTGTTCTCAATCACACCAGCCAAATTTTTTTTTTTTACTTAAGTATAGTTGATTTGTGTTACAATGTTGTGTTAATTTCTGCTGTACAGCAGTGATTCAGTTATATACATATGTACATTCTTTTTTAAATATTCTTTTCCATTGTGATTTATCATAGGATATTGAATATAGTTCTCTGTGCTATACAGTAGGACCTTGTTGTTTATCCATTCTATATATAAAAGCTTACATCTGCTCACCCCAACCTCTCACTCCATCCCTCCCCCAGCCCCCTCCCCCCGGCAACCACCAGTCTGTTCTCTATGTCCATGATTCTGTTTCACAGATAGGTTCATTTGTGTCACATTTTTAGATTCCACGAATAAGTGATATCATATGGTATTTGTCTTTCTCTTTCTGACTTACTTCACTTAGTATGATAATCTCTAGTTGCACCCGTGTTGCTGCAGATGGCATTATTTCATTCTTTTTTACAGAGGATTAGTATTCCATTGTATATATAATATATACCACATTTTCTTTATCCACTCATCTGTTAATGGACATTTCAGTTGTTTCCGTGTCTTGGCTATTGTGAATGGTGCCGCTATGAACATAGGGGCATCTTTTTGAATTATAGTTTTGTCCAGATATATGCCCAGGAGTGGGACTGCTGGATCATATGGTAATTCTATTTTTAGTTTTCTGAGGAACCTTCATACTGTTTTCCAGTGGCCACACCAACTTACATTCCCAACAGTGTAGAAGGGTTCTCTTTTCTCCACATCCTCTCCAGCATTTGTTATTTGTAGTCTTTTTTTAAAAAATACATTTATTTATTTTATTTTATTTATTTTTGGCTGCATTGGGTCTTTGTTGCTGCACGCGGGCTTTCTCTACTTGTGGCAAGCGGGGGCTACTCTTCATTGTGGTGCGTGGGCTTCTCATTGCAGTGGCTTCTCTTGTTGCAGAGCACAGGCTCTAGGTGCGTGGGCTTCAGTAGTTGTGGCATGTGGGCTCAGTAGTTGAGGTGCACGGGCTCTAGAGCACAGGCTCAGTAGTTGTGGTGCATGGGCTTAGTTGCTCCACATGTGGTATCTTCCCAGAACAGCGCTCAAACCCATGTCCCCTGCATTGGCAGGCAGATTCTTACCCACTGCACCACCAGCGAAGCCCCCTGTAGACTTTTTAATGATGGCCATTCTGACTGGTGTGAGGTGGTACCTCATTGTAGTTTTGATTTGCATTTCTCTAATAATTAGCACTGTTGAGCATCTTTTCACGTGCCTATTGGCCATCTTTATGTCTTCTTCGGTAAATGTCTGTTTAGGTCTTCTGCCCATTTTTGGATAGGGTTGTTTTTGTTGTTGAGTTGTATAAGCTGTTTGTATTTGGAAATTAAGCCCTTGTTGGTTGCATCATTTGCAAATATTTTCTCCCATTCTGTAGGTTGTCTTTTCGTTTTGTTTATGGTTTCCTTTGCTGTGCAAAAGCTTGTAAGTTTGATTAGATCCCACACTAGCCAGATTTTAAATGCTCTATAGCCACATGTGGCTAGAGGTCACTATACTGGACAGTGCATATGTAGAACATTTCCTTCAATCTCCAAATGTTCTATTAGACAGCTTTGCTCTAGTAATCTTTGCTTTTCCTTCTGCCAGGTACAAATAGGAATCACCAGCCTGGGAAACACTTTAAAATAAATTCATGGTTTAAAGGGTTTTTTTTGAACTGGCAGGTGGTATGAAATTGGGCTGCAAAGCTGTGAAGCCTAGCTTGAGATTATGAATTCTCAGGGGAGATTTTTTTTCACAGTACTGTTGTTGTGGGTCTGAAGATATTCATGGATAATAGATTCTGTTCCTTTGCTCAGATGATGACAGTAATGTTGCAATCACCAGACCAGCTTCAGAAAGCCCCTGTGTGCTGAATGCACCACAACCTTTGGTCTTACCTCGAGTGCCACAGTCTAAGGTGCTGTCCATCACCTCAAATCCGGTAAGTCACACAGGGGAATGTATTGGAGAACCTAGGACTGTTCTTGTAGACTAAGTTTGCTCAGTTATTTGCCTTAATTGTATCACTATGACTCTTTTTCAGTAAAGTTATGTGTTTATCACAGTAATCCAGTGACTCTTTGCAAAGATACGTTTAATTTCAGTTTAAAAAATTAATAGCAGCGAATGCACTCATGTCAATGAATTGTACATGTGAAAATGGTTAACACAGTAATATTATGCTATGTATATTCTACCACAATTTTAAAAAATTTAACCTGTTAAAAAAATTAATAGCTAATTAGAGTTGATAAGTAATTCTCAATCAGCTCTTTTGAAAAGGCATCTATAAGCTGTGCAATCTAGACTCAACTATATGGTCAGCTTAAGTCTGCTTTGGGAAAAATGAAAAATATGATGAAAAGAGGGACCAATATCAGATCTTCTATGGCCTTAACATTCTGTCCTTTGAATTTCTTTTTGACTTCTTCCCTCTTTCTTCTCTTATCTCAGACTACCTGGTTTTTGTTTTATTTTTAATATTTGAATCTGTTGACATTTTTGCTTTTTGGATGTTTACTAATCATAACCAGATGTAAAAGGCAAATCAAAGGGAGGAGAAAATGGTTTCAAATAAGTCTGTAGACAAGCATATAAAAATGGCCATTTCTTGCAGAAGGTTGATAAGCCTGGTCTCATCCATGTGTAATGATTTATGTAATCCCAGTTCCTACATGATAGCTTCCCAGTGTTACTTGTAGCAAAAAAGTGTGGGAGCAGGGGAGGGATAAAAAGAAAAAGGATTCTCATCCTTGGCCCATGCTCATCGAGCCTGGGTTTAGTACCACATCTAGTATTTGCTTTGTTGGTGTACTAGCCAGATATTGTGCAGCTATATTTTAAAAAGGGTTATTTAAAAGTAAACTCAGCTTGTGAATCACTATACTGTACACATCTGTAACTTATATAATATGTACATCAACTCTACTTCAATTAAAAAAAAGTAAATAAAAATAAACTCAGTAAGGCCCATACCTTATCACATTGGAGGATGACCCAGGTAATAATCTAATATTCCTATGATGGTAATAAAATACTTCTACATGTTGAACTGGCCTGGTTAAGACCTAGGTAGCCTAAGCCCTGAAAAGTTAATGTACACGGTTCTGGTTGTTAATGACCAAAGGAAGGAGAAGCAATAATCCAAACATTCTTAAGACAAAGTAGGCGGAAAATGCATACTGTGACAGAGAAGAAGCTGGCCAGAAAGGGCACTTAACTGACTACCTGAGAGAGAAAATAAACAGGACACTAAGGTGGCAGTGGCAGTCCAGGTAAGATTAAATCCTGCTAACATTAGAATACAATTAACTCCTTCTAATAAAGTCTTCAGAATTTAAGTTATTATTGAGAGCTGACTGCTCCAGGTGTAGTGAAGGAGAAAGCATTAGTTTGTGCAGACCATAGGATTATGTGATGGTAAAAGAGATAGAGTTTACCCTTATTCTCCCCATTTTTGTTCCATATTTTTTCTAGTATAATGTAAATAATAATGATAATAAAGGTCCTCTCTCCCCTATGAGAGTGGCTATTAATTGCTTTCATCTAAGTTGACCAGGCTTCCCCATTTAGAAATGGAGAGGAAAGCACTCTGATCCTGTCATCTTGACACTGGACTTGGGGCTCCAGCTGGGGTACTGGCCAAGATTTACAAAAGTTAAGGCACAGGAGAAAAATGTAAAAATGACCTAATTTGGAAATACTAACTTCTGGCAAAGTTGGGAAACCAAGCTGATATCTTCACCAACCAATAATGAGTAACACCTTCTTTTGATATGTAGATGAGTCTCTGTCAAGCAGCAAGTGGTCATCAGCCAAATGTGAATGGTCTCTTGGTTCATGGGATGCCTCTACAGCCAAGAAATCTCTCCCTAATGGACAAGCTCCTGTAAGCAGTATAAAATTTTAAGACTATAGAGTTTAAGTAGATCACTGAGAAATAAAAGGAAAGCAAAGTCAGTCAATCAACATGCATGTATTGAGTATGTACCAAGCAACCAGAGACGTCTGGGGAGTAAAAACATATAAGGAAAATGGTCTCCACCTTCAAGGAGCTGATAAAATAACTGTTGAGAAGGCACAAAGGTAAAAAGAGGCCTAACCATACAGGGCATT
>NW_006781396.1:260572-271690 GCF_000442215.2 Lipotes vexillifer | reverse complement strand
CCTGTGACTGAGTGCGAAGTTTGTGTACTCAGTGTGAGCACTATGGCAGTCCCAAAGAAGGGAAGCATTTTGGTGGGTAAGTGTAGGTTTTGAACGTATCCTTGAAAGATGGAAGTTTGGATAAGCAGAGAAGAGCAGCAAGGCTATTCTAGGTAGGAGGAATGGTGTGGAAAAAGGTTTGGAAACAGGAAAATACAAATATTTCGAAGAGAAAGCCGACCATTTTTGCTGTAGTAGGATAGGAAGCAATAGGGTAGAACTTTAATGTTCTGATCAAAGACCACTGACAATCTTCTACAACTAAAATAGACCATGGTGTGATTAGTGGGAAAGAAGACACTATGAAATGAAAGAACATTGGGACCAGACTATGGAGGGTTTTGAATGTCATGTTTTTGAGATCCATCCATGTTGTTGCATGATTCTCTTTTATTGCCAAGTAGTATTCTATTGTAATAATACACCACAATTTGTTTATCCATTCTTCCGTTAATGAACACTTGGGCTATTTTCCAGGTTGGGGCTGTTATGTATAAAAGGCACTATAAATATTCTTACACACGTCTTTTTTGTGGACCTGTGGTCTCATTTTTCAGTATCTAGAAGTGAAAGTGTTACAGAATAGGTTAAGTGTATGCTTAACTTTATAATAAACTGCCATACAATTTTCCAAAGGAATTGTACCGTTTTACATTCCCACGTGAGCAATGTATGAGTCCAGCTGGGGAGCACATGTATTTAAAACAGGAATTTGAAAGATAGATTTCACAGCAGTAGGACACAGATTGGACTGACGCAGGAGGAAATGAAAGTAAGGAGTCTAATGCAGGAGTTCAGGCTGCTATGGGTCTGTTCTCAAGTTGTAGCAAGACTAAAAGAAGGAATGAAATATTTTAGGAGATATGGTAAAAGAAATCAAATTCTATAAAAATAGAGGAATCAAAGTCAACTCAGATTTCAAGCTCAAGGGAAGCTTGTTTGGCAGGGGGAAAATGAGCCTGGGGTGTGTTGAGTTTACAATGATGGGCCATATAGAAGGTCAGATTTGAAGGCTTATCTAGAAGTATGGAGGTGATAAATCCAGTTATGAATGAGTAGTCCAGAGGAAGAATAAAGATGAACAAAGAGCAGCTAAGGCCTAAAACCCCTGTAATTAGAAAGCAGTAGGCTGTGTAAAGAAAAGGCTTAAGTGAATGGTTAGGAAGATCAGAAAGATTTCATATGCTCAAGGTTTAGCCCTATTCTGTGACGGGCATTTTTCCTTCAAAGTTCTCCAAACACTGAGGCATATTTTGCACTAGAGGACACCAAAGTGGCCTGAAAGACTAAGGAACTTGCTGAAAGCCAAGAGCACATGGCAGAGCTTTATTCTTTCACTTCCCCTCCACATCACAGTGTAAATACTATCTCTTAGGTGCCTTACAATAGAATCAAACGTTCTCTCATCTGCTTAAAACACAAAAACAAAGCCACTGAATCTACAAGGCAGAGTTTAAGCTACTGAACTGTTGAGCATGGTATTTTATCAGAGTACTTACAGGAAAGTGTTATATTTCAGTTGTTTATGCAAATGGAGATCTACTGCCCTGGGCTGTACAAAGCTCTGGACCCTTTGCCTGTTCCCAGCTTTCCAAGGAACCCCCTATCCCTGTAGGCTCCAACTAGCTCAGCATTTTAATCTCTGCAGTGGGAGCCACACTAGTGCCACACCACAAAGCAACATTGGCCTTTCAACTAAGTCTTTTCTGGTGACATTCCTTCAGCACAGAAGAATGCTTCAAACATGGTAGGAAGCACAGTCCGAGGTAAACTTTTGGGAAGCACTTTGGAGTCGGTACCCTACAGGTTAGTCTTTACCAGTAACTGAAGTAGTGACTGTGATGGCAGGTGAAAAATGGACTTGCTTTCCCAAGTCTCCATTCTAGTAAATTATGTGTAAGATTGAAATGATATCCTTCTTTTAGGTACACATTCTCATGCCTGAGCTAGATTATGTAACTTCTAAAACTAGGTTATTTATTGTTTTCTCTTTTCGCTTTTTTATCCCTTGAATGTATTTTATAGTCTAAGGCTTTTTACCCTTTGAGTTCTCTCTCCCTGTACAGAGCAATCTTGATCTCACTGTGGGTTTCTGATATTTGGACACTAGAGATCTTGATGACAAGCTACTTATGAGGCCTGGGTCCAGTACCATCCTTTCAACTCGAAATTGGCCAAATCGAGCCCTGGAGCTTAGTACATCATTCCTGTCATATACAGTGCAGTCCGCCAGGAGACGCAATCCCCCACCACGTACCCTTCATCCCATCAGCACAAGCCATTCACGTGCTGGAACACCAAGACCTATGGAAGAAATACTCAGAGGATCCCGAGTGTAGGTTTCAAAAGCAGAATTTCTGGAATCTATGGTAAAACTAATGAAGAATTTTACATAGAGAATGAATTTAAATCTAAGGTTGAAATATATGCCTAAACAGTAATCATTACATATTCTTATGATGAACTGCACACTGGTGTAAATCTAATACAGAAAAATGGAGTTAAATTTGAAGGAAATATAGATATACTGGATCTTCCTATTGATTTAGCTAAAGACTTATATTTCTACAAATAAAATGTTGGCTAGAATACTTCAGTAGAACTCACCAAAGGAATAAGACATGTATTTTATTAAAACATTTTCCTTAGTGGGAACATCTTCAGTGAAATTCTTCCCCAAATAATAGTTAATTCTCCTTTAATATTTTTCTGTACCATTAGGATCTACCTATTCCATTGACAATGAAAACTTGAAAACCTCAGATAAGTAGATGCTTATACACCAGGAAATACGTCCCTTGGCACGTCTTAGGAAGTAACACTAAACATGTTCTCCTCCCTTTTCCCACCTTTCATTCACTAGACACTCTGAGCCTCACTGTGCAAAAAGTACCAAGCCAAGTCTTTAAAACAAAATTCTTTCATTAGTTGTTGACTTACAAAACATCTTAGGTTAATTTCTAAGACTATGAACAAGGGTGTGAGATGACAACACCATAACTGTGTTTTGAATTCAGCCTCTAAATCAAGGACGTCACTATACTTCTCTCCCAACACTTCTTGATTTTGACTTTTCAGTTTCTTGCTACAATTTATCCCAATAGACTTACTAAAAGAGGTGTCCAAAACCACCAAAAATCTTTGTTAGGACACCAGGGTTCTCAGCTACTCTCTATTTTGTTGATGTAGCGATATCTATACTGATATAGCTATACATTCAAGTATGAGTGGTCTTGATGTATAATTAATCTCTCATCCCTCTGACAGTGCTTTTTTCAAAGTGGAAAAGTAAGCTGCTTTGTTTTTTTCTGGGACATGAAAAGTATCATTCAGCTTTTAATTACTATCTTGGGCATGAGTAATACTGCAAACTGCTCCAAATCCCATGGAAGGAAATAAGTTTAGAAACTTTACCTGGAAATTATAGTTTTCAGTGAGGACAACCAGAAAGCCCAGAACTGTGAGTTCCATCAGATGTGAAATTACAAATCCATAACTGTCAGAGAAATACAACACAATATAGGGAAAATTGATTTATTCCAGTTCTCTGTGGGAGAAAGGGTCAACTTCTGCTGTGTGCTCAGGATGAAGTTTCAACAATAAGCAAATACTATGAAGAAAACCCAAAACTTTAATTCTCCAAAATCATCTCATTGAGATCTCTTCACTTAAAAATGTAGGCAGCTTAAAGCTTTCTGTGCATGAAATTAAACTCATCTGCTCAATTTATTTGATTCTAATCAGTTTGCTTATATTGTTATAACTTTATGCTTTCATGTCTTGGTTTTTGCTGATGGGATCTGCAGCCCAGTGGTGGCCAACTCACTCTCCTCTCCCTCACCACTGCCCCTGAGTCGAAATAATCTGCTGCCACCTATTGGCACAGCTGAAGTGGAACACTTGAGTACTGTGGGGCCACAAAGGCAAACGGTATGTCTCTTTCCTATTGCCTTTCCATGTGCTTGTAAAACCTCAGGGTCAGTAATTCTGCAGGGTCTGTGCTCTGGTCTTGACTTAACACTATATTTTGTCAAAAGTACACACTGAATTCTGATTCATGATGATGGCATTGGAGCTGCTTGGCCTGCAGTGACCATACCTGTTAGGGTTGATAAAGGACATGCACAGCTCCCACTACAAATTAACTGTTTCTGTAATTTTTGTCTCTTCTCAAGAAAACCCATGGCGATTCCAATCGAGCTCGAAGTGCAGCGGTGGATGAGCCTAACCATCAGCAGCCCCACGAGAGGCTCCTTTTACCAGACTTCTTCTCCAGGCCCAACACAACTCAGTCATTTTTGGTAGAGTGACATACTTCCTCTATGGTCTTGATAGTTGAGGAAAGGGGAAAAAAAATAGTTTGGCAGACTTAAGGCTTTACATGGTGGCTTAATCAACTCTAAGAATAAAAGATGAGGTTCTAATAAAAATAATGTTTTAAGTATATTTTGTTGAAACTCTAACTGGTCTCTGCCACTCATTCTTTTAACTTATACATAAATTGCAAATTCTAAGCAATTTAAAGTTTAGCTATTTCTGAGAATAAGCAAAATGTTAAACCCCAGTGTGTATGAGATTAGCATTGACTTCATTCTCTAACACTGCTCTTAGGGAATTACACAAAAAATGGTATCAGATTATGTATGTGGACTGGTGGATGTGCGAGTTAAGACTTTTGGGGGTTCTTAGTTAATTGGTGTTTGAAATGCTGACAATGCCTTACCACTTAATGTACATTTACTAGCCCTTTTACTTTTAAACAAGTAATAGAAAAAAACCTGACTGGGAGATTGGAGATCATGCACTGACCTTGCCCAAAATTGTAAGCCAGGAGCTCAGCCCCACCTCATTTGCTTTGCGCAATAGGGCTTGGACAGCCTAGGAAGTGACTGGGGCCACACTTATGGCCCAGGAACCAGGCACCAGGAACCCACATCCTATACCAGTTTTCAAGACAGTGGTATTTGCAACACACTTATCTCAACTCATAACCCTTAAACTGTATCAGCCTAAAGCACTGTACGATTCTTCCTCCATTAGAAGAGTGGTGAGAGTAGTAAATGAATGGGACATTGTACTAGTTTGCTAGGGCTGCTATAACAAATTACCACAAACTGGGTGGCTTAAAACAATAGAAATTTATTCTCTCAATTCCAGAGCCTATTAAGTCCAAAATCAAGGTGTCAGCAGAGCCATGTTCCCTCTGCAGGTCCTAGGGAAGAATCTTTTCTTTCCTCTGTCCTAGTTTATGGGCTGTTCAGCTTACTGCCTGTTTTTGTAAATAAAGTTTTCTTAGAGCAGAGCCACCACACTCATTCACTGTCTGTGGCTGCTTTCCTACTGTAACAGCAGAACTGAGGAGTTCCACTGAGAGTATGTACCACAAAACATAAAACGTTTACTATCTTGCCCTCTACAAAAAAAAAAGTTTGCTGATCCCTGACAGAAAACATGGGGCTTCATCAGGAAAGAAAAAAAGAAAAAAACCTCAAATCTCTTAATACCAGTGCTGACAGGAAACTGAGAGGGACGTTTTTTATTCTAGAAGTACCAGTGGGATGGTATTGATAGCTTTTTTTAATATCTGCATTTAGGTATTTTAGTTGTATCTTAAAATCTTTAAATCCCTTGAGATAAATTTGAAATGTTTGAGTTCTATATTGAGAGTCACATTTCAAGCATGGAAGTAGTCATGGGTGTTTCAATGTTGCTGAAAAGGTTCTGGTTCTGTTGTTTTAAACAGTCAGCAGGCAATGGAAATCAGATAAAAATTCCCTTGACAGCCAATTATAAGTATTTAGAAATATTAAACCATACGGATTATTTATAAATGCTAAGATTTTCTTAAAGACGTATTAATAAAGTTGTAGAACTTGAAATTTTTAGAAGTTAACAATGGCTCTGTGGGCTTCTGGCTTGGGATTTTTCTTACTTGGAACGTAAGAGTACACTTAGCCAACTTGTCCCTCAGAATGTCAGATGATGTCGATTACATTGCTGTCCAACTTCAAGGTTTTCTCTCCTAAACCAAGTAACACATTATCCTCTGGGAGAAGTCACATCGTAAGAAGTGTCTCATCTTCTTTTTCAGCCGGACACACAGTATCGTCGTTCATGTGCTACTGAGCATCCTCATCAGGCCCGACCTGGTAGGGGATCTGCAGGAACAGGTCGGGCCATGGCTTTTATTTTACTACTATGTGGTTAAGACCCTGCTGTTTTCCATGTTTATTTTTCCTTCCTCCAGATTTTATTACATTTTGTTTTCCTACATCTTTGTAAATTACCTCAAATTCATTTTGGAATATGGGATATAATAAAAAATTACAGAACTCCACTGCTCAAAGCCAGAAAGTTCCAGATTTGTTTTCTCATATAAAAATTAACCTCTTGCCATTCTGGCAAACTACTTTTTTTTTAATCTAAAAAATTTAAGCCAAATAAGTCATTTTTGTAACATTCAAACACTGCATGGATTTTATTACTTGGCAAACCCCATATTGCTATGGATTAAACGGCTCTGGTCAGTTAAGCTGCTAGGCCAAGGTAAGAAAAGAAATTCACAATATCAAGACACAAGGAGTCTGATTCTATCCCATTAACTTTTTTGTCTTCTAAGTTATATTCTATAGTTTCTATTTTCATGTGAGTGATGAGAGAAAATTTAAGGATGTCTTAATTCTTCCTATAATGGTCTCACCATCAGGGTCATTTTCTCTTTATGTTATAGGTGAAATTTAGAACTATTGGGCAGTTGAAATGTTTCCTGTTAATAATCAGATTAATCAGCAAGTACATTAAAAAGTAATCTGCCTCAAACCTTCTCTGTAATCCAAGCGAATTCTTTTAGTTCAGTTCCTAGTAGCATCATTTGGTAGTCTTTGAATGCTTTCAGTGGATTCGGTTCTTGGATCAGTCCTCAGAGAAGCACTGCTGCCTCTGAGCTAGTTATTACATTTGGCCATGCTGCCCGTCAAGCATAACTAGTATATTTAGGTAAGTGAAACAGACATTTTAGTCCTTTTAAATTAGTGGCTATTTTCTAAAATTAGGTTACTGCTTTCATATCTAAATATAGATTTTGTTTCTTTGTTTTTACATTTTAAAATATGCAAACATGATTTTTATTGCCTTGGTAAATATATACTTTACTATTTAGTCACAGGCTCCAAATTTAAAGTCTAACTGATAACTGGAGCAAAAAAGTCCATACATATGAACTTGAGACAATCAAATCTAGAATGTCTACTAATGTTACTCTATGATGTCATCTTTGTCTGACAGGTCCTCAGTTACATGGATCTACAAAATCTCAAAACAGAGGTGGACCTATCACTAGAACCAGGCAGGGACCATAGGGCAAGTGAGAAGAACCTGCCTCATGCTGCAGGGAACATGTGGGAAGATTCCACAAATCAGTGTCCAGTCATCTCATGATGCAGAGCTTGTAAACAGGAGACAACTTGAAACTATCTTCATGAAGACTTATTTTGGTACAACAGACTGAGAACAGTATCAGCCAAAGATTACATGCGTACTGCTTCTATCTCCAGTTACTGTCTTCTTTCAGCATAAGTTAACCATTTCACTGGACAGTAGAATTTGTACCCAAAGATGTAACAAAAGAGTAATATCCTCCAAATCACTGTTCATATTGTCTGTTAACAATGATCAGTTCAATTATTACAGGATTCTATCAGACTATACATACACAAAAAGTAGGAAATTGTTTGATAACATTATCACTGGCTTCGGAATACTTCTGCTTGTGTTAATTTCTGGACAGGTGTACTCACGTTTACGTCATTTTTAGGAGACAGTGCTGTCAAAAATCTGAGCTACTCATCAAACAGATGAGTTGTTCCTAAAGTTTTCTCTTTAGATGTCCAATCCCATAGGCAGGCAGATATGGCAGGGGTGAGTAACTAAAGACATAAACGTTGAGCACTGGTGTAAAGTAACCTATGTAATAAACCATAATGGATTTTTTTCTCACATAGGAGAACTCAACCTCACAACACCTGCTTGACATCAGGTTATGCTTCTTTTCTTCTTAAAGTACTTTAGTGGTCGTATTTCCAAATATTATACTCACCTTGTCGATTTTCTCCTGCAGATCTAAGAAAGGCAATTTAAATATTTATAGAATATTTCTATTAGTGAGACAGCAAGACACAACTTCTTAAAATTTCAGAAACCCTGCAAATTAGTCCAGTATAAACATATCCTAAGAGCAAAGGAAGAGAACTTTGACATTCTTCCAATTTTCACATGGACCTTTCCTGAGTGCACTCATTAATGAAACAATGGTTTTAACTATGGCTTACATTTATTTTATTTAAATTTCACTGAATTTTAATTTTGATGATCATACTGGTTTTAGATCTTACTGTTAATCTTCAGAGTTGATCAACTGGGGTAATTTTATTATTTTGCAGTTATCTAATGCTATCACATGAAGATAGATGCTTCAAACAACCTGCATTAAATTGTATTTTTCATGCAGTTAAAGAGTATTTTTTAACCTGTTTATAATCACAAACTGAAAACGTGTCATGGGCTTACCTCAGATAAATTATGATACATAAATCTCAGTAACAGAAGGCTTGTTTTATGTATATGGTATTGAATATATTAGCTTACAAGTCAAGAGGTTTTAAGTTGAACAGTCCCTAAAAAATTTCCATATTTTCTAATGAGTTCATACCAATTCAACTAAATATAAGTGAAAATCTCTGTACTATTCTCACAAATCAATACCAGGAGCACATAATAACAAACTACTGGATCAAGACGGCTTGCCTTTCAAGGTTAAAGTTAAGTCAGAAGGAGCCTCTAACAGGTCATTTAGCCCAGCTCCCTTACTCTTTTATAGAGGAAAGAAGTTCAGACAAGCTCAGTGAGCTAAGGACATTCAGCAGTTACAGGCAGGACTACAACATCTCTTGAGGCAACTTAAACCAGGCCATCTGCTACAATGCTGACTACGACTACTTTCCTTCTCTCTTCTTTATCCTAAGCACCATTCATATCTTTTCTAGATCATCTTTTAAATGATCACACTGGGATCATTTAAAAAGCCCCTGGAACTTAACAGTCATTTTTTTACTTGTTTATTTAATCATGTATAATTCTTACAAAGATGCTTGAAGTTATCTGAACACCTGTTTCTCCTATAAACCTCAAGCAAAGAGTGCAAAACTTAGTTGAGTAAAACAAAAAGGAGAGGGTCTATGCAAGAACATTAAGATTGAAAGCAGGGGCTTCCCTGGTGGCGCAGTGGTTGAGAGTCTGCCTGCCGATGCAAGGGACACGGGTTCGTGCCCCGGTCTGGGAAGATCCCACATGCCGCGGAGCGGCTGGGCCCGTGAGCCGTGGCCGCTGAGCCTGCGCGTCCGGAGCCTGTGCTCCGCAACGGGAGAGGCCACAACAGTGAGAGGCCCATGTACTGCAAAAAAAAAAAAAGACTGAACGCAAACTGGCAAGTATTTGGAAGACATATGTCCAGCAAGTGTTGAAGGCTAGGTAGAGTACCTGTTCCAATAAACACACACCACTGAATACCCTGCAGCTCACTCCTGTGTGGCAAAATGACAACTGCTAAATGTGGTAGGGATAGATCTGCATTATAGGTACAGTTCCTTGTACAGAAGACCAATAGAAGAGTGCTGTCAGGAAGCATATACCCTTCCGCTCCCTCAATGACCATCACCAAATTCCTTCATAGGAGGACCTCACAGAATGTCACAGTGTTTCCAGGATATACTAACATCAGGTTGAGAGATTCTGTTTGGTTTACATAGTTGATATGAATAATTTAGGCTTGAAAGACAACTTTTCTCAAGGGTTAACTTTTGTCTTCAAATCTTGACGGCACCTTGCCTACGAGGCATCAATTAACACCTAAGGACTTTTGAAGAGAAAATTCCATTATTTCTTTTCTTTCTTGAGAGTTGTTTTTTTCCCTCCTCGTTTGGAAGGTTTGCAGTACTTTGCTTCCATCTGAGCCAGAAAATTTTCCATTTCCTTTTGCCGATCCTTTTGTCTGCTCTGTTTGAGAAGTTAAAACACAAGCTTTCAAAACACAAGACTGTCCACAGAGATAAAAGTACTTAGCAGCTGCCAGGGGCTGGTGGAAAGGGAGAATGGGGAGTGACTGCTAATGGATAAGGGGTTTCTGTTCAGGGTGATGAAAATGTTCTGGAATTAGTGCTGATAACTGTAAAACCTGATAAATATACTAAAAACCACTGTACAATTTAAAAGGATGACTGTATGGTACCTGAATGTCTTAAAAGAAGAGAACAAAATGCCCACAATACTGTACATACACTCCAAAGAAAATATTAGCGGTAGGAATCAGAATATGAAAGAAGTGGTGGCAACCTTCACAGACAACCTGCCAGGTTTACCTGAATGAGTGCTTTCAAGTTATCCACTCCTTCATCAAGCCCCAACTCCTTCCTGCTCATTTCTGCTTCTTTAGCCTCTTCCTGAGCCTAAAACAGAAACTCATGTGAGACGCTATGGCAATCTAGCAAATACTAAAAATACACCCTCTTTCCCCAAAGCAAATTTAAGACTCCTTCAATTTGAAGATTATATAAATTAAAAGGATAAAATTGCATAAATATGACACTCACTAAAAGGCAGCATTGCTGACATCAAGCAGTAGATCCTCTGATTCCAATAAGCATTTCTGACTGCTCCCCATTTGTATTTGCTAGGGGTAAGCAGGTAATTTGGTTTCATAAACCACACAGTGACAGGAAGGAAACCAAAATGCTAGAAGAGCTAAGAAAGGTCACTTAGCCAAGGATGCCCTCAAAATTTTGCCAGGATACAGGCACCTCAGATTCCTCCTCTGGAAACCCAATTTACTACATGTGACTCCTGGCAGCCTTGAGGGCAACCCCAGTTTAAAATTTCCCCTGAGTAGTTAGGATAAACTCTAACAAATTCAGTTTTAACCTTTCTTTACCGGATTTCAAAGCCACCTCCTCTTGCCAAATTTTACTAGGGCACTGATTCCAAAATACCACAAGAATACCTTGGGAAAGGTTAATAAGTTCACTCTTT
>NW_006781396.1:249139-260533 GCF_000442215.2 Lipotes vexillifer | reverse complement strand
ACTCTTTCCTTCAGGGCAACAAGTAAGACTATAAGAGGCCCCAACCCCCAGTGAATTTTCTAAGTAGCAATGAATACTATTAATACTGGGAGTTATGATACATTAGGACCTGGTTATTCCAATAAAGAGACACAGTTTCCATTGTCTACTTTCAGTCCCTGTATTCAATTTATTTCTTTTAATACTGTATTCCCCTCTCCAAGTTTGTGGGAGTCTCACTCAAAAGTATTCCAGCCTCCCACCCCACTCCCCCAAACTCTAGGGAAGTTTCTCAAGCTAATAGCCTATTACTGAATACAAATGTGCTCAGTTTCACCTAAAAAGATGATTACCAACTTAAGATAAACTGTCAGCTTGAATCTAGACAGATGTAGCCTATGAGCCAAAATGATGATCTTGATACACATTCCACTTCTCTCAACTCAGCACAGGTGTCACGTTTCTCTTGTCTCTTTACCTAAAAGCTGCAGACCTACCTCCACCCCCATTTCAGCCATACAAAATAAAGTACCCACCAAAGAGCTACAGTCTTACACTGTTTGCTCTCCGTGGAGCTCCCATTATGAAAGTCAGGTTGAGGCAATGGTGCCTTTAATACCAAAAGACCAGAGGCACAGATGTTTGTTACCTTGAATCCACTCCCTCCCTGAACCCCAGATATCCTTAAGCTCCTTTCCCCTGCCATCATCCTTACCCTCACCAACCCCACAGTTTAATATGGGTATAAAGGACACACAAGCCACAGTCCTTGATACTCCACAAAAGTGTACCACAAAGTGTGTTTGGAAAGACACTTATCAAAATAAACTAAATCATTTGTTTAAAAAAATGTATATTCTGGGTCCAACTCAAGAATCAATCTGGCAAGAACAAAGGAATCTGAATTAACAAGACACAGTTTTAAAGGGACAGCCTCTGTCACCCTCCCCCCAACGCCTTAACCAAGTGAGAATCATTGTCTAGCCTGTGTATCTGGACTCCATTACTTTTACTCAGGAACGCCTCAGCAAGGTTACAAGAATTGGCCCATACAGAGAATATTTCAGTGATAGTTTAAAACGATATTATCTAAATAATCCATGCAGTAAAATCCTCTTGAGCACACAACACAGTAGAAAAAAAAGGTTCTCTTAATGAGCTGATCTGCTCATTTTATTAGATGAAAACTACAAAACAAGTTAAACCTAATCTTTATTTCAGCTGTCTTGTATATATTTTCATTATTGTAAATATCCTCAAATTCTTTTTGGAAGCAGTCAAGATATAAATAGCATTGAAAATCTTACCCTCCTTTTCCTTGCATTCATCTTTTGCTTTGCTTCTTTGACAAAGGCATTATAGGACGGGACCTCTCTGGCATCAATGGCTTGTTGAATAATGTTCCTTATCCTGGGTTCCTCTGTGTACTGCACACACAGCACAGACTCCATGATCTGATCCATGTCACCCCTGAAGTCCAGATAGGCCTGTTTAATATCAGCCAGCTCTTCTTCTGAACCTTTGTATGTCTTCTCAAAAGCTTGAATGTCTTCTAAAGATATCTGAACAAATGAGAGACATATGCTTTAACTTTGAGAATTTTATTTTAAATAAAAGAAATACTAGTAAAAAGTATATTTAGGTGTTGAAATGTTTCTCCTCAACTCAGTTGCTTGAGTTGAAATTGTTGCAAGGAACCAAAGTTTCTATGCCAAAGATTTTCCAGAGTTCTCCCTAGTCCAACCGTTACAACTGCTAAGCTACAAACCAGGAAAATTTAAGTGAAGTTTCCAAGCTAGGAAAAGTTTCAGGACTTACATTGGGATATGTAAAATAAAGCACATCTTGTAAAAAATCAAATGCCCCCATTTTACTACAATCACTCTACATCAACGGAAAATTAAAGGCCCATTTCAGTAAGAGTGTGTGTGTGTATGTAGGTGCATGTGTTATGGATACACACACACGGTTCAACCTAACGGTGAGATAAGTCTTCCCTTCTTCAAACATCGATAAGTAAATAGGTATCTCCTGAGGAACGCCGGTGTGTATGTGTTTATTTATTGATATTTCGAGGCCAAATAAAAATTCCTCATTCTTACACAACACAAAATGCAAGGCCTTAGAGACATTCAATAAACGTTTGTTGAATGAATGATGGAAAGTCACAAGGAAGTCTCCAGAGTTCTTTACCTTTTTAAACAGTAATCTCCAATAGGCCTCCCAGTCCCGATCTTGGCTGAGCACATCAGAATCCTCGTCCACTGTTCCCTGCTCATCGTACACTGCTCTCTGATCTTTGTCACTCAGAATGGAATAGACCTTCCCAAGGATCTGCGGGAAAGAGCATCCAAAAATCAACCCTGCGCCTCACTGAAACCGCGCCGCGAGAAATAAAAGATTATTAGAAAACGCCAGGCCGGGTTAGGCTCACTCCACCTGGGCGGGGTCGGGCGGCCAGAAGACGGAGAAAGGCCCGGGCAGCCGGCGGACCGGGGTCTAGCGCACCTGGAAGCGGCGGGTGGCGTCCTCCTTGTCGCCCTCGCCCACCCGGTCCGGGTGCACCTGGAGGGACACCTTGTGATAGCCGCGTCGGACCTCGCCGTCTGAGGCCTCGCGCCGCACGCCCAACACTTGGTAAAGGTCGGCGGTGCCGAACACTTCCTCGCACAGCTCCAGAAGCCCCATGGCCGGCAGCGGTGCGGAGCCGGCAGCGACCTCAGCGAAATCAGCCTGACTCCAGTGACGCGGAGCAGAGACCTAGGCGGCACCCTTTTCCCGCGCAAAAAGCCCAGGGCGCCGGCGTCACAAGAGGCGCCGGAATGGGCGGGGCCACGACACCACACTTTACGGCGGTTGCAAAGCGGGGTGTGGCCAAGCTTGCGTCTGCCAGAATTGAGGCGGAGAGTGGAGCCGGCGTCCCTGGTCTCCTCTAGCGCTGGGACCTCCTTCCACCACGCCCTCTCCTCCGCGGCCCTCCCCCCTATGCTCTGGAAATCTCGCACCTACCTTTTCCCCAACGTCCTAGCTCAGTTTATGCAACAATATAAGAAACGTTCATATTAGGCTGAACCTATGCACTGTTTTCTTTTTGCTTTTTTTCAGTGTAAAACAGCGTAACATCGGCATTTGGCAATTTCACATGGTTTAAATTTAACCTGAAGATTAAACAGATTTGTTCTTTTCCAAAGATGATCTGACAAGAGTACGTGGAGCTCTGAGGCCCAAATAATTTTGCAACCTACAGGTTGGGACCGCTGGGTAGGGACTTTCCCTTGAGCTCTGCAATTTAAAAAGCCTACATTAAACAAAAAGACAAAATACCGGTCTTTTAAAAATTCTTTGTCTGATAGAACTTCTAGATTTGACATTTATTACAGAATCATTTCCATTCACCTTCCAGCTCGTAAATCACCTTCCACTTTGCTGGAGATAACATGATCCAAATGCTCATCTTATTAAAACCTAAGCTTCGGAAGCAAAAGCTTTCTCAAGTGCAGTCCTGGGGTTTGAGCATGTTGGACTTGAGCGGGTAGCAAGACAGGCTGATGCAATCATTCAAGACTTGGTGAAAAATCTGGGCCTGGAAATCCAAAGCAAGGCTAGGGCTAGAGAAAACTTTGGAAATCAGGGAGAGGATGAGCTCACATAGGAAGTCTGTGTATATAGATCTTAGACAAAAGATAGACCAGGGCACAAAGTGAATACGTAAGCTGGAAGAAACTCAGTAGCTCAAAATACCCATTTCACATCAGTTCCCCTCACTGAATAATACTTTCCAGAATTACATTCTCCTCTGCTCTACCAATTAAAGCTTCTCCAAAGACCTCAAACTCTCCAGGGTAGATTATTATCTTTTAAACTTTGAAATGGTTTTCAAAACATTTCTCTTTCCTAGATCCAAGATCAAACCCAGGTAAAGTCAGTTGCTCTCTGCCTGCTGTGCCTTTAAAGTCGCCCCAAAGTAAGTGGAAGCCAACCAGTGACAACCCTGGGAGAGCCCTGATGACCTCAGATTTTGAGATGGCTGGTAACTGTTCTCAGAATATAAAACCCAGAGAATAAAAGAGTTTGGTACATTGATAGGGCTACAGAATCTCCTCTATAAATCTCCTATGTTTTAGTTTTATGTCAGATTATGAAATATGTATTATCCAACGTGCACTAAAAGCATCTAATCCTGCTGCGCTTCTGGTGGAACAGATTATGTGCTATTTGGGTTTTGGAGGACACAACCAGTCATCTGTATTACCAAATCATGATACCTAAACCTGATTCTGTCACTGACTTTTTAAATGGATTTTTGTAAAGCCCCTCACCTTAGCTCATTAGACAATATGACATGTTGGAAAGGGCTCTCCAGGTAGGAACATTGGGGTCTCTTAGCTCTGCCCAATATTAAAACTATGTGGCCTTGAGCCAGTTTCTACTGCTGAACTTCAGCTTCCACTCCTATAAATGAGATAATCCTACCTAATTTCATGATATCTTATAATTCTCACAAATAACCTTGCACAGAAAAGGCCTAAAATGTATGTGGGTACTTTACAATATTATCTTTCTTCCAGTTATTCCTAAAAAGTAGGTTGTTAGAACCTAAAAGCTCATAACAAACCTACCTTTGTAAATCTGAAATTTTGCGTTGACAAGACAATGTAAATCTGCAATTACAAAAACAATAAGTGAAGTAACTGTGTTCCTGAGCTGGTGGGATAACCATAAATGACTAAACTAGGAATTAGTTGGATAGGACACAGACATGCTAGTTGGGGACTTTGAAACACAGGGAAGTCCTCAAAGGTAGCAGGCTGTAAAGTTGTCCAAGAGACCCAGAGTCCAATCCACCCCACAGCCACTGTCTTTCCCCAGATGAAGGCTGAAAAAGCTAATTAGTACCTATACCCAGCTTTATGTCAGTCAAGAACAAACCTCTCCCTGGGCCCTGTTCAGGTCAGGCCAGAATACCATGGATGACTTAAAAAATTCCATTTATTGACCTCTAAATATAATAAACCTAAGAGATCTGCACAAATATTTTAAGAGGACTTCGACCTTGTTCCCAGTGCTATGATCACTGAAGTCAGTTTGCTTTTGTTTCTGTAGCCTCTGTATCTGTTTTCTGAGCCGCTAAGAGGACTTCTCGTGCCCGTTTCCGTCGCAACCTCTCAGCATTTGTGATCACCATCGGATGCAGAGGGAAAAAGCCAGAAAGACCTAAAAGTAACAGGATTTTCATTCATTATAACAATACAAGCTAATGTTTCCCTGGGAACTCAGCATCACTGAACTGAGGTCTAACAGAGACCTGATCTAGAACATAGATTCAAATCAAGTTCCTCACTCAACAACATGTTTTACCTCTTCCCCCAACTCACTTCCTTCCGTTTACTGCAAGGTCACAATGGATGTTGTCTACTTCCTAACACTATTCTCCTTACTTGGAAAAAAAAAAAAGAACTGACAGACAGCCATTCAAGACACACCGTTCCCATTTTTTAGCATAAAATCTCAGTCATCCAAAAAGTCTCATAAAGTAGTCTACAAAAGGTTATCTCCAGATTCAAAATGGCAATCAGATCAATTTCAGTTCTCACTCCAGTCCTGATCAGCCTGGAGATAATGAAAATCGTTCTTAATTCCCATCATCTTCGAGCTAGTTTCAATTTAAAATGCCCTCAGAGAGGTAAGGCTAGAGCTGAGTTACCCAAAAGCTTTTCCACAGGCTTAGAGAGGTGGGCTCCACAGCCAATCCAATGCCGGATCCGGTCCAGGTTGAGAGCAACGAGTTTCTCTCCATGACTGTTGGGCAGTGGATCATAGCAGCCCAGCTGCTCCACGAAACGGCCATCCCTGGGGCACTTGTTGTGAGCAGCCACGATGCGGTAGAAAGGCCGGTTGGTACAGCCACCCAGGGAAAGGCGGATGGTTAAGTGGCCTCCAAGGTAGGCCTTGCTGAGCAGAGTACCTGTAGACAAATAAGTGGTTAAGACACAAGAATCGAGAGCACAAAACCGACAAAATGAGATAGATGAAATGAGCCCCCTTCCTCCACTGAAAGGTCCTTACTTCCAACCAATTCTTGTCAATCTGACTTAGATACCGTTTCTTTGTGAAACTCCTCTTATGCACTCCAGCCATCCCCCAACGCACTCAACACTGGCTCTGGACCATGTCGGAGTCCAGCTGCCTCATCTATAAAATGAACGCCATTTATCTCATAGGATTTCCGCGAAAACTTAAGAAAACCACTGAGGAGAGGGTCAAACGTGTGCAGTTTCAGGTACTGGTTGCCTCTAGCTCGTCTACGAGAGCGCCGCTCCACCCAGTCCCGCACGCCCCCTACCCCCGCGACCCGCCCTTAAGGTCTCCCGGGGCCTCCATCACTCACTAAGCTGGACCATAGCGCAGCCGGCAGGCGCCGGGGCCTGTGCACCAGTTGCGACGCCTCGGAGCTTCCGGCCTCCCGCGCGGATCCGCTCTACCGCATTGGTGGCGCGGAGGACAGCCGGGAAAGGTCAGCGTTGAGGAAATGCTGGCCTCCAACCTCCTCGACCCCAGGCCGGGTGCCTCGGTGCCGGAAGCGAACGGCCCACTCGCCCCGCCTCTTCCGCTTTCCGTCCCTACACTTCCCGTAACGCAACACAGTGGAACCTAACGTACCTCAACTGCCGCAAAGGAGGGTTGCTACAGTTTGGGGCCGGTTAAGGGCGAGAAGAGCCCTGTGGGATCTCCTGGCCCTCACTGGCCTTTGGATTCCTGCCAGAGGGAGGAGTATTGGACAGTCCTGGGAGGGGCTAAGAAGTGCTAAAGTGCTCCACAAATCCATCCTTCCAGCAAACTTTCCGAGCACCAGTTAGGGCCAAGGCGAGGTGCCGAGAACGCAAAGATGCGCTGTCCCTGCCCCCAGGAAGCTTGACAGTCTGGTAAAGGAGATGGTGAGGTTACACCAGCGTAACTAGGGGTGGTCAGTACACAGTCCTGGAGTGAGCGGAAGAGAAGGTGAACCTGATAATTCCTTTGTGCCTCAGGAAGACTTCATAAAGGAGGTAGCGTTAGGACTGAGAGTAGAAGAAGGACTATAAATGAATGTAGAGTTGATTTTACCCTTCTGTGTTTACTAATAAACCACTCACCTTCCCTCCTGCTCTACCTCCCTCCTATTTTCTCAACCGCCTCCTTTAAAAAATAAAGGAGGGGGGGCTTCCCTGGTGGCGCAGTGGTTGAGAGTCCGCCTGCCGATGCAGGGGTTCGTGCCCCGGTCCAGGAAGATCCCACATGCCGCGGAGCGGCTGGGCCCGTGGGCCATGGCCGCTGAGCCTGCGCGTCCGGAGCCTGTGCTCCGCAACGGGAGAGGCCACGACAGTGAGAGGCCCGCGTATCGCAAAAAATAAATAAATAGATAGATAAAAATAAAGGAGGGGAGCCTTTATTTCTGGTTTTGCTGTGCACTGATCCGGAGGACAGGGGTGAGATATGGTTCCTTTGCCATCTCTAGCCCTAGAATAAATGGCCTCCGTTGTGAGGAGTTTTGTATCTGTTATAGGGTAATGGACTCTTCATGGAGCCCTTGTGATTTAGATCCATGAAGATAACTTCAGCAAAGACCAGTCTATTAAGCTTCTCTGTTCCCTGTTGGATCCAAAGGATCTGGCCACAACTCATATGCTCTTTGCCCTAATGCAGTGACCCAGCACAGCATTCTTCCTTTCCGCCCACCTTAGAAATGATGCCTTAATTCCCAAGTTCTAGTAAGTGAACCTGGCCAACGACCTTAGCAGTTGACCTCTTTCAGGAGTGATCCTGATAAGCTTTCACCGGAAATCCTAATAATGAAGCTACTATACCTTACTTATACACACACACACACACACACACACACACACACACACACACAGAGTTATATTCTTATATATACCTCAGTATACCTTAACTGATGAATTCTGAATCTCTTATTTAGATTTTTTTATTGCCATCCAGTTTACTGTCAACCACTAAAACATCCAGTAACATAGCCATCCAGTAAGATAGCCAATGGAAATAAGTGAATGGGTTTCAGTTTGTGCTGAAGATCCTTTTTTCTTTATCCCAAGCCCTCATATGGTGAAACATCCAGGGTTTAATTTCTCTGGGAAGGAAAGGAGCTCAGTGTCCCATACAGAAAATTCTTCAGGTGGAAGGACGTCAGAAAGATGGATTTCCAAAGCCAGCTGTCTCCTGTACCATGTGGATCTCTGCAAGCAGACTCTCATCTTTCAATTTCAGCTGCATGAGAGGAGGAAGGGAAGGACACATGTCATACCTGATATACCTATGTGGAGACCCCTCATTTGTGGGACCACAGCTAAAGAACATAGTTCCTCAGGATGGAATTGACTCTTTCTATATTCTCTATTTCACAATAACTCCATTAAAAAGACCTCAAAACATCGTGCTGGTTACATGGATGTGTTCACTTTATGAAAATTCATCACGTGGTGTGAACACTCACAATTTGTATGTTTTTGTAAAATAAAGTTTATTTTTTAAAGTGTTTACCTTATCACCCAATATATCTTAACTAATGAATAATGTTCCCATTTGGCAAGTGAGAGAAAGGAATCAAAGACACAGGAATCAAAGACATTAGACTTTAATTTCAAAATCTAGATGTGTAGTAGACACATCTAGTTGCCTATTGAAAACCCACTCTCTCCCTTCTTTTACTAACAAAATCTTCATTTCTTTCCAGGGCAGCAATGTAACCAACTAAAAAGCCACATTTCTTGCTTCCCTTGCAGCTAGGGGTAATTTTAATTGTTGCCAATGAAATGTAAGGTAAAGTCATATCTCTTTAAAGGGAGGTGAAATAGCTAGCATGGCCCCTTTGTCCTTTCCCTGCTTTGTTCTTTATTGTGCCTGAAACATGGATATGATAGCTGGAGCTACATTGGCTGTCTTGCAACTATGAGGGATGGAAACTGCATGCTATGATTGGTGAAGCAGAAAGATAGAGGTTGGGTCTCTGATGACACTGTGGTACCAATTCTGGACTTTTCATTAGATGAGAAAAATAAAACTCCTAATTTGTTTAAGCCACTGTCTTCCAAGTCAAATTACTTGCAATCATAACGGAGAGACTAGACCAGGGGTTGGCAAGCAATTGCTCATGAGCCAAATCCAGCCCGCTGCCTGTTTTTGTAAGTAAAATTTTATTTGAAATGCAGCCATGCTCATTAGTTGGTGTATTGTCTATAGCTGTTTTTGCACTACAAGGGCAGAGTAGTAGTTACAATAGAAACCACGTAGCCCACAAAGCCTAAAATATTTCCTATTTTGCCCTTTACAGAAAAAGTTTGCTGACCCCTGGACTAGAGCAACACCTTCATTTTATATGAAGGAAAATGAGGCCCAGGCAGGTTAACAAAAGATCCCGCATGGTAATATGCGGGTTTTTATTCCAAACTCAGCAGCCCCATGATAATGGCCAAAGATGGTAAGAAAATCCTCTAGAAAAATATATCATGAAATGCTGTAAAGTCAAGTCCTGAATTAAGCCAGCACCTTCCCTCCAGTTTACCAAGCTCAGTACAGTATGAACAGCAGAGGTATCTGCATCATACCTTCATCATGTACTTGTAGGCCTGCTCAGCTTCCAGTTGCCGTCCAGCCTGAAAAAAAGAGCACCGCCTGGTGATGAGGACATATCATAAATATTATGAAGGGAAAGTACATAAGCTGAGGATTTATACCTTCTTAGTTAAGAACCTCTGAATTCAAAGGGGGAAGGAAAATGAAAGGTGGTAGGGAAAAGCAGATGTTCATAAATATATAATATATATCCCTCCTTCATTTCAAAAAGCTTAAGGACAACTTGGCCTCTCTTTTTTTTTCCTGAAAGCACCATGAGTCATTTGTTACTCTCAGGATTGAAGCTATTCTGTTAATAACAGCTAACTCCTACATAGTGCTTGCTTTATAGTTTATGTTGTTTTTAATTGTTTACATTTTTAAAGTGCTTTACTTTCATACATACCACTATTATTTATATTTATATTGTAAATTTGATATTTACATGCCACTAGTATCTATAGTTCCCAGTTTACAGATAGAGAAACCTGGGCACAGAGAGGATAAATAACTTGCCAGGGTTATGAAGCTAATAAGTGGAAGAGCCAGGTTTTAAAACAATGCAGCTTGGCTCCAGAGTCCAGGTTTTTAACTACTACAGTTTATCCTGTCTGTATGCATTAGAAAAAGCAGATACTGCAATTACTTCCATGCAGATCTGGATATGAGGTGAGAACACTACTTCTCCTAGTTATTTCTTGTATGAAGTAATCATGTAGGACTTAAATGAGAATAATATGATTTCACTAGTATATTTCATAAGCTTGTGTGTAACAAATTAGCTGCAGTATTAAGAGTCACTTCGGAAAATTTAAATACATAAATATGAGAACCACAGACTGTTCAGGTTAGAAGGGAATTTAGAGAATATCAAGTCCAATTCTCTGATTAGTGCTAGTCCATGGTAAACTTTTACTAGTTCACAGAAGACTTCATTACCCTAAAGACTTTCCTAAAATATTTAAACTTTCAAATGTTCCTACCTGAAGTTCACTGAATTCCAGGGGCATTTTCCAGTACATCTTCCTTTCCTATTGTTATTACTTTTGTTTCACTTCTGTCATAGGGAGGCAGAGACCCAAAGGATGGAAGGATCCAGAACAGGCAAAATTTTGAAAAAGAATTTTTTTGTTTTGTTATTATGTAAAATGCTGCAGTAAACATCCTTGTACATGTTTTCTGGTATTTTCCTTAGGAATGTATCTATATATAAAATTGCTAAGTTGTAGATATGAATGTGACTAAATAACGCCATATTGCACTTCAAAGTAGTTGTACCACTTTACATCCACTAGCAATTAGGACAATCCTTATCAATGTTGGTAATATCAAACTAATTTTTCCCAATCTTATGGGTGTGAATTTCTGTCACATAATTATAAATTGCATTTTCATGGTTACTAGTGAAGCAGAGCTTCTTTTCATATATTTATTGACTTTTACAATTTCCACTTCAGCAAATTATATATTCCTATCCTGTGACCATTTTTCAATCAGATTGTGTGTAGGGTTTTTTTCTTATTGTAGGAAATATTTATATATTCTGGATATTAATTCTTTATTAGTTATAAATGCTGCAAGTATTTATAATAAAGTCCTTAAGCTTTATTTTAGTGCCTTTTGTTGTACATGAATTTCCAATTTAAAAGTTAATTTATTGATATTTTTATCTTTGTCTTGTGCTTTTATAGTCATAAGGAAACCATGCACACCCAAGGGCAAAGAGGTATCCTCCATATTTTCTTCTAAAGAGTCTAAAGTTTTAAGATTTAGACCTTTAAACCAGCTGGAATAGTGTGGGGGGGGGGG
>NW_006781396.1:238173-249035 GCF_000442215.2 Lipotes vexillifer | reverse complement strand
TTTGCGGTACGCGGGCCTCTCACTGTTGTGGCCTCTCCCGTTGCGGAGCACAGGCTCCGGATGCGCAGGCACAGCAGCCATGGCTCACGGGCCCAACCGCTCCGCGTCATGCGGGATCTTCCCGGACCGGGGCACGAACCCGTGTCCCCTGCATCGGCAGGCGGACTCTCAACCACTGGGCCACCAGGGACACCCTGTTTAATCTTTTAAAAATAGATTTATTGAGGTATAATATATGCACCATAAAATTCACTAATTTTGGGCTTCCCTGGTGGCACAGTGGTTGAGAGTCTGCTGCCGATGCAGGGGACACGGGTTCGTGCCCCGGTCCGGAAAGATCCCACGTGCCGCGGAGCGGCTGGGCCCGTGGGCCATGGCCGCTGGGCCTGCGCGTCCGGAGCCTGTGCTCCGCAACAGGAGAGGCCACAGCAGTGAGAGGCCCGCATACCGCAAAAAATAAAAAAAAATAAAAAAAAATTCATTAATTTTAAGGTTCAACTGTGCAACCATCACCACAATCCAGTTTTAGAAGGTTTCTATTACTCCCCAAAAGTTTCTTCGTGCCTGTTTTCAGTCAATCCCCATTCCGACCCTTGGCACTAGAATCACTGATCTATTTTCATCTCTATAATTTTCCTAATTTCATATAAATGGTATCATATAATATACAGTCTTTTGTGCCTTCTCTTAATTAGCATAATATTTTTGAGGTTCATCCATATTGTTGCATGAATCAGAATTTCATTTTTATTGCTTAGTAGTATTCCATTGTATAAATATACCATATTTTGTTTATCCATTCACTGATGGGTCATTTGGAATGTTTCCAGTCTTTACCGATTATTAAATGCTGTAATGAAATAGATAAATCTTTGTGTAGACATACGTTTTCACTTTTCTTGACTAGATACCAAGAAGTGGAATTGCTGGGATATATGGTAAGTATGTATTTAACTTTTTAAGAATCTGCCAAACTGTTTTCCAAAGTGGTGTACTAATTTGCAATCCCACCAGCAATGTATAAGGATTCCGGTTTCTCCACATCCCTGTCAATAATTGCCAGTCTTTTTGATTTAAGCCATTCTAATGGGTGTGTAGTGTGGTATTAATTTATGTTATCTTAATGAATTATCTTTTAAATTTTGACATAATTTCAGATTAAAGTTACAAGAACAGTTCTCTCTGTATATACACACATGCACACATATATACATATGTACATGATACATAAGTATATATTTTAATTTTTCCTGAACCATTTGAGAGTAAATTGTAAACATGATGCACATAAGCACAGTGCAATTATCAAAATCATGAGATTAGTACAAATATAATACTATTATCTAATCTGTAGACTTCATTCAGATTTTTCCAAATGCCCCAGTAATATCTTTTATAGCAAAAGAAAATCCAGGATCATGCCTTTTACTCAGTATTCATGTCTTCAGTTTCTTTTAATTGAGAGTAGTTCTTGATTCTTTTTGTTTCATGATATTGGAATTTCTCAACATTACAGGGCAGTTATTTTGTAAAATATTCCTCAATTAGTGTTTGATGTATCTTTATGATTATATCAGGTTATGAACTTTTAGCAGGAATACCTCAAAAACACTGTTGTGTTGCCCTCAGTGTGTTCTATTAGGAGGCACATGCTGTTTATCCCAATAATGGTGATGGTAACCTTGATTATTTGTTTAGATTGTTATCTGCCAGGTTTTTCTACTATGGCATTACTGTGTTCCCCCTTGTAATTAATAAATATCTTGTTGTGAAATACTTGAGACTATGTAAATATCTTCTTCCTCCTTAAGCATTCATCAGTAGTTTCAGCATACCTTATTACCATATGACCCAGCAATCCCACTTCTGGGCATATATCTGGAGAAAACTCTAATTTGAAAAGATACATGCACCCCAATGTTCATAGCAGTACTATTTATAGTAGGTAAGACACAGAAGCAACCTAAATGTCTGTCAACAGATGAATGGATAAAGAAGATATGATATCTATCTATCTATCTATCTATCTATCTCCAATGGAATATTACTCAGCCATAAAAAAATGAAATGATGCCATTTGCAGCAACATGGATGAACCCCGAGGTTATCATACTAAGTGAAGTAAATCAGACAGAGAAAGACAAATATCATATGATATCGCTTATATGTGGAATCTAAAAAATTGTAGAAATGAACTTATTTACAAAACAGACTCACTGACATAGAAGACAAACTTATGGTTACCAAAAGGAAAGGTGTGGGTGAGGGATTAGCAGATACACACTACTATATATAAAATAGATAAACAACAATGTCCTCCTGTATAACACAGGGAACTATACTCAATATTTTGTAATAAACTACAATGGAAAAGATTATGAAAAAAATCACTTTGCTGTACACCAGAAAACAACGCAACACTGTAAATCAACTATACTTCAATTAAAAAAAAAAAAAGAAGTGGCAAGAGTGGGAATCCTTGCCTTATTCCTGAATTTAGCAGGAAGACTTTTAGCTTTTCACCAATGAGTATGATGTTAGCTGTGGGTTTGTCATAAATGGCCTTTATTATGTTGAGATATAGTCCCTCTATACCCACTTTGATGAGAGTTTTTATAATGAATGGATGTTTACTTTTGTCAAATGCTTTTTCTGCAACTATTGAGATTATCATGGGAGTTTTAACCTTCCTTTTGTTAATTTGGTATATTACATTGATTGATTTGCAAAAGTTGAACCATCCTTGTGACCTTGGAATAAATCCAACTTGATGGTGGTGTATGATCCTTTTTATACATTGGTGGATTTGGTTTGCTAATATTTTGTTGATGACATTTCCACCTATATTCATCAAAGATACTGGCCTGTAATTTCTTTTTTTGTAATGTCTTTGTCTGGTTTTGGTCTCAGGGTAAATGGTGGCCTCACGAATGAATTTGGGAGTGTTCTGATCTCTTAAATTTTTTGGAATAGTTTGAGAAGGATAGGTATTAGTTCTTCTTTATTTATTTTGTAGAATTCCCTTGTGAAGCTGTCTGGTCCTGGACTTTTATTTGCTGGGAGTTTTTATTTTTTTAATTTTTGAATTTTATTTTATTTTTTATACAGCAGGTTCTTATTAGTTATCTATTTTATACCTATTAGTGTATATATGTCAATCCCAATCTCCCAATTCATTGCTGGGAGTTTTTTAAATTACAAATTCAATTTCAATTCTAGTGATCAGTCTGTTCAGATTGTCTATTCCATCTGGACTCAGTGTTGGCAGGTTGTATGTTTCTAGAAATTTGCCCATTTCTTCTAGTTTGTCCAGTTTGTTGGCATATAACTGTCCATACTATCCTCTTATGATTTTTTGTATCTCTGTGGTATCAGTTGTTATTTCTCCTTTTTCATTCTTATTTTGTTTATTTGGGTCCTCTCTCTTTTCTTCTTGGTGAGCCTGGCTAAAGGTTTATCAATTTTGTTTATCTTTTCAAAAAACCAACTCTAGGTTTCATTGATTTTTTCTATTATTTTTTATCTCTATTTTATTTATTTCATCTCTGATCTTTTTATTTGCATTTGGTGTTGCTTTTATTTTATGAAAAAGCTAAATTCAAATCTACATTAAAACTAAGCTGAATACAAAGTCTTAGTGAAGGGGGTCTGGTGGTTCTTTTTACAAAAACATGGCCACTGTCCTTTGGCCTTAAAACTTCAGGAAGGGCACTTCAAATGGCTTCATCTTTGCACGTTTCAATGCCAGAGCATAGGAATAGACCTAGCGTCCACTGTCAGATGTTCATCAGTTACCAGAGCATCAAGTCTCTTCAGCAGGTCATTCTTTGGTAAGGAAATTACTTCCACAAATTCTCCAACTCCTGGCTTTGGCTCAGGCCTCAGGTTTTCAGCGTCATCTCCATTGATAGTTACTGTCATGATGTGTGTGGTACAATTTGACAAACCTGGATCCATACATACAGCTGGAGAACATTCAGCAACATCTCCTTTATAGCCAGTTTCTTCCTCTAGCTCCCGAAGAGCAGCTGCTTCTAGGCTTTCGCTGTCATCAATGAGACCCACAGGGAATTCTAAGCAGTAGCCTCCCAGTGGTGGTCAGAACTGCTTTACCAGAATGATACATTCATAATGAAGGGTTCTTTGAAGCACTGGGATAACCGGCCACACCATCAGCAGACTGTCCTTTCCTAGTTGTCCACTTCACAGTTTCCCAAGTTCTTGTTTTACCAGTAAGATCCCTGTCAGTTGTTTTATCAAGCTTGACCCAGTTTCCTTCTGAAATTAACTCTTCTGAAATAACAGACTGGTGTTTTGGGAAGAATCTGCTGGTTCTAGTTTTCCCACTTTCAAACTAGTTAGTCTTTAGAGTCTGCAGGCAAGAAGTTCATGCTACTCCCAGGCATGGGACGAAGGGTTTGGGTGGGCGGGGGTGGGGTGGGCGGGAGGTGAAAGCATGGGTCTGAGGCTGTAGTCTGAGGAGGTGTGGTGCTACTGCTCTCTCTAATCTTTATTAATTCCTTCCTTCCACTGACTTTGGGCTTTGTTTGTTCTTCTCTTTCTAATTCTTTTAGGTGGTTGTTGGTTGTTTATTTGAGACTTTTCTTGTTTCTTGAGGAAGGCCTATATTGCTATGAAATTCCCTCTTAGAACTGCTTTTGCTTTGTCCCATAGAGTTTGGAAAGTTGTGTTTCCATTTTCATTTATCTCGAGGTATTTTCTGAATTCCTCTTTGATTTCATCGACCCATTGCTTTTTTAGTAGCATGCTGTTTAGTCTACATGTGTTTGTTCTTTTTCCCATTTTTCTTTCTATAGTTGATTTCTAGTTTCATACCACTGTGGTTGGAAAAAATGTTTGATATAATTTTTATCCTTTTAAATTTGCTGGGGCTTGTTTTGTGGTATATTAGTGTTTCAGGAAATAATCTTGGGGAGGGTCATCTTTAGAACTCTACCTACCAAAAGAAACTGTATATGATTTTCTTTTTGATCTATGAATTAATTAGAAACATCTTTTTAAGTTTACAAATGTATGTGAGTCTTTTGGCCTATCTTTTAGTTGTTGATTTATAATTTTACTGAAGTGTGATCTACATGTATTCATTGAAGCTCTCTTTGTGGTCTAGCATATGGTCAACCTTTATGAATAATTCACTTGTGCTTCAAAAGAATATGTATTCTATGATTAAGTACAGGGCTATATAATTAGTGTTTGAGCTCAACCTTGTTGTTTTATTCAAATCTTACACATCCTTAATTTTTCCCCTATTTGATCTAGCAGTTTCTGAGAGAAGTGTATTGAAATCTTCCATTTTGACCCTTTTAGTTTAAAGATGAAGAAACTGAGGCCCAGCAAGTTTAAGTAACTTCCCCAGTACCCCACAGCTAGTTGTGGCACAGCTGGGGTAAGAACTCAGGTATTTCTCATATTGATATTTACTCCAAAGAGAAAATCCAATAATTTTTATTCTGTTAGTTTCTCTTATAATCACAATATTCCCTGTCAGTTCTGTGTTGTATTGGCCAATGGAAAACTGAGGGCCACTCTCTTTATTCCCAATTTGAATCTTAGGCTAATGTGCAAGTTATTGAAGCAAGTTATTTTAATTATGGGAGGGTTATTTTCTATAGGTAAAGCAGCTATCACAAATTCCCACAATTACCCACACACACACAATTTCCCATCTATTTCAAGGATAAGCACCCTCAGCCAGCAGTTCAACAGGATGGAATGATTCAGAAACACTAGTAGAGTATCTCCTTTGCTGGTCTTTGACCTTGTTACATTCTGATACAATATCACTCCTATTTTTAATTTTTTTAAAAGGAAAACAACTTTAATGAAAAAGGAACTCAGGTCATTAAATATAATTAAATACATTTTAAATATAAATACCATGTCTTTCCTGATTAGTATCAGGTAAATATCTAAACTATGTGTCTGAATAGCTAAACCATCTGTCTGAATTCTGGTCTCAAAGAAAAATCTTAGAGACAATTACAAAGAAGATGCTTCATAGCATCAGGTGCATTTTTTAAATGATGGGATCTTTTGGGAAAATAACTTCAGTCTATCAGATTTCTGTTGTTCCTATTGTTGGTAATTCATTTATGGCTACACCCTTATAGTCTACTTTGCCTTTCTTTTTATCATTAGATTCTTATATAGCTTTTCTAGACCATATATGACATTTTTGTAGATCCAGAGCATAAACAGGATGACTATACAATCCCAGACTTGAGGTCCTAAACATGAGAGTGAAGGCAGGCAGAGTGGTGCTGAGGAGGGCAGAAGGAGAATCTCTCACCTTCCCCAAGTCTAATCTTCCATCCCACTGCACAACCCTTGCACATCTCCTAACTGCAACCCCAGACCAAGATCTGATCTGTACATGCTCCTTCATCTTGAGTCAGGGCACACACTGGGCTGGGCTTAGTTTGTGTGGCCTGGGTTGGGGCCTGCTGAGCAGCTCAAAAGTGCCACAGGGAGCCCACCCCATCTGAAACCCCCACTGACGGTCAACCCCAATCCACCCCATTACCACTCACCTGAGACCACCAAACCCAAGTGCCTCATTCCCATTTTTAGAATCTCCTTTCCAGACAAACACACCTAAGTATATGATTTTCAAGCACATCCTAAGTAGAGGCTTCCCAGACATGAACTCTCCTTCATCATCAGTATAATGACCACATCTGAAGCTCATCAAACCTCAATTATCATGCACTGATGGCCTTCCCGCTATCTCTTTCTTTACTTGGTCCCTCACCTCTCTGCTCTACAAGGGCATTGTGTAAGGATAATAATCACTCACTTTCAGGCAGACCAGGGCCAGATATGCCCATACTTCAGCATTGTAGTTGTTCAGTGCATTGGCTTCAGAGAGAGCATCCTCAGCCTCTGTGAGCTCATCCAGCTTGATAGAAAAAGAAGATAACGTGATTTGTTAAGTCAAAGTAGTTTTCACTTAAGCCAGCTGGAATCTGTTTAGCTGAAAATGCTATGTCCAAATAACATTGATATATGTGACCCATACTAATAATTTTCAACTTAAAAAATTTTTAGCAACAGAAAAAAAAATTTTAGCAACAGAACTCTTTCTTCAAACGAAATCATATGTGGTGGTGTTCCAATATATGAATGAGTTAAAAGTAGAACTGCTCTGATTAGAAAGTCAGGTACAGGAATCTGGAGCCCTGCCTGCTGGGCTCTCGAGTTACACCCCTCTCTTCTTCCTTCTCTCTATAGCAGGCCCATCAGGGCATCCATGAACCATAGAGCTTCAGGTGCCAGGGTTGGAAAACCAGAAGTATTCACTATCATGTGTGCCTCATTCAGTGATTTCCCTATACACAGTGGGCTGTCAGGTACATTTGTAGTTTTACATTGTACATCCCTTTCTTAAGTTAAAGTCCTATTAGCCCATCAAAATACTATTGTTTAGAAAGCTTCTCTTTCCCCTAATATTAGTTATTGACAGCACAATCTTGAGCAATCAATACAACATTCAGAGATTCTAGGGTATTCCCTGAGCTCTGGGCACATGGATATCATTGCTGCTCCCTAATACTGTGAGTCTGTTTTGTAAAATCTTCCAAAAGGCCACCTAAGGAAAGGATAAGATACCTCTCTCTTCCCAGTAAAATCGTTCTTCATTTTTCATGTTTTACAAAATAAAATAACTGGTTTCTAGGCCCAAGACAATATGAAGAATGGCCTTTCGGCAATGCCCATACCTTGGTCCACACTTCAAATGTCTCAGAGATATTGATTCATTATTTAATCAACCATATTTGCTAAGGATTTATTTTACTCTGTGTCAGGCAGTATGCTAGATACTTAGAATAAAAAAAAAAAATACAACTTTTGCCCAAAGAATTCACTGACAGATATGTAAAAAATTAAGACAAAATGAAAACTCAAACACATAAAGAGTTCTGATAGAAAATAAGCATTTCTATAATAAAAGCATATATATATACATATATATGTATATATATATATGTGTGTGTGTGTGTATATATATATATATATATATATATATATATATATATATACATAAATAATCCAGTGGAGGGACAAAGGAAAAGAGGAATAATTGTACCCTGAGATTAAGGGATGGCTTTCTTTTCTTTCAGAGAAGAAACACTGCTGAAGTCAATCCTGAAGGATAAATAGGAGTTTGTTAGCTATACTTCAAGGCATGCCAGGTAAGAGGAACTTCATATACAGAGGCACAGAGGCTTCAGAGAGCATGGCATGCTCAGGAAACTCTTAATATGCTTGTGTGGCTGGAGAAGGGAGGGAAGGGAGAGACAGAGAGAAAGCAAGAGAGAGGAGAGAAAAGAGAGAAAACAAAGGAAGTGATAAGACCAAGGAGTTAGGAAGAGACCAGATCATTCAAAAAAAAATCTGAATATTATTCTGAAATAAGGGGTAGTCACTGAGGAGTTTAACTAGGGAAGTAACCTGGTATTTGCATATTTTAAAGACCACTTTGGTAACAATGCAGGAGATGAATTGAGGGAGGACAGGAGAACACCCTAGCAGGTAAAGAAGGGATGAGGCTTGAATTAGAGCAGTAAAAACACAGATGGAGAGGAGACAGTAGACTCAACAGACATTTAGGAGACAAAATCAATAGGATATTTGATGCCTAATTAAAAGTAATAGAATTAGACTAGGATAGTTTTTAAGTTTCTGGCTTGGTTGACTGGATTCATTATAGTCCCATTTACTAAGACAGGGAATACAGGAGAAGGTACAGGCTTAAGGAATGTGAGAATCCTTCTGAGATAAGTTAGGTTATATTTTGGATATGTACATTTTGAGGTGTCTGGGGGACCATCAAACGGAGCTGTCTATTACATTGTTTGATATAAGGGTCAGAACATGAAAAGTGTTATGAAATGAAGCTTTAGGATTCATTGGGGCACAATTGGTAGTTAAGACCACTGGGGTAGATGATATTTCTTAGGAAGAAGAAGTAATGTGACAGGAGAAGAGCTGGCTATAGAACCCAGGAGGACCCAACAATTATGATGGGTAAAAGACTAGGAGCCAGCAAAAAAGGCTGAGAAGGACACCAGAGAGGAAGGCGTGGAACTGGAAGGATGTGAATGCAATATTGTGGAAGTCAAGGGAAGAGAGGGTTTCAAGAAGGAGGCAGTCAGCAGGGTTAAGTGCCATAGAGACTTCATCGGAGGGTCTATTGCATTTTGGCAATTAGGATGTTATAGGGGGCCCCCATCAGAGAAGTTTCAGCAAAGTGTTAAGGGGTATACACGTAATTGCAAGGAATTGAAGGGTAAATGGTACCTGGGAAAGGAACAGATAATTCACATGATTTCAACTTCATTAGTGATGAAAATGTAAATTAGGATATATATCAAATTGGAAAATAATGCCCATTGTTGATGACTTAACAGTAAAATGGACTCTCACACCTGGCAGAATATAAATCAGTTTACAGCCTTTCTAGAAAGTAAGTTGACACTATACTTAAAAATTTTTCTACATTCTTTATGAATGTATCCTAAGGAAATAACAGAATTAAGCACAGATATTTATGTCTTAAGAATGTTTATTTCTGCTTTATTTATAATATATAGATGTAGAAACTAATGACATGTCCAATAATAAGTGGTTGGTCAAATAGATATGGTATATCCACACATAGGTATAGCATGACTAAAACATTGGCTGAGGGGCAGAGATTACTTGGATACCTTAGCAGTAGGACTTAACCCAAGTTTTTTTGAGTTTCTATATCAATGAAAATATTTTTATGCTACTTAAAACAAATAGAAGCATGATTTATGCTGACTAGTTTATACAGTTGGTTTCTTGTTCTTTTGAAAGTGCTGTTAGGTTTCTAACAGCTACGGATGTTTTACATCCTTTCTGGGAAGGTGGAGCGGGGGCATATGGCTTCTATATAAGTGATCACATGTCCTGGTTGGCCTGGGACACTCCCTGTATCCCAGTGTAATTATTAATATCACCCTTTTCATTCTCAGAAGTGTCCTGGTTTGTATGATAAATTACATGATAACCTTACTTATGCATCCAAACCAGGGAATACCATGCAGTTATCAAAATTTATGTTTTAGACTATTTGATTATGTGAGAAGGTACCAATGCGATACTGTTAAGTAGAAAAAAAGATTCCAAAGCAGTAAATATATTATTTACAATTTTATACATTAAAATTACTTTCAGGGCTTCCCTGGTGACACAGTAGTTGGGAATCTGCCTGCCAATGCAGGGGACGCAGGTTCAAGCCCTGGTCCGGGAAGATCCCACATGCTGCAGAGCAACTAAGCCCATGCGCCACAACTACTGAGCCTGCATTCTAGAGGCCGTAAGCCACAACTACAGAGCCCGAGTCCCAGAAGTACTGAAGCCCATGTGCCTAGAGCCCGTGCTCCACAATAAGAGAAGCCATTGCAATGAGAAGCCCGTGTACTGCAACGAAGAGTAGCCCCCGCTCGTCACAACTAGAGAAAGCCCGCATGCATTAACGAAGACCCAATGCAGCCAAAAATAATAAATAAATAAATAAAAGAACTTAAAAAAAAATTACTTTCATATACGTACGAAAAAAGACTGGAGGAAAATGCATTCAAATGTTAATCCCCACCACTGAGTGGTGGGGATTATGGATACTTTTATGTTTTCTTCATATTTTGTATCATCCAAATTTCTACAACTATCATATTTTACCTTTATGGTTAAAAAGACAGCAATGAGGAATAGGAGACAAGGAATGTAAACAATTCTTTTGGTTAAGGGTAACAACCAGGGAGGTTGTTACTGTTGTTATTGTTTAATAAGAAGGGGAAAAGTACAGGGAAAGA
>NW_006781396.1:206167-238127 GCF_000442215.2 Lipotes vexillifer | reverse complement strand
GGGAAAGAGCTGATTGGGAAGGAAAGCTTAAAAATGTAAATCAAAGAGAAAGAAAATATTAAGAAAGTGAGGGATTAGGAGAAAAGGAGAGGGATAGAATCAAGAATACACATGAACAAGTTAGATAAGAACAGAAGAATGCATGCCTCTTTCAAAGATTCAAGGAAAGGAGGGAAGGGTGACTAAAGAGATTTTAGGGGCAGTGGAACAAAAGATCTACCAGAAGCTGTAGCAACTCCTCCTGAATATAGAAGGGACCCAGAGCCTAATAAGTATCAATTAGTTTCTTTAATTTAATTGAGTAGATTCTTTATATCCCATATCACTTTTCTCTTCCAGATAACATCATAAAATTACAAGCTTATGTACCAAATAACATGAAATTTTTTATTATATAGCTTCATGCTTCAGTTTTTTTGTGGGATTTTTAAAGAACGTTTTATTTTTGTAGTTCAGATTGACCTTCAGTTTACTGAACAGCTTTGAAGAGCAACTTTTCATTAGAGAAGACTGCCCTGATAGCCTTCCTACCACCATCCAAACTCTCAGGATGCCTGGAAGGCCAAGGAGTCAAGGTCAGCTATATGCACAGGCTAGTCTCAAGACCTGATCCTCTTACCTGATAACAGGCTATTCCCAGTCCTAGCCAGGTAAGGCATGAAGGCGATCTCTTACAGACTTGCAGGTAGGTTTTCTTCGCCTTTTCGTACTGTAGAAAGAAAGCACCACTAAGCTATTGATCTGGAAGCTTCAAACACTGCATTACTAGGATAACCATGGGGCTTCTGTAATTGTACTCCACACCAATCTAAGTTAGATGAATCCTTGGATTATGTATATATATGTTTATATATATATTTAAATACATTATATATATATATATTTAAAAATATATATATTTTAAGACAACTTTTTAAGAGAAGTTTTATGTTCACAGCAAAATTGAGAGGAAAGAACAGAGATTTTCCATTTACCCACTGTCCCCACACATGCATAGCCTCTCCCATTAATCAACATCCCCGACCAGAGTGGTACCTTTCTGTTAGTTAAGTCAAGTTAAGAATGCTTCTACTACTTTTAATAAAAGAAAGCTAAAATAATAGCTAAAATAACACTTACTGAGTTCTTAACAACTTTTTTAGTATCATAATGGTTAAAACCACAGACTCTAGTATTAGACTGCCTGGATTTGAATCCTGCTTCTATTAATTACTGGTTATCTGATGTTGGGCAAGTCACTTTACCTTTGGATGTAAAAGTGTCATTATCATATTACTATTCTTACTCCACAAAGATGGATGTTAATGCTTGAACTGTAATCAGGTCCCAGACAATGACCTGATTTACATAGTTAGTCCCCATCTCTATTCTTCACCTCTTTCTCTTCCAGATATATCTGCCCCAGTCGCAGGAAGATGAAGTGCATCTCGGAAGCATCCACTACAAAACTAATGGTTCGCTCATAGCATGCCTTGGCCTCAGCATGATTTCCACTCAGAAAATAGAGATGGCCCTTCACGCCCCAGACGTTAGGGTTCTAAGAAAGTGAAGAACAAGGAGTACATGGGATGAGGTGGTATTTAAAAGTACATTAATGATCTTTGTTTAACATTTAAATTTAGATGAAGTCCATGTTCTTTTGCAAATTAGAAAGAGGGCCATTCAGTTGCACTGGGAGATACTGTTCTAGGACTGCCCTCTCACTTTTTTCTTGCATTCTTCAAAGCCATTTTGTCTTTGGGGAAAATATTAAGAAAAATATTCATGCATAACCATGATGATGTTCACAATGAGAAAGCAGAAGTTCAGGAAACTTGAAATAGATAAAGTGTTTGCTAAAGAGCTGTCCTTATCCTTCCTCTGTCCTTTGTAAAAGTCATGATTGAGTAAGAAAAACAAATGGAAGGAAATTAGATAAATGAGTTTACTGACAGCTGATGACCCCCACCTCTGGTAACCAGAAATCTACCTGTGATACGGCATCACCACTTTTAAGAAGGCCTACTTGTCCCTTCTCCAAACTAAACTTAAGACGCTCTAGCAAAAGTTATTACCAGGTAGTCCATCTGAGCTGCTTGTTGAAGGTATTCCTCTGCTTTAGCAAAATCCTTCTTGAGTAGGTGTGTCTGGGCCAGCACCAAGTAATACTCACAGCTGGGGCCTCCATGAGGGCATAATAGCTCATGTGCAAGCACTCTGTGTACATACTGCAAGGAAAACTCAGATTATAAGAAACCATGTAAATGACTGCATGGTGTCAATTCCATAGCTCTCATGGTTGAAGATTATGTCTCTGATAATAAATAATAAGAAACATATTATAGAATGAAATGATTATCAATTTCAAAAGGTTAGAGGTGAATTATAAACATTCAGCATATCATGGTTCCATTACCAGCTATTCATGTAGTAACATTTCCAAGTGAATTATCTACAGTACTGTATAATTCTGGTCTTGCTGGTCATACTAGATGAGTTTTAGCCTATTGTGTAGCAGACAAAGGCATTTCATCAACCACCCCATTTTCATACGAGGTAACATTTTCAGGCATTTGTATTTATACGGAAATTTAGAGTGAGGCAAAACCTCCCTTTCTAAAATTCTAGACTCAGGATCTTAGAAACATAAATGTCTGTTTCTGACACACTCTCAAGCATTTGTTATGTTCACCAGTTTTATACTTTGGGCTATACTTTGTTTTTAATATGATATAAGGCCTGCAAATTTGACAAAGTCATATGTACTTGCTAAGAAGAGGGGAAACCCTTCTTCTCCCTCTGTTCTCATCTCAGCCTATAATATAGAAACTTCCACTAATAATGATACCTTCTTAGGAAAATACTGGGGGAAGGCTCTGCAGCTGTTCCCTCTACCTGCATACTGACTCTTGGACATGGGGGAAAAGTGATTTATTTAATTAGGGAGACAGAGAGCCTGTTTCTCTATTGTGAAAGGTTAGTATATTAAAGCCTCCTGTTTAACGTGGCCCACTCCCACCTAGTTCATAATTCTTGCCCTGTCTTGAGTTGCCCACCCTCAAGTGGCGCATGCACTCTATAGGTTGAGAGCCAAATCTCTTGCCTCCTGGATCTTGCTCTCTCTCTTACTGCTCGCTTCATGGATATGTTTCTCACTTCCTATGTGGTAGGTAGACCTTACAGGATGCTCTTCTTCTCTGAGAGGAGACTGCAATTCTCCAGCTGTTCCACCTGTGACTGCATGGGTAAATCAAATCTGGGACCAGTCACATATCCAGCCCAGTTATACCAATAAAAAATTAGTATTTTTATCCCCCCATATAGCACTGTGTATCTGTTTCCAACTGGTTCAGAACCTGGAAGGGAAGAAGGGTGTGCTTAGGCTCCTGTGAACCCCCAACACTCACATAACATGAGCTCCCACAATAAAGTAACATCAGGCTACATATGACTCAGAGTCTGATTGTGCTTTGCTGGTATTCTATAGGGAGCAGACTTGCAATGAGGTCTCCTGATGCTCTCTGCAGAGAGTAGTTCATGTTTGAATGTTTATTCCATTGTGTCTATAGTGTGCTCTCAAAGCATGTTTGATTTCTGCGTCATACACATTTAAGCTTGCGAAGACATCACTATGATAGAATAAGTAGTTCATTAAAATCTTTCCCTCTACTTGCCCTTTTTCAAATATTCTGACCTGCACAGCATTGACCTTCATCAAGAAGCGTATGGTCTCCATGAAGATGGTTGCAGGAGTTTGGGAAACACTATAAAGGGTGGGATGCAGACAAGTCGATGACTCTTGACATTTTGATGCTTCTGAAAATACGATATTAAAATAACAGACAATTAGATATAAAGGAAAAATTCAGAAGCTCAGACACATAGCAGGGAGAGTATTCTACTCTAATTATGAAATTATAATCTTGAAAGCAATAGATTATTCTATAGCAATGGCCCCCAAAGAGGAGATCTCAAAGGTTCTCGAGGTTATTCTACTGGTGTTTCCAAATGCAAGTTGACTGAAATAAAAGCTTTTTTTTTAAAAAAAGTATTCAGATCTTCCTGAATGTGAAACAGATTTGTAGATACTCTGAATCTTTAGATACTATAAAAATGAAAATTCATTGCCAGAAAATCATAGGTCTATAGTTGGCTACTTCTCTGAGCTAAATATAAATCCTCACTATAGAAAGAGTTGCATTACTGAGACTGGATTTCAGAGTCTAGCCTCACATGAAGGAATTTAGACAATATTACAGATAAACTAATCAACTTCAAACAAGTTAAGATTGCCATTTTGGTCATCAAAAGAGTTTTCAACATTGTCTAGTTTGTTTATCCCCTTCTTCCAAGTGGAAATCTTTATTCTAATTACCTTTTTTTGATGGTATCTCCTTGATAAATGTGTTGGATGGTTTTTGGCTGGTAGTTGGATCCTGAGACTGTACAGACAAAATGGGTTCATGTGACTCAGACTGCAGGTTAGAGGATTCATCAAGAAATTCATCTAGAATGGATAATGGAGCTCCTAGTCCTAAAAAGATTAAATTTTAATGAGATAAAAACCTACCTTCCTACATTGTATATTAAAAGGTTATTACAGGAGATAAATACAATTAATTTCCAAAGCATAGGAAACATAACCCCTAAATATTGCATGGAAAGACTTGTTTTGCAGATTTTTTATATTTCTGAATAATTTAAAGAGTGCAAGCTAAACAGACAGCACAGCTCCTGCCATTATGACCCCCTAGTCGAACCCTTCTGCCAGCCTAAGTCATGATAGTGTCCGGGAAGATCCCACATGCCGCAGAGCGGCTGGGCCCGTGAGCCGTGGCCGCTGAGCCTGTGCAACGGGAGAGGCCACGGCAGTGAGAGGCCCGTGTACCGCAAAAAAAAAAAAAAAAAAAATCACCATCATCATCATCATAAGTAGTTATATATGAACATGGCTATATGCCAGGTATTATATTAAGGATTGTAATGTATGATCTTATTTATTTTTCACAGCACTATGAGATATACTTATTATGCTCCATTAAACAAAGTGAACCACAGAAAAGTTAAAAATTTTGCTGAAGCTCTTAAACATTCCAAGCTGCCTCTCACATAAACAAATGTTTTAGGAATAAAAAAAAAAAGCAATGCTGGTAAGGAAATGATCAGTGCCAGCTGGTTCTGAATCAGAAGAGGTCACTCTCAGCTAGAGAAAAAGATATGGCTTTGAAAAATAGGTAGAAGTTGGATAGGTAGAGAGGTAGGGGCTAAAGCATGGAAGTAGCAAGCTAATTATTTTTATGGGTACTGAGGATTGCATAGTAAAAATTAAGGAAAGGTAGGTTGGGGGCTAGACTGTATTGATATTTGAATGCTAGGAGTTTTCTTCTGTAGGAAAAAGAAGAGGTTTACAATGAAGGGTTTTGAGCAGAAAAATCAGAGGATGAAAGTGGGATTTTATGAAGATTACTCTAGCAGTACTATGCAGCAAGGAGAAAAAAATGTTGATGGAGACAAAGAAGTCTGTAATAAGGCTGTTATAATATTCTGGATACTGGTAATGGAGAGTAGTGGAAATATAAAAGGAAGATGTAGGCAGCATTTTGAAAGAAAACCAAATGGTCTGGGAAATCAACTTGATATTGGGATCAGGGGAAGCTCAAGCAAGCAAGCAAGAAGCAGGGATGACTCTGAGATCATGAGCTTGGGTGCCTAATATAATGATGTACAGTCAGTTTGAGATATGAGGAGATGAGTTAACTAGTGGAAAAATCCAACTGCTGGATTCTGGAGGGATGTCAAGTTTAAAGATAGAAATCTGGGGCTTCCTTGGTGGCGCAGTGGTTGAGAATCTGCCTGCCAATGCAGGGGACACGGGTTCGAACCCTGGTCTGGGAAGATCCCACATGCCGCGGAGCAACTAGGCCCGTGAGCCACAACTACTGAGCCTGCGCGTTTGGAGCTTGTGCTCCGCAACAAGAGAGACCGCGACAGTAAGAGGCCCGCGCACTGCGATGAAGAGTGGCCCCCACTCGCCGCACCTAGAGAAAGACCTAACACAGCCAAAAATAAATAAATAATAATTTAAAAAAGATAGAAATCTGACAGTTATCAGAAGTGAAAATAGAAACTGTGAGGGTAGGTGAGCTCTTAGAAAGTAAGACAGTATTACTGGGAAATGATTACATCTAATGGGTGTGAAAAGAAAGTGAAGCAACCAAAGGAAACCCAAACTATTGGAGATGGAGTTAATCCAACATGTATTTCAAGAAAAGAGAATGGTTAAATATGCAGACTGATCATTGAGAAGTGATGATCTTAATGAAAAAAATGAAACTGGAGAGGTGGCCAAAATGGCAGAGTAGTTAGACCCTGAACTCACTGCCTCCCATGGACGCACCAAAATTACAACCACTTACAGAACAACTATCTACGAAAATGACATGGAGACTAGAAAAAAATATTTTCCACACCAAAGACTTAAAAAAGGAACCACAGTGAGATGGTAGGGGGGACAGGGATATGGTATAGTCAGGACCCACACCCTCAGGTTGGTGACCGACATACGAGAGGAATATCACAATCATAGAGGTCCTCCCCAAGGAGTGAGGGGTCATAGTCCTATATCAGGCTCCTCAAACTAGGGATCCTGAACCAGGAAGACAAGCACCCAGAACATCTGGCTCTGAAAACCACTGGGGCTTAGGATCAGGAGAGCTGAAGGACTATAGGAAATAGAGACTCCAATTTTAAAGGGAGTGCACAAAATCTCTCATGCTCCCAGCCCCAGTGCAGAGGCAGTAGTTTGAAAGAAGCCTGGGTCAGACCCACTTGCTGATACTGGAGAGCCTATTGGATGGCAGGAGGCAACTGGTACTCCCTCTGAGGATGGAGACACTGTTGACAGCCATTTGGGGATCATTCTACCATGATAACACTGGTACTGGCAAGTGCCATTTTAGAATCCTCCCTCCAGCTTATTACCACTGGGGACTGACCCCACCCACCAGTGGGTTGGCACAAGCCATGAGCCCTCCTGGAGCTCACAGACAGCTGCACAGGGATACAGCCTAGCCCACCAGTGGGCCAGCACCAGCCCCAAGTCCCCCCAGGGCTGCACAGCCAACCACACAGGAAGCCTACTGTGCCCTCCAGTGGGCCCTCAGCCACCACATGAGGCACTGCCTCACAGACAACTGGGCCAGGGTCCAGCCCCGCCTACCAGCATGCCCACATTAGTTCACCTTGCCACAAAAGAAGAATGCATGCAGCCTAGATACAGGATACCTCTAGAGCATATAGCTCTGGTGACCAGAATCGAGTGCCCTGATGGGCCCCGTTGGACATCTACTACATAAGGCCATTTCTTCAAGATTGGGAAATGTAACCAACTTACCTGCCTACCACACAGAAATAAACAGAGAATTGGGCAAAATGAAGAGACAGATGAATATGTTACCAATGAAAGAACAAGACATAACCTCAGTAAAAGAACTAAAAAAAGTGGAGATAAGCAATCTTTCCACTTCTTTGAATCATCTTCAGTTGCCTTTATCAGTTTTTTATAGTTCTCAGCAGATAAGTCTCTCACCTCCTTGGTCAGGTTTATTCCTATGTATTTGTTTTGTTTTGTTTTTTGGATACAATTTTAAAAGGATTGTTTTTTGGTTTGTTTTGTTTTGACTTTCCCTTTCTGATATTTCATTGTTAGTGTAAAGAAATGCAACAGATTTCGGTATGTCAATCTTGTATCCTGCTACCTTGTTGAATTTGTTTATCAGTTCTAGAAGTTTTTGTGTGAAATCTTTAGGGTTTTCTCCATATAGTATCATGTCATGTGCATATAATGACAATTATACCTCTTCCCTTCCCATCTGGATACCTTTTATTTCTTTTTCTTGTCTGACTGCTGTGGCTAGGACTTCCAATACCATGTTGAATAGAAGGGGTAAGAGTGGGCATCCTTGTCTTGTTCCAGATTTTAGTGGGAAGGCTTTTAGCTTTTCACCGTTGAGTATTATATTAGCTGTGGGTTTGTTATAAATAGCTTTTATTATGTTGAGATATGTTCCCTGTATACCTACTTTGGTAAGAGTTTTTATCATGAATGGATGTTGAATTTTTTTCAAATGCTTTTTCTGCATCTATTGAGATGATCATGTAGTTTTTGTCTTTTCTTCTGTTGATGTGGTGTATCACATTGATTGATTTGCATATGTTGAACCATCCTTGTGAACTTGGGATAAATCCCACTTGGTCATAGTGTATGATCTATTTTTATGTGTTGTTGGATTCGGTTTGCTAATATTTTGTTGAGAATTTTTCATTAAATACAAAGTTAAAAGAAAAGATATAATAAATATATAAGCAGAAATCAACAAAATTAAAATTGAAAACTAATAGAGAAGATTAATGAAACCAAAAGTTGGCTCTTTGAAAAGATCAATAAAATCAATAAGCTGTTAGCCAGGCTAACTAAAAAAAAAAAAAAAGAAAGAAAAAGAGGACATATTACTAATATCAGAAATGAAAGAAGAGACATCACTACAGATCCCATGGACATTAAAAAGATAGTAAAGGACTTCCCTGGTGGCACAGTGGTTAAGAATCCGCCTGCCAATGCAGCGGACACAGGTTCGAGCCCTGGTCCAGGAAGATCCCACATGCCGCGGAACAACTAAGCCTGTGTGCCACAACTACTGATCCTGCACTCTAGAGCCCACAAGCCACAACTACTGAACCCTCGTGCCACACTACTGAAGTGCACACACCTAGCGCTCATGCTCTGCAACAAGAGAAGCCACTGCAATGAGAAGCCCGCACACTGCAACAAAGAGTAGCCCCCACTCGCTGCAACTAGAGAAAGCCCATGTGCAGCAACAAAGACCCAATGCAGCCAAATAAATAAATAAATAAATAAATAAATAAATTTTTTTAAAAGATAGTAAAGGAATATTATGAACACTTATTTGCCCACAAATTTAATAACCTAGATGAAATGGACCACCTTCCTAAAAAACATAATCTTCCAAAACTTACACAAGGAGAAACAGACAATCTGAATAGGACTATATCTATTAAGTATACTGAATCAGTAATTAATAACCTTCCACTACAGAAAATACAAGGGTCAGATGGTTCACTGGTGAGTTCTCCCAAACATTTAAAGAAGAGATTATACCATTTCTATACAAGATCTTTAAGAGGACAGAAGCAGAAGGAATACTTCCTAAGTCATTCTATGAGGCCAACATTTTCCTAATACCAAAACCAGACAAAGACTTTACAAGACAAGAAAACTACAGACTATTATCTCTCATGAACATAGACTCAAAAATTGTCAACAAAATATTAGCAAATCAAATTCAACAATATATAAAAGAATTATACACCATGGCCAAATAGGATTCAACGTAGGTATGCAAGGCTGGTTGAACATTCAAAAATTGACTAATGTAATCCAGAATATCAACAGGCTAAAGAAGAAAATCATATGATCATATCAATAGATGCAGAAAAAGCATTTGACAAAATCTAACGCCTCTTCAAGATAAAAACTCTCAGTAAACTAGGAATTGAGGGAAACTTCCTGGACTTGATTAAGAATATCTACAAAAAACTATAGCTATCATCATACTTAGTGGTAAGAAACTTGAAGTTTTCCCACAAGATCAGAAACAAGGGAAGGATGTCCCTTCTCACCACTGCTTTTCAACATCATACATTATACTGTAAGTCCTGGCTAATGCAACAAGACAAGAAAAAGAAATAAAAGAAATACAAATTGGGAAGGAAGGAATACAAATTGAGAAGGAAGAAATACAACTGTCTTTGTTTGCAAAAGATATGATTGTCTATGTAGAAAGTCCAAAAGAAGTGACCAAAAATACTCCTGGAACTAATAAGCAATTATAGCAAAATTGCAGGATACAAGGTTAATATATAAAAGTTAATCTATATACCAGCAACAAATAAGTGCAATTTGAAATTTAAGCAAAACACTATCTATATTGGCATCCAAAAAATGAAAAACTTAGTATAAATCTGACAAAATATATACAAATTCTGTATAAGGAAAACTACAATCTATGATGAACTAAATCAAAAAAGAACTAAATAAATGGAGAGATAGTTCATGTTAATGGATAGGAAGATTCACTATCATCAGGATGTCAGTTCTTCCCAATTTGATCTATGGATTCAATGCAACCCCAATCAAAGTCCCAGAAAGTTATTCTGTGGATATCAAAAAACTGAGGCAAAAGACACAGAACAGCTAACATAATATTTAAGGAGAACAAAGTTGGAGAAATGACCCTACCTGACTTCAAGACTCACTATGAAGCTTCAATAATCAAGACAGCGTGGTACTGCCAAAAGAACAGACAAATAGATTGGTGGAACAGAATAAGGAGCCCAGAAATAGACCCACATTAATATAAACTAATCTTTGACAAAAAAACAAAGGTAATACAATTGAGCAAAGATAGACTTTTCAGCAAATAGCAGTGGAACAACTGGACATCTACATGCAAAAAAATGAATCTAGACAACACAGACATCATAACATCACAAAAATTAACTCAAAATGGATCACAGAACTAAGTGTAAAATGCAAAAACTACAAAACTCCTAGAAGAGAACATAAGAGAAAACCTAGATGACATTGAGTATGGCTTTTTAGATAGAACACCAAAGGCATGACCCATGAAAGAAGGAATTGACAAGCTGGACTTCACTGAAACTAAAAACTCAGGCTCTGCAAAGGACAATGTGAAGAGAATGAGAAGACAAGCCATAGGACTGGGAGAAAATGTTTGCAAAAGACACAACTGATAAAAGACTTAATCAAAATATACAAAGAACTCTTAAAACTAACAATAAGAATATAAACGACTTGATTAAAAAGTGGCCAAAGACCTTAACATACATCTCACCAAAGAAGATATACAGATGGCACATAAGCTTTTAAGATACTGCATATCATATGTCACCAGGCATGGTGATAATGGGGAAGAAAGATTATGCATGTGTGGAGGCAAGAAGTATATGTGAAATCTCTATACTTTCCTTTTAATCTTGCTGTGAACCTAAAACTGCTCTAAAAAATAAAGTATATTTAAAAATAAAAGATTAATATGAAAAATCATATTCTAATAAATTTTTAAACCTAGATGAAATTGATGAACTCTAAAAGGTATAAAATACCATGAATAACACAATAAGAAATATAGAATGCAAATTCTTAAAGATTAAGAAAATGAAATGATAGTCAATACCTCCTTTGCCAAAAACCCCAGGTCCCAGCTGTTTTATGGTTGAGTTCTGCCAAATGTTTAAGTCAAAATCAACTGTATCATATATAAGTTGATACAGAAGAGCAAAGGAAAGGTGCCTAATAATCTTGATTATAAAAATAGACGACAGGGGGCTTCCTTTGTTTTTTCAGGGAGTTTCTCCATTTTCTCATAATGAAAGACCATTAAAGTAATCAGAAGACAAATAAAAATGTAGATCAAATGATCCTTTGTTACCTATTTTTACTCAACTGTACTTGAGGAATCCATTGATTAAACTGCCAGCAAACCAAAAAAAAAAAAAAAAAAAAAAAAAAAAAGACGACAAAAGAAAATTACAGGCTATTTCATTTATGAACATAGATGCAAAGATCCAAAATAAAGCATTAGCTATTCAAATCCAAAGGTATATTAAAAACTAATACATTATGATCAAGTAGGATTTCCAATTATTGCAAAGATTGTTCAATATAAAAGAAATCTATGAATGTTGTTCACTATATTAATAGATAAAAGGAGAAAATTATTTTTTTCAACTGATGCAGAAAAAGAATTTGATAAAGATCAACACCTATTAATGAAAAAAACTCTTTGGAAATTAAGAATAGAAGAGATCCTCCTTAATTCTGTAAAGGTTTTTCAGAAAAAGCTTACAGCATATTTTATATTTAATAGACAAACTTTAAACTCATTCCCCTTAAGACAGGAAAGAAGACAACGCTGAACACCACAACTAATATACAACATATTACTGTAGATGATAAAAAGACATGAGTAGGGGCTTCCCTGGTGGCACAGTGCTTGAGAGTCCGCCTGCCGATGCAGGAGACGCGGGTTCGTGCCCCGTTTCGGGAAGATCCCACATGCCGCGGAGCGGCTGGGCCCGTGAGCCATGGCCACTGAGCCTGCGCGTCCGGAGCCTGTGCTCCGCAAATGGGAGAGGCCACAACAGTGAGAGGCCCGCATAACGCAAGAAAAAAAAAAAAAAAAAAAAAAAGACATGAGTAGTATGAGGATTGGGAGGAAAACGTAACACTGTCATTATTGGCAGATGATATGATAATCATATTCTGGAAAAAATAACAGAATTAATAATCTACTTGAATCAATAAGAGTCAAACAAGACTGTCATATACAAGTTCAATCTAAAAAACAATAGTATACACTAAAATCTAAAATGTAGAAAATCAACAGCATACACTAAAAAATACAGCAATAACCAACTAGAAAACATAATTAAAATAAGATACTATTATGATAGCAATGGAATCTATAAAATATCTATGAATTACATAAACAGGGCCTCACTGGAAAAAAATGTTATAACTTTAATAAAGAACCCAGAAGATGACCTGAGTAAATGGAGAGATCCTCCACACACTTGGATGGAATGGTTTAATAATATGTAGATGTTAATTATCCCTAAATTTATCTATAAATTTAATACAGTCCAAATAAAATTTCCAACTGGATTTTAAATGTACCTGATAAACTCACTATAAAATTCCTACAGATGAATAAACATTCATAAATAGGTAAGTCAGGTATAAAAAAGGCAAGTAAATGGGAGAACCTCATATGCCAGATACAAAGGCATACTATAACACCACAGCAATAAAAAGAGTGTGATATTGTTTTAAGATCAGATAAATGAGACAGAACAGAGAGCTCAGAGACATATATACCTTAAATCAAAGGACAAAAGATGATGGTTTAATAGATGGTTTTGAGAAAACTAGATCTATATGTGGAGAAAAATAAAATTTGATACCTACCTTGCATCACACTCAAAGATGGAATCCTGATAGATTAAAGATCAAAGTAGGGACTTCCCTGGTGGTGTAGTGGTTAAGAACCCGCCTGCCAATGCAGGGAACACAGGTTTGAGACCTGGTCGGGGAAGATCCCACATGCCGCGGAGCAACTAAGCCTGTGCGCCACAACTACTGAGCCTGCGCTCTAGAGCCCGTGAGCCACAACTACTGAGGCCGCGTGCCACAACTACTGAAGCCCACACACCTAGAGCCTGTGCTCCGCAACAAGAGAAGCCACCACAATTAGAAGCCCGCATGCTGCAATGAAGGGTAGCCCCCGCTCACCACTGCTAGAGAAAGCCCGCGTGCAGCAACAAGGGCCCAAGGCGGCCAAAAATAAATAAATAAAATAATAAAAATAAATTTAAAAAAAGATCTAAATGTAAAACTAATATTATAAAGTTAATTGAAGAAAATGTGACTTGAGGCAAGAACTATTTAAACAAAACTTCAAAGGCACAAAACTACAAAGCATTTGGAGAGTTGAACAACACAATCAACTAATTAAACCTACTTATAGAGCACTCCACTCAATGACAGCAGAATACACACTCTTTTCAAGTGTATATGGGATCAAGACAGATCAAACACTAGACCATAAAACAAGTCCAAATAAATTTAAAAGGATTCAAATCATGCAAAGCACATTTTCTAATCACAATGAAATTAAATTAGAAATAAAAAACAAAGACATCTGGAAAAATCCCCAAATATTTAGAAAATAAAAAACATACTGTTAGATAACCGAGGGTCCCATCTATTCAACTTCTAAGTATTTACCCAAGATAATGAAAGTATATGTCTATACAAAGACTTGTACACAAATATCCATAGCAGCTTTATTTTAATAGTCCCAAACTAGAAACAACCCAAATATATATCAACAGGTCACTAAATAAACATACCGTGGTATCTCTGTACATCAGGATACTATTTAGAAATAAAAAATGACGAACTACTGATATGGGCAACAACATGTTTGAAACTCAAAATAATTAGGCTTAGTGGAAGAAGTCAGACAAAAAAGAGTATATAGTGTGTGATTCTGCTTAATTCTAAAATTCTAGAATATGCAAACTCATCTATAGTGATAGAATATGCAAACTCATCTATAGTGATAGAAAGTTGATTGGTGGTTATCTGGAAATAGGAGCAAGAGAAAGAGATTACAAATGGGCACAAGGGAAGTTTTGGGGATTTTGGATATGTTCATTATCTTGACTGTGGTGATGTTTCCATGGGTGTGTTCATATGTCAAAACATCAAATTGTACATTGAATATGTGCAGTTTATGAAATGTCCATTATACCTCAAACTGTTGAAAATATATGTTCACAAAATAACAATGTACAATAACTTATAAACAAAATAACATATGCAAGAAATACATAAACAAAAATACACACATTAAACACATTAGAATGACTGATTTCCTAAAGTGGAGGAAAGGAGAATGTCAATGAAGAACAGGAAAAAAATACAGTGTATAAATAAATAAATAAATTTAACAATCACAAGAATGGGACCTTACATACTGGGGAAGAGAGTGAGGGGAAAAAGAATGAAATTTACTCAGCTAAAATGATACCCCTTTTAGGGATACACAGAGAGTAAATTCTCTAAGTCTCAAAAAACTGAATAGCAACAAGTAGAAGCTTCCAACTTTCCGTCACGTGAATGAGGAAACACTTAGAAGGACTCTTTCCTGGTATCCCTGGAACAACTCAAAACTCTACCTTCTCATTCATTTAACAGCTATTTACTGAGTACCTACTATGTGCCAGGTCCTACTCATAAGGCCAGTAATTTTTTCCAATAGCCACTCATCATCTCCCTGGTCCTACCTGCTGGGGCTTCCACCTTGACTGCTGCTGTAGAAGAACCACTGGTTATTCCCCAAGGGCCTAAACAGGAGTCGGCTTTCCTTCCTTCTTCAACATACTCCACAGTACTGGTGCTCCTCTGCTTTGTAACTTGTGCCTGAAGCACTCGTGCCTGAAGCTGTTTGAAGGCTTCATGAAATGCCATTTCCATTCGAATATCATTGTTTTGAATTTCATAGTACAAGCCTGAAGAAAAAAAGATGTTGAAATAAATGTGACTAATTTCCCACCATCGTATACTGAAGAATGACAACATTTCACTTAAATTTCCCATACTTTTACTAAAGTTTAAGAACTACGCGATGAGCCATTTAAGAGTGGAAAGAGAAAAGGAAAATCTTCTAATGAAAGAAAACACATTCATATCACAGGAAAATATCAAACCAAGTAAAGTCCAGGCTACAACATTAGTTGGCTCCAAGCAAGTAGCATCTTCAAAGAAAATTTCTGCCTGTTCATAGTTCTCCATCAGTACAGCCAGGACACCACACAGCAACAAGCTGAGAAGAAACCACCAACATGATTAACAACACGGTCCCATGTAACAGTCATGGAACCAAGACAATTTCATATAGAAGCTTATCTGCTCCTACTCCTTCCTTATCTCCCTTCCAACCATACCTGTGGATATGATTCTGGTTCAGGGAAAGGGCTTTCCGAAAACACTCTTGTGCTTTGATATTGTCTTCAGTTAGGAGGCAGAAGGCACCATAGTCCAGCCAGTGCTCCAGGTTCTTGGGCTCACGAACCAACCTCTATCACATGAAACATCAGGAGGACCAAGGTTACTGTGACGCTATGTCATATTCTTTACGCACACACATCACACAGTAAACATTCCATAAATACTATAAGCTCTATGAAAGTAGAAACTATGACTAAGAAGTCATAGAACAGTCCGAATGCCTAGAACAGTCACTTCTCTGGCTTATAGTATGTGGTCAATAAATATTTGATGAAATAATGTAAAAAATGAATCCTCAACTCATTGCTTCCTAGTATCAGTATTCTGGTCATCATACGCTCATCCAATCACTTGGGAACCAAAAGGTTCATTTTATATTTCATTTTAAAGATTTACATATAATCATTTCTGTCACAGTCTTGAGAATGCAAACATAAGCTTATCCACAAATACATAATAATAAAAGCAACTCATAATGAGTTAAAACTATAAAACATTGCTGAAAGAAATTAAAGAAGACATAAACAAATGGAAATACATTCCATGTTCACAGATTGCAAGACTTAATATTGTTAAGATATCATATAGTCCAAAGCAATTTACAGATTCAATGCAATATCTATCAAAATTCCAATGCTGTTTTTTGCAGAAATATAAAAGCCCATTCTAAAGTTCATATGGAATCTTAAGGGACCCTGAATATCCAAAACAATCTTAAAAAAGAACAAAACTGGAGGACCCACACTTCCTGATTTCAAAACTTATAAAGCTATAGTAATCAGTCTGATACTGGTATAAAGACAGACATAGAGACCAAGGGAATAGAACAGAGAGCCCAGAAATAAATCGTAGCATATATGGTCCAATGACTTTTGACAAAGGTGCCAAGACCATTCAATAGGGAAAGGACAGTCTTTTAAGCAAACTGTGCTAAGAAAACTGGATATCCACATGCAAAAGATTGAAGTTGGACCCTTACCTAATACCATATACCAAAAATAACTCAAATGAATCAAAGACCTAAATGTAAGACCTAAAACTATAGAACTCTGAGAAGAAAACATAGGGCAATAGCTTCACAACATTGGATTTGATTTTTCCTCCAGTTGGCTATGTTCCCATTAAGTACGCATTTTTCCCTCTCCCCACACCAAAACCTTTGCACCAGAGGAGGGGTGTCCTGAAGCAACTGGGGCCCATGTGCATACAGAGGTCCGACGCACTGCCTGTGTAGGCATCAGCGGCTCTTCTCAGATGCAACCCAGGGTCGAGTCTTTTCCCTGGTTGTGGCCCCCCAGATCCAATGCTGCTGTGGCATGGTCTAAGTGGGGCTGGAACATTGGCTTGGCTTGGGCCCAGGTGCATGGTGAGGCAGCCATGGGAAACCTGGCAGCCAGTAGGGCAGACCTCCCTCTGCCTTGCCTCAAGGGCAAGCCAGGATGCTTGCACCCCTCAGGAGCAGAGTCCAGGCTTCTCCAGCCTTTTTATCCATCCCAGCAGTCCTCCAACCAGCCAAGGTGGCTTGTCTCCTCTGCATAGGAACCCAGGACTGGGATACCCAGTCTGTGGCTTGACCTACTCACTCCCCAGTGTGGGTATACACCAGTGCAATCTCCCCTTTCCTCTGAGTTCCTTCCGAGGGGGAGAGATCCTAAGCAGATCTCTCCTACTTTTCTTCCCCTTCTACTCAATTGTGTGTGTATCTTTCTTAGAGCCTTGGTTGTACAGGAGTCCTTCTGCCAGTTTCCAGTTAGTTTTCAGTGAGAATTGTTCTACATGTAGATGTATTTTTAATGTGTTCATGGTGGGGAGGTGAGCTCCATGCCCTCTTACTTTGCCATCTTGATCTCTGCCTCTCGAGGTTCATTTTCTGCATACGGATAACCAACTGTTCTAACACAATTTTTTGAAAAGACTATCCTTTCTGCATTGAAGTTGTAAATTTGTAAACAACTTTGTCGAAAATATAATGGCCTTATTTGTGTGCACCTATATTTGGACTCTGTTTTATTGACCTATGTGTCTATCCTTTCACCAATAAGGTTGGATTTTAAACAATCAGAAACTACTATTTATTATACCCATATTGTACAAATAGCAGTAATGACAACCACCAGAAAGATGTTTAATTACCTCTTCATAGTACACTGTTGCCATTTCATAGTTCTCATTGACTTCTGCTTCGAATGCAAAGAGTCGAAGCTGTTCACTGCTGGTATAAATGGTTGAAGGAGTGCCTTGGACATCATCTGGCATGGCCTTGTCATCATCAAGATGTTAGGAAGACAAAATGAAGCAATTACAAGTAGAGAAGTTTTATAAGAATAAACCAAATGTGAGACTCTAGTCATGATGTCAAAAATGATACTGAGGTTTCGTACAGTCTTGCCAATACACTAAGAGAGTGAGAGTGAACCAAAGGATGAATATCAAGGGTGAAATAGAATCTCAGGTATCTGAGTACCAACAGTCTAAGCTCATGGAAGTGAGTAAAAAATTATTCAGGGCACAACTGCTCTCTTCAACCCTTAGGGCAGCCAGAATCCCTAACTAAGTCACTTCTAACCTCAAACAGCTTCTTTCACTTTCTCTAGTGTACAGACAAATATTATCATTTTTTAGGTGTCATGACATGAAAAGCGTTGTCAAGAACTAGCTAGAGTCTTTAAACATCAAGAAAACACGAGCCCAGGGTAAATCTTTGGCAGCTACATCTACGTTTTCAGTGGGATATATAGACAGATAGATTCTACAAAGGAGACATTTTAGAAATTGCCAGAAAGGTAGAAGCAAAAATAATATATCCTATATACCCAGATAGGAAAGCAAGTCTGGTAATAACAAGTAATCTCTTGGGCCAGACGCTATGGCCAGGGAAGGCCCCACCCCACCAAATTCTTTAGCTACAAATAAAAATAATATCACTGACTTTAACAAGTAGAGCTACTAAGGAATGTGAAGAGTAAAGCTAAATTTGAGATGGGCCAAAGTAAGCTTTTGATCATTGATTAATGCCTCTGTTCTTTGTTCTTTTTAATTTTGGTGACTTTGACCTCCAAATCCCTACAGCAACACACTGCCATGCCCAAACCAGAAATATTATACCTCTAATATCCACTCCCCAAACCCACATTACAAGCCTTCTCCCTTCTTGTCATTTAGTCCCCTTAAAACTCCTCTCTGACTTCCAATATGCCGATAATTTCCCAAATGGATAAGCCTGGACCTCATGATTTCTACTCATACTACTCTCTCACCAGCACACTCAGGTTCTGGGCATCCTTGTCCTTTTCCTGCACTTGCCCAGAAAACTCCCAAATTAAAACAATCCTACAATCGGATTTCTTCATTCTTAGACAGGAGCTGCTAACTGATCCTGAAGAAAACCACATACAGTCTTAGCTGAAGGCCTTTAATACTCTCACCAATCTATGTATTTGTCCTTGTTCAGCAACATTTTTCATAATGCTGTGCAGTATCTAAATTTTCTTCAAGCTTTTCATTCAACTCTTACCCCTTCACTTTCAGTAAAGGCGTTACTTCACAGAACAAATAGAAATCATTAGGCAAAAAAACCCTCAACTTTTGAATCCTACACCTGAAGTATTTCTTTCTGCATCCACTGTTACCTCTTTCCTTTCAGTCTCAGAGGACGAGGCATCACATCCTTCTCTGTTTCAAGGCTAATTGTTGCATCTAAAATCTTGATCCTTTTCCACTTGTATATCCTGAGTTTGCCATTGGTTATTCCCTCTTTTTCCTCAATTTTCAACTTCTCCCAGTCTGCTGACTCTTCCTAAACCTGTGGATGTTCTAAAGACTTTTCCATCTTAAAAAGAAAATCTCTAATTTCTAGCTACTGTTTCCTACTTCTTCCCTTCATCTTCCAACTTCCTGAATTAATATTCCACCTGCTTCCTAATCACTCATTTACTCTTCAATTCATTATTATTTGAATCCACATCATTAGCCCAATGAAACTGCTCTGAAAAGGTAACAACAACCTCCTTATTGCCAAATCCAATAAAAACCTTTCAGATTTTTTTCTTTTTTCCCCAGGTTTATCAAGATATAACTGACATGTATCACTGTATAAGCATATATTGACTTAACATATATTGTGAAATTACTACTACAGAAAGTTTAGTTAGCATTCATCATCTCATATAGATACCATAAAAAGAGAAAGCAAAAAAAGAAAAAAAAATTTGTCCTTGTAATGAGAACTCAGGATTTACTCTCAACAGTTTTCATATATACCACACAGCAGTGTTAACTATAGTCCTCATACTGTACATTACATCCCTAGTACTTATTTATCTTGTAATTGGAAATTTGTACCTTTTGACCTCCTTTCTCCAATCTCCCCTCCCCCACCCCAGATCTTGTTTTTCTTGAACTCCTCAGAGTATTTGACATTTTTTCTTCTTACAATTTTCTTCCCTTAGATCCTGAAATACCACTGTCTTCTGGGTCTTTTGCCTCTTCAACAATTTACTTGCCTCCTTTATTAATTCTTTTACTCATCCATCCCTTAAATGTTGGTGTTTCCTAGGGTTTTGCCACCAGCTTGCTTCTCTCTCTACTCGTGCTTTTCTTGGCAGCTTCATCTATCACCACAGTTTCTCTAGCATCTATATACTCAAGGCTCCCAAACTAATCTCTAGCCCAGATCTCTCTCTTGAGCAAAACCCCACAAGAGTCAATGTTTAAAACTGAATTCAACATCACTTGCCTTCCACCAAATTTGCTTATGTTGTATTTCTTGTCCTAGTCAATGGTATTGCCAACTACCCAGTCACTGAGACTTAAACTTAAGAATCTTTGCTCTCTTTTCCTCCTTAGTATGTAATAACCAGTTAACATCACCAGTTCACCACCTCTAACCCATCCTACATACTGCTATCAGAGTGCTTTTTGTAAAATGTAAATCTAATCATATTATTTCCCAGTATAAAATAATTAAATTTATTGCATCTAACTGCTAATAAGGGGAAAAGCCAAAACTTCTTTGTGTGGCATATAAGGCCTCCATCCACGCTCCTAGCTCCCCTACCAGGAACTGATCCCTGGCTTCATCGCCTGTTTCTCTGTCACTCAACCACTTCAAGCTCTGCTCCTGAACTATATGCAGTTTCTGTATATGCCATATTCTTCCAAGCTTCTAAGCCTTTATGATGTTCTCTATGACTCAAATGCTCTAAAACATCTACCTGGTGAGCTTCTTTTTAGCCTTCAAGGCCCAGGTCGAGTCACAGCTCCTCTGTGAATCCTCCCCTGAAAGATCTCAGGGTGAAGTTGATACTTTCTTTAGGCATCCCCTAACCTGCTCTACCACGGACACACCTTTGTCACAGCACTTACCTCACTCTACTGCAGTTATTTGTATTTTGTGCCTCTCTCCTCTACTAAACAGGGGCTCCTTGGGGACATAAGGCAACAGTAATTACCATCTCATGCTCAGTTCTCAATTGCTTTCCAGATCAAATCATCCAAATCATCTGTGCAGGATTGTTCTCTTAACCCTAGGATACTGGACACTCCTACCTCTTTCAGGAAGGCTGAACAGGTAAAAGAAAAAGTGACGGTGGCCAAGAAGAAAAAAACAGTAAAGGAAAGAACAAATAGAATAGAGACTTTGAGGGACTTCCCTGGTGGCACAGTGCAGTTAAGAATCCACCTACCAATGCAGGGGACATAGATTCTATCCCTGGTCCAAGAAGATCCTACATGCCGCAGATCAACTAAGCCTGTGCACCATGACTGAGCCTGTGCTCTAGAGCCGGCGAGCCACAACTACTGAGCCCATGCGCCCTAGAGCCTGCACATCACGACTACTGAGCCCACGTGCCGCAACTACTGAAGCGTGTGCTGCAACTACTGAAGCCCACATGCCTAGAGCCCGTGCTCCACAGCAAGAGAAGCCACTGCAATGAAGAGTAGCCCCCACTCACTGCAACTAGAGAAAGCCCTTGCGCATCAACAAAGCCCCAACGAGGCCAAAAAAAAAAAAAAAAATCCACCCTTTCCTTTAACAAAAAAAAAAGAATAGAGGCTTTGAGGATGCATAGCTGGTTAGAGACTACCAGGGGGACAAAAACACTTTGATTTTGTCTTTGTTTTCAAACAAACCACAACTGCATACATAAAAAATGAGCAAATGAAGGAAAGATGTAAGATGTACAAATATAAACAGACAAGTGGGAGGAGACCAGTCAGATAGAAAAGGCATATATGAAGTGTCATTGTCATTCAACTATAATATCTGAAAACTCTTAGTTTTTCTTTGTTTTGATTGTCAGTCTTGAAGAAAAAGTTGAGAACTGTACACATTCACAGAATAAATAGAATGATAATTTTTTTCCACAATTTACATAGCTTATTTTATTTTTTATCCATCAAATTTATGACAGTTATGAAATTAATTTTTATATGAAGTTGAAAGAGGATACCCCTTTATTTTCCCTAAAATTAGTCTTATAACTTAGGCAGTTTCTTATTCATCTTTGTGTTTTCAATGCCTAGCACAGAGCAGACACCCCAAAAAATGTTTGTGGAATTAAGGAAGAAAAGAAGCAAGAAAGGAAGGAATCATTCAGAGGAGACCCTGATGACCTACAGAGAAAAGGAAGGGTTCTTAGCTCTGAAGCACCTACTTGATTTAAGGCCACATGCATCTGATCCACCAAGAAAATGTAGAGCTCACTAATAAATTTCTGCAGCTCCTCTTGGCTTTCAAATGCTGTTGTCTTCAAGTACTTCTCTCTCACAATCTTTACCACAGCATGCTGCAAGAGACACATATCACCATCTGATAACACAGTCTAGCACCATGCTAACAGCACAGGCCTCCCTTGAGTTTCTGATCTAAGGCTCATCAGAACTCCAGGAGGTGAATGATTTTCCTTGGTGACTGCAAGACTATTGGTTCTCTGATTTTCCCCCAATCAACATACTCCACATGGCTTTTCTTAACATCACCATCATCACCAATACGGTCAATACAGGATTCATACTTTGTGAAGAGTCATAAAGCAAAAAAAACCTTAGCATTATGTTTATGCATTACATTTCTCATGGTGGCCACATGATTCAAGGGAGAAAAGGAGAAATGCCTGATTTGAGAGTTTGGAGAATGGAATCCTGGTTCTAATCCTGCCACTGTACAACCTCATAAATTATCTTACACTTGGTACTTCAGTTTCCTCATTTGTTAAATGCATATGTACTCCTGGTATTCCTATCTTACTTCAGAAGATGATTGAGAAGCCAAAGAGAAATAACAGGTGGTGAAATTTAAAATGCTGTACAAATAACATATTGCTATAGCCAGGACAGCGTCTTCTTTTTTCTCCCCTAAGTTAACATTATTGCCAGGCTTTGTACTAAGCACTTTCCATGCATTATTTTATTTAATTCTAATAATGACCCCATGTGATCATATTAATATCATCCCTCATTGCTAGGCAAAAAATTGAGCCTCAGAGTGGTAAGGTCACTTGAGACACAACTGAGATGTGACTATGCCACCTGAGAATAGCCTCTTGCCTCCATGTATATCAGCTGTTTTTCCCTTTGTTACTTCTACGTGCTTTCTTCGTATCTGTTTGGTATAGTATAGGGCACATAGTAAATGTACATAGAGAGGCAGCGCCGTGTAGCAGATGAGAATGTGAGTCTGGAGCCAGACTGCCTGAATTTACACCCTGTCTTTGACCTTTACTAGCTCTGTGATCTTGGGCAAATTATTTAACCAACTAATGTTGCAATTCTCCATCTGTAAAATGGGGAGTACCTATCTCATAGGGCTGTTGTGAGGATTAAGTTAGTAAAGTATGAAGCATTTAAAAATTTATCTGGTATACAACAAATACTCAATAAATGTTAGCCATTATTATTTGGGAAATTATTATTAAGTAAATATTTCTCAAATCTTAGTGATTCTATGGACTAGGAAAAGGTTTGTAATGGGAGACAGAGATAATTAGTCATGGAATCAATACCAGGTACAGAGTTTCTGACTGCTAGTGCAACATGAAATCTGGCCCCAAATCTGGCCTAACTTCAAGTGAAGAATTAGTTTCTTAAAAGCTTACACTCAGGACAGATACTGAACCATTCCAAGCCTCTACAGGAGTGGAAGGATGTCTCCAGACATTCTATTCTAGAGAACATAGCTCTTTGCACCAACAGCAAGAAAGGTAGAGCACAGCTGAACATAACCAGAGAAAAAATAACTAGGTATATAGAGAAGATGCTTCATAAAAATCCATGGAATCATTAAATAAATTAATATTTACCTTGAGTTGTTCTTTAAAAGCAAAGTATTTTCCAGAGCAATTAAGTTCATAGTTGAGCTGGCACTTCTGCTCCTCCAGGGTTTCACTATCCAGATCACTCCCCACTTTGACTGCCTGTTTTCCAAACATCCTGTGATACTCATTCAGAATGGCTCTAGAAATGTTCTTGATCTGCATGTGGTAGTCACTCACTGCCTAGAAAAATACAAAATGTCTGGTAAAGAGGCCTCAAAGAGGTCAAGACATAGAATGGAAGTCTGAAACTGGATTGGGTTTTACAGTCAATAATACTTTAGGTATAAATTGCCCTTTTCTTCCCAGCTCAGAAAACATCAGCCAAAGATTAAACACTGTACATTCTTCACTGAATGCCACTGGTCACAAATAGAAGCAGGAAGGAAAATATGTGAAGCTACAATTTCTCACCTCTTCTGGAAAACATACTGAAGAGGCCATGCATTATTTTCACATGGGTGTACTCAACATCTTAAGAGTTTCACCTTGGCTTTGGTACTTGCCTTCTGAGCTCCTCCTGTCCGACGGGTAAGAGGCGGCCTTGGAGGAATCATTTCCTTGACCCTGTATCAGAAAAAAAAACAAAACAAAACTTTACTATATTCAGATTTATGTTCTTTTATTTCCCACCTCTTAAGGTCTAGGTGAGGGAGATCTAAGGTCAGTTGCCCATCACACTTGAGCACTGAGCTATTCTTTCATGTAAGAACCTCGACGTGAACCTCACAACAGTGTATGGCTGTGGACTAGACAAGAAGAAAGCCACTAAGCAGCTAGCTGGAAAGTAGATAAGTTGCACTTCTGGCTAATTTGAGCCCTGGCTTTACCCTTACACATTTTTTTAAACTGCTGTACACAAGCTGCTTGACTCAGGGGTTAGAAAGAGATGGCTGTTAACAACTTTATGTGTACTCAGTAGAGTCTCTGAAAGCACAAAGTTTTGGAAATATAAATGGTACAGGCAAGCGAAAGCTTTTCTTTCCTTTCCAATAGGATAAAAAGTGTACTCTTGGTCATAATTTATAAGACTGCATTAAACTACAGTAATGATATCAAACTTTATGGTGAATAAGAAAATATATTTTATCACAGTCAAACTACTTATGCCAAAACCTCTACCTTCCATTTTCATGAGCTCTTACAAGAACCTAAAGGAAATTAAGTTATAGCTCTTCCTTCTTACAGTTTCACATTCCTACTGAGGTATACTACACTGCCTTGAAGTTTACAAAAAAATTCACAAATTCAAGTTTTTTTTAATAGGTCCTGTGTATGGGGGAATCCCCTGGCGGTCCAGTGCTTAAGACCTGGAGCTTTCGCTGCAGTGGCACGGGTTCAATCCCTGGTTGGGGAACTAAGACACCGCAAGCTGCGTGGAACGGCCAGAAAAAAAAAGTGAGAATAGGTCCTATGTAATTTTATACCTTGCTCATAATTCCTAATTTTAATTTTATTTATTTTAGTAGATAATATATCCACATGATTCAAAACTTAAGACGTATGAAACAATATATAGTAAATTGTCTCCTTCCAACCTTGTTGTCCAGCCACCCAGTTTCCTCTCCAGAGACAACATTATTCACTTATTCAAAATATATACTGAGTGCCTATTAGCCATCGGGCACTTTTCTAGGTGCTGGGGATAGAGCGTTAAACAAAGCAGACAAAAATTCTTGCCCTCGTGGTGCTTACATTTTAGTTGGGAAAAAAAGACAATAAATAACATAAATTGGTTAGTGATATGTGCCATAGAGGAAAATAGTGCAAGAAGGCAGATAGACTATGTTGGGGGCTGCCGGGGGTGGAGTTGGGGAGCATATTTCACTAGGGAAAGACTCAGTGAGATGACAGTACTTGAATATGACCTGATGGAAGTGAGGAAACAAGTCATGTAGGTACCTGGGGTAAGGAAATTATAGGCAAAGCAAGCAACAAGTGTAAAAGCCTTGGTGCAAGAGTGTGTCTGGCATGTGTGAGGAATAGTGAGAGGTCAGTTTGGCTGGACCGAAAAAAATGAGGACAAAATATATGCAGAATACGTAGGCCCTTGTAGGCCACTGTAAAGCCTTTGACTTTTACTCAGAGTGTGATGGGGAGTTGCTGGTAGTTTCTGAACAGAGGAGTCACGTGAATTGACTTCCATTTTAATACAATCATTATAGAACCCTATAATAAGAATAAGTTGCCCAAATGTCCATCAACTGAAGACTAGAAAAACAAAATGTGGTATATGCATAGAATAAAATACCACCCAACAATAAGGAAATGAAGTACTGATACATGCTGCAGTTTGGATGAATCTTGACAGCACTATGTTAGATAAAAGAAGTCAGTCAACGAAGATCACATATGGTATGATTCCATTTATATGAAATGTCTCAGAGTTGGCAGACAAAAAAGTAGATAAGTGATTGCTTAGGACTGGGGTGCAGGGTGTTGGTGGGGAAACGGCATGAGGGTTGGAGGAAATGTAGAGGGATTGAGAATGTATATGGAGACATTACTCCCCATTTTACAGAGATAAAAAGGATATAAAGGAATACTATGAATAATTACACATCAACAAACTGGATAATCTTGATGAAATGGATAACTTCCTAGAAACACAATCAAAGCACTGTGGTACAATATAAAAATAGTTCTAAAAAATTACATATATTTACATGTGACAAGGGTGTGTGTGTGTGTATAATATAGGGACTTTACGATAACTCCAGAAGGATAAGTACCAAGGTGTTAAAAGGGGTTATCACTGTGTGAGTAGAAAGAAATCTGGGTATTTTTAGATACTTTCTTGTTGATTTTTTTTTCCTTGCCTATCTTGAAATTCTCAATTTTTTTGTAATTGGCAACATACTGCTTTTATAACAAGAAAACAAAAGAAACTTATCTGAAAAAAAAACCCAGAAAACTCTCTGCTGCTTAGCCCAAGAAAAATTACATTTATGTGGACAAAATGACTTACTTTTATTTATACCTAAACTGTCTTGCAAAGCAAGTATGAGAACCATTGCTACACACCTTCTGGCTAGTTCCTCCGGCATTCGCTTCGGAACCAAGGCTTTGTCCAGCTCAATCTCCAGCACAATGTATGTCCCTGCTTCTACATATTGCTGTAAAGACATTTTTCTCTAATTTATTCTTTCCAGAAAAACAGATATTTATGAAAAAATTTTAGTAACATAAGATAATGCTCACAATATAATAAGTGAGAAAATTGTGCATATAACTATATACAGTGTGCTTCTGACTTAAAACATTTTTTACATAGAAAAATAACTGGAAAGAGAAATAGTAACACTGGTTATCTCTTGCAGAAAAAGGTTTTCAATTTTATTCTTGGAAACTTCTACCCCAGCTGAAGTCTTGTTCAATTTGTTCGATACTGTTCTTGGAATTGTTTCAAGTGAATGCCATTCTTTCTTCTACCAAACCTCTTCCAGGAGTCATGAAGAAATAACCTTATAACTGTCTGACATTCCCACCCACACCCTCTTAAGCGCCATCTATCAACTTCAACCTCATGGACATTTCTACCCAGATTCTTGCCAGCATCCTATCAATACAACATGTCCAAAACGGAACTTATCATTTCCCCTATATCCATCTCTATTTTTATTTTTCTCTTAATGATTCTGTCATCTCTCCAGAAAGTGAGGCTTGAAACCTGAGTTATCTTTAACTTTTCTTCCTCAACACCCCAAAGCTTTCAAATTCCACACACCCTGCCTCTACAGGTTTTTTACTTTCTTTACTACAATCCCTTCCCTAGACTAAACTGTCATCAACACTCATCTGTACTGTAAATAAAACCTATAAACTGACATCTGAAGACTCTACCACAACTTCAATCTCTTTTTTCCATATCCTGGCAAGAGTACTGCCCTGAAACACTCATGAGGTATTTTTTCTACGTGACTTACAAAACTTCAGTGTGAGTCTCTATGATAAGGCTTAACAGTCTCTCATCATCTATACAATGAAGCCCAAACTTTCTAGCAAGCCTTTCAAAGTCTTTCTAAAACTCAACTCAGTCTCTTCTTTATCACCTCCTTCTAGAACCATTACTTTCATTTCTCTATACCATACACTGAATTAATTGATGTACCCTGAATTCTGCTACCTTCTTTGTGCCTTGACTCAAGCTGTTCTCTGGCCCTGAAATTCTTCTCCTGAAATTCATTTGGCAAAGGGCTCTCTTTATCTTTCACTACTTAGCTTCGATACCACCTCTTCCTGAAGTCTTCTGAGACTGTCCCATCTGACTCCTCTGAGGCCACATAGCACTTTCATTTGTACCTCTACTACAGCATTCATCAAGATTCTTACAGTTAGTTATGTACCAGTCTGTTTTGCCCACCAGAGTGTTGAGTGTCCTGAGGGCAAACGAATAAACGCTGCAGATGATGCATCTTTGCATCTCTCATAGTGCTTAATATAGCATAATTAATAAAAGACATAAATTTTTAGTGCTAGAAAGGACCTTGAAATTAATCTGGTATCCACTCCTTTTAGAGAGTCTCAACAAGACAAAGAAATTTACCCAAGGTCATAAACTAGTCGTGGCAAATATGGGATGGTTACTCAGATAATAAGCATTTTCCTGAGCATTTTCCACTATATCATACTATCTTGCTCAGTAAAGGACTGATGAATTTAAACTTAATTTTCAAACTCTTCATGCATAGTTACCTGTCCTTCTGGATTGTTGCAAAGAGAGGGTTCAACTTCCAAAGGAGTATCTGAGCTCTGAGATTTTATACTAGATGCTTGCTGAAAGAAAATAAGCACACCTCAAAAATTCAATTCTTGGGACTTCCCTGGTGGCTCAGTGGTTAAGAATCCGCCTGCCAATGCAGGGGACATGGGTTCGAGCCCTGGTCTGGGAAGATACCACATGCCGTGGAGCAACTTAGCCCGTGTGCCACAACTACTGACCCTACCTTTTAGAGCCCACGAGCCACAAGTACCAAAGCCTGCGTGCCTAGAGCCTATGCTCCGCAACAAGAGAAGCCACCACAATGAGAAGCCCGCGCACTACAACAAAGAGTAGCCCCCGCTCGCCGCAATTAGAGAAAGCCCAGGTGCAGCAACGAAGACCCAACGCAGCCAAAATAAATAAATTAATTAATTAATTAATTTTTAAAAATTAAATTCAATTCTTGGAACTTCCCTGGTGATCCAGTGGCTAAGGCTCTGCACTCCCTATGCAGGGGTCCCAGGTTTGATCCCTGGTCAGGGAACTAGATCCCACGTGCCACAACCATGAGTTCATGTGCTGCAACTAAAGATCCTGCATGCTGCAACTAAAAGATCCCACATGCCGCAACTAAAAATTCCACATGCTGCAACTAAAGAAAAAAAAAGATCCCACATGCTGCAATGAAGACCTGACACAGCCAAATAAATAAATCATTTTTTTAAAAATAATAATTTTTTTTTAATTATTAAAAAAATTCATCTAGCCCTCTCAAGTCCTCCACTTTGGAGAGCTTGTCCAGAAGTTAATAAAGCTGGTTCTTTGACTTCTAAAAAAAAAAAATTCAATTCTTACATGGTCTCCACAATAGCAGAAGCAAGGACCATTATGTTGCATCAAAACGCAAGCTAAACTGAGGCAATTCACCAAATGAGAAATCAGTGCAAGCCTCTGGAATGTGACAAAACCAGCAAAATCATCACCTTCTCAACAACCTACCACATCCCCAGGCCTAGGTCTTGCTTCCATATCCTTTTCTTTGACTGTTTTATCTTCTTTCAGGTTCTTAGAAATAACTGGTTTGGACACTGGAGAATTAATTCCTCCTATTTTATTATTCTGAATCAAATTATGGCCAGTATCCCGGAACAAGCTAAATAAACACTTGGTCTGAAAAGAAAGAAAGAAACAAAAAAATGTAATGACTCACAGGCAAATGAAACAAACTCAGTAGAAACCCACATTATTCATTAATATCATTTAGTTTTCTAGACAATTTCAATATGGTACAATCAGAGATGGATAGGAGAAGCAAAAAACAATTGCCTTGCCATACTTGTTGAACAGGTGAAACCATCACAGAAACATAGCTGCCTACCCTGTTTTTTATTTTTTTATTTTTTTTTATTTATTTTATTTATTTATTTATTTTTTTTTGGTGGTACGCGGGCCTCTCACTGTTGTGGCCTCTCCCGTTGCCGAGCACAGGCTCCAGACGCGCAGGCTCAGTGGCCATGGCTCACAGGCCCAGCTGCTCCGTGGCATGTGGTATCTCCCCGGACCGGGGAACGAACCCGTGTCTCCTGCATCGGCAGGCAGACTCTCAACCACTGCGCCACCAGGGAAGCCCTACCCTGTTTTTTAAATTAATAAGAGAACTTTCAACCTGGCTTGATTTGGTGTCTCATAACTTATTACCAGAAAGCTTTTAAACTTTGACACATAATTTCAGATTAACTTTAAGTGGTAGAATTTATTTCTGTACAGGAAATATCATCTGTCTAAATACTATTGGCCTATCAATTATAATTTGAAGAACAGTGCAAGTTTAAAGTAAAAATTTGTATGGGAAAATTCAAACTATAGATAAATAACTGGAAAAGAATCTTAAAATAATTTTTAAATTAAACAACATGGATGAATCTAAATGTAATTTATGCTAAGTGAAAGAAACAAGACCAAAAAAAAAAAAGAAACAAAAGAGGGGAGGAGTGGACAGAGGTGGGAGAGAAGGTTAACAGATGAAGATAATGGATATTTTCATTATCTTGATTGTGGTGATAGTTTCACAGATGCAAACCTACTGTCAAAAGTTTTAAATTGTACACTGTACATATATGCAATTTATTGTATGTCAATTATACTTCAATAAACCTAAAAGACAGTCCAACAATATTAAAGAAAAATTATAAATAGTAAATATCACTCACAATCTTACCACCTCTACAGTAATTGCTGTATTTCATATATTCTAAGATGCAAACTTTTTAAATTTTAACATCTCTGGAAGAGAGAGCATTACATGTAAGTGGTATTATACAATATGTAGTCATTTGTGTCTCCCTTTCATTCAGCGTGTTTTTGAGGTTCATCCATATTATAGCATGCATCAGTAGTTCACTTTTTTTTTCTTAATAAATTTATTCACAAAATATAGTGAGACTGTAGAGGGTCTGGGGGCTGTACATGGGCAGGGGCCTGGGGAGCTCTGTATATGGGGCTGGGAGACAAGGGAGCCTCCAGGTGGAAGGGTATTTTTTAATAAAAAAAATAATGGGAGGTACAACCACCCCCTCCCCCCTCCCCGATTAAAAAGACACAAAAATAGACGTCTCTGAGGTAAGTGGGGAGCCTGGGGGCTTAAGGGTGTTGAAAGGGTACTTCGTGTTTTCTGCCGACACCGGTCACACACTGGAGCATTCTCCGATCCTAGCTCTTCTTCCCTGGTGAAAAGGTGAAACTATCCCGCAGAGTCACCTTGCCCCCAGCAAATCCTTTCTTTGGGATGGACAGGAACAGGTCACAAAAAACCTCGGAGGTCGTGGAGCGATACACACAGGCCTGGCACTTGAGACAACTTTTCAACTGGCCCACAAACAAGTCCACAATCTTGCTGTCCTCTCGCTCGAGGTAAGCTTCCCATTAGGTTGGCTCGGTTGTCACCGCTTAACTCAGGTTCTAGCAGAGCCCCTCAGCGGCAGGGTGGGGAGGGAGCTGGACTGTTGGCCAGAACTGGTGGAGCCCGGCGGCCTCGTCAGTTGATTTCGAAGTGTAGCAGCTCCATGAGGAGCTTCAGAAACTCTTGGGCATCCTGCTGGCTGTATCCAGAGAAGGAGGGAACATATTTCTGGAAGACACCTCGGAATCGAGTAGGATTCACAGCTTCGCAGGAGTCAGGGTGCCACAGGGCACCAATCACATCTGCAAAGCCTTCAGAGTTCACTTTTTTTTTTTTTTTGCGGTACGCGGGCCTCTCACTGTTGTGGCCTCTCCCGTTGCGGAGCACAGGCT
>NW_006781396.1:188608-206064 GCF_000442215.2 Lipotes vexillifer | reverse complement strand
TGCGGAGCACAGGCTCCGGACGCGCAGGCTCAGCGGCCATAGCTCACGGGCCCAGCCTCTCCGCGGCATGTGGGATCTTCCCGGACCGGGGCATGAACCCGTGTCCCTTGCAACCGCAGGCGGACTCTCAACCACTGCCCCACCAGGGAAGCCCAGTTCACTCTTTTTTAAAACAGCTTTACTGAGATAAAATTAACATTCCATACAATTCACCCGTTTAAAGTGTAGTCAAAATTCAGTGATTTGGGGAAAAAAAATCTGATTTACAGGCCTAAGCAGCACCTTCCTGAGGATGTTTTTCTGCTTGGTTGAAACACAATGAAATATTTACAATTTTGGATATTCTCTGTTTAGGCTAGGGGTACTATAGACTGCTAGCCCATGAAGATTAAAATGGAATTCCCTGGGCAATATCTAACCAAGTATCAGAATGGAACAGGTCACCAACAAGGGTGAAAGCAGGTTCTGTTTCAGCAGCAAGTCCAACAGAGACAAGGAAGTAAATTATTCCAGTTTTGCTCCAGGAAAAAAAGAAAATTCAATGATTTTGGCATATTACATTAATTGTAGTTCATTCCTTTTTTACTGCTAAATAGTATTCCCTAATATAGATATGCCACAATTTATTGATTCACCAGTTGTGGGTATTTGGACTGTTGTGAGTTTTTAGCTATCATGAATAATGCTGTTATGAACATTCATGTACATGTCTTCGTGTAAATGCAGGTTTTCAGTTCTCTTGGAATGATTTTCTGGGTTGTATGCTAAGTTTATGTTTAACACAGATTTTCTATATAGTTGTTCTGCCAAGTATTGAGAGTGGAATATTGAAATTTCTGAATGTTACTGTCAAATTGTCTATTACCCCTTTCAATTCTGTTGGGTTTGGCTTCATGTATTATGAGGTTCTGTTGTGAGTATTCACTTATAATTTACACATTATATATAATAATTTATAATTTATAAATCCTATCTTTGTGATTAATTGACCCTTTAATTATTATGACATGCCACTCTATGTCTTTAGTAATATTACTCATCTTGAAGTCTATTTTGTCTGATATAAATATAGCCACTCAGCTCCATTATGTTTTCTATTTGCATAGTATATCTTTTCCATCCTTTTACTTCAACTTATGTGTCTGAACCAAAACGTATTTGTTATAGACAGCATATCATTGAATCTTGATTTTTTTTAATTGAAGTATTAGTTGAATTACCATATTGTTTCAGTTTCAGTTGTACAGAAAAGTGACTCAGTTATATATGTTTTTCAGATTATTTTCTATTAGAGGTTATTACAAGATATTGAAAACAATTCCCTGTGTTCTGAAGTAAATCCTTGTTGCTCATCTATTTTATGTATAGTAGTTCACATCAGTTAATCCCATACTCCTAATTTATCCCTCCCCCCACTTTCTTTCCCCTTTGGTAACCATAAGTTATTTTCTATATCTGTGAGTCTGTTTCTGTTTTGTATATAGATTCATTTGCATTATTTTTTAGATTCTACATAAGTGATATAATATTTATCTTTCTCAAATCTTGATTTTTTAAAAATCCAGTCTCATAATCTCTTTCATTGGGGTGCTTAGACTACTCACGTATAATGTTATTGTTGAAATATTTACATTTATATTTGACATTTTGCTATTTCTTTTCTATTTATCTTGTCTTTTTTGTTCCTCTCTTCCTTCTTTAAGTGCCTTCTTTTAATGTTAAATATATATATACTTGAGTATATGCATATGGTATATGTACACAAACACAAACACACACATACACACACACACACGCTTTTCTTAGTGGTTGCTTTAGAGATTACAATATGCATCTGAACTAATCACAATCTATTTCACATTGAGACTGATTTAATTCTGATAAAATACATAAACTTTACTGTGCTATAGCTCCATTCTATCTTCTTTGCCTTTATGCTACTATTATCATATAAATTACATCTATGTATGTTACAAACCCAATAATAAAACTAATGTTTTATATAATCACATCTTTCAAAGAAATTAAGAGCAAAAATGAGAAAAACATATATTTCTAAAATCTTTTATACTTACTTACATTTAACCATTTCTAGTGTTCATTTCTTCTTGTGGATTCAATTTATCATTTGGTTTATATTCTTTCAAGCTGAAGGACATACTTTAGTAATCCTGGCAAGACAGGTTTATTAGCAACAGATTCTTTCAATACTTGTTTATCCATGGATGTGTTTGTTTCACCTTCATTTTTGGTTGATAGCGTTTTCATTCAACACTTTGAATCTGTGTTTCCATTGCCTTCAGGATTCCATTGTTTCAGATGAAAAATCAACTGTTAACCATGTTGGTGCTCCCCTGTAAGTGATGCATCATTTTTCTCCTGTTGAATTCACAATTTTCTTTTTCTTTCAATAGTTCACTATAATGTGTGTACTATAGACCTTCATATGCTTTTCCTACCTGGAATTCTCTGAACTTCTTAGGCATGTAGATTAATGTTTTTACCAAACAGGGGACATTTTCAGACATTATTTTTATATACATAACTTCTGCCTCTTTCTCTTTTCTCCTAGGACTCTCATTACAATATGCTGGTTGCTCTCCACCAAGATCTCCATTTCAACCAACGACATTGTCAGCCATGGGTCCTTCACCCACTGCTCCAAATTTTGTGAGCCCTCTCTGTGGCAGCAAAGTTGCTAGCCCTCACAGCCCATCCTGCCCTAGAAGAATCACCTCACTGATTAAGCTAAATTAGAGAAGAGGTAGGGGGAGGTGGTTTAGAAGCAGATCTAGGCAAGAATGCCTCAAACTCCATTGTTTTTCATGCATGAATACTTCTCAGTTTGTTGATACCTTTGGTCAATTTACAGAGCACTGAAATGGCATTTTGTCAATTTGTCCAGCTTTACAGTTGCTTTTAGGGGGAGAAAATTTGACAACCTCCTCACTTAGACATACCCAGAAATGTTTCCTCCCCAGTATTTTTCATATATTAAAAAAATTATGATTATATATTTTTAAAAAGTTGTGATCATAGTGGATGTAGTTTTATATCCTTTTTCATTTAACAGACTATCACATGCATCATCTGTTTTTAAAGTTTTCATGAGAATAATTTTTAATATATGCACAATATTCTCCTTCATATGGGTATAATAAAAGTAACAGGAAAAATGTTTGTGTGTCAATTATATCCCTAGTGCTTTACATATTTAATCTCATTTAACATGTAAAACAATTCTAGGAAACAAGCAGTGTCTCCATTTTACTGATGAATAAAGTTAAGAGAAATTTAGTCACTTGCCCAAAGTCAGTAAATGGCAGCCTGTCTGGCAGTTCCAGAATTCAGTCTAGAAACTGCCTGACATCAAAGCCTATAACCTTTCAATTAATATATTGTTTCCCTCAGATTCACCAAAAATATCTTGATATGATTGATACAATAAAGTGCTTTATATTTTAGAAATAGTAGCCATCTTCTGATATGTATTCAAATATTTTTCCCAATTTTTTAGTTACATTATAATTTTGTTAATGATGGTTTCTTCTATGTATAGAAGGTTTTTAGTTTTTGGCAATCTATATCTTTCATTTGTTTTCAAGCACAGGAAGTCTTCCCTTAATTCATATTTTTAATTAATAGACACTTCTATTTTTACAGACTTCATATTTAACTTATTTTAATAAACTCACTTGGAATTTATCATGATCTATGCTATATGTAAAATTTTTGCTTTTTTTCTCATTTAACTATCTACAAAACATTAATGATTATCTTTTTAATGGATGCATATTCCACCATTTTTATTTACAATAATTTATTAATCCTTTCTCTATTATTAGACATTTAATCTTAATTTTAGTTTTGCTATTATTGATCCCCCAAAGTTTTCATGAATAGGAGGGTTTTGATCCTATTAAATGATTTATTTCAGACAAATCCCTATAAGTTTGATTTCTGATTCAAAGGATACTTATATAGAGTTTATTACTCAGTTGGTTTTCAAATAGCTGATGGATCTTTCATGACTCTGTTATTGAGAAATACTTGTCCTAATAATGATAAAATAGTAATACGTTTTTGTTGTTATTATTGTTGAGTTTTACAAAGCCTCACTTTCTCCTAAGAAGAAACATGATAAAATTGATTTTTTGCTTCAATAAATAAATAAATAATGTGTATTTTAACATTTTAACATCTGAAAATTCCAAGAACCATATTATAGCTCATTAATCAGTACATATATTTAAGTTTTTGCATACTTAACACACAATACTTCATTATTCGGAAGATTTTCCTTCCAACTTTATTGAGGTAAAATTGAAATACAGGCTTACCCTGGAGTTATTACAAGTTTGGTTCCAGACCACCTCAATAAAGCAAATAACTGAATAAAGCAAATAATGGTTATCTTGGTTTCCCAGTACACGTAAAAGTTATGCTTACACTATACTGTAATCTATTAAGTGTACAATAGCAGTGTCTTAAAAAACAATGTACAGGGACTTCCCTGGTGGCACGGTGGTTAAGAATCCACCTGCCAATGCAGGGGACAGGGGTTTGAGCCCTGGCCCGGGAAGATCCCACATGCCATGAACAACTAAGCCCATGTACCACAACTACTGAGGCTGTGCTCTAGAGCCTGCGAGCCACAACTACTGAAGCCCACGTGCCTAGAGCCTGTGCTCCGCAACAAGAGAAGTCACCGCCGCAATGAACGGTAGTACCCGCTCGCCACAACTAGAGAAAGCCGGCACACAGCGGCAAAGACTGAATGCAGCCAAAAATTAAAAAAAAAAAAAGTACAGATCTTAATTTAAAAATACTTTATTGCTAAAAAAGGCCAAAATGATTACACTAGTGACAACACAGATCCCAGATCACAATAACAAATATAACAATAATGATAATGTTTGAAATATTGTGAGAATTAACAAAGTGACACAGAGACACAAAGTGAGCAGATGCTGGTGGAAAAATATCACCCATAGACTTGCTCATCTCAGGGTTGCCGCAAACCTTCAATTTGTAAAAAAAAAAAAAAACCGCAATATCTGTGAAGAGTAATAAAGCAAAGGGCAATAAAATGAGGTATGCCTGTATAATAAATTACATATTTAAAGTATACAATTTGATCAATTTTGACATGTGTATACACATGTGAAACCATTACTGCAATTAGAATAACCAGTATTTCCATCATCCTTAAAACTTACCTCATATTTCTTTTGTAATCCATTCTTCCCTCTATCCCTGTTCCCAAGCAACCACTGATCTGCTTTCTGCCACTACTTTCTGATAATTGTATTTCATTGGCATTATACAGTATGTACTCTCTTTTGTCTGGTTTCTTTCATTTATCATAATGCATTTGAGATCCATCCATGTTGCACGTGTTAATAGCTCATCCCTTTTTATTGCTGAGTAGTATTCCATTGTATGGCTATACCATATAATTTGTTTTTCTGTTCACCTATTGATGGAGATTTGGGTTGTTTCCAGTTTTTGGATTTCATTATCCTAAAGTTTTTAAGGTTCAAGGGCAGAAGACTTCAAGGTTCCATATTTAACATTCCAGTATACCAGCTGGTTCCAAATATCAATTGCAAAGCTATGTGTGCTAAAGATGTAGGTAAACACATACATAAGAATAAATTAGGATGATACCTTCTCTTCAAAGTTTTCTTACCTTTTCATAGACTGTGCTACCTAAGTAAGGGTAAACATGAAAAGCTCCCCGAATCCTCTTCACACCTGGATACAGCAATGGCACCATATTAACATAAGCCACACCATGAAATGAAAGCCGACCTTCATCATCAGTCTAAAGGAATAAAAACAGAGAGCTGTTAGTGCTACAGAGTAATGTAGCTAAAGTATGGAACTCTGACTTAGCAGTTCAAAGACCTGACTTTAGGACTAGCTGAGCTACTTGATTTGGGTCAGTTACATAGACATTTTGGGTCTCTGCTCATTTATCTATTTATTTATAATTGGGTTTAAAAACACCATGATCTCTGAGATAACGTATACTAACACTATGAATAGTAAAGATAATAGTTGGATCAACACATATGCAAACTAATTAATAATATATATTCAACCAAAATGTCAATTTCACCATGTTGCTTCTTAGGAAAAAGTGAAGCTTTGCAAAAATCAGTAATAACAACAAAAGCTTAAAAGAAAACAGATTGTGGCCTTAGCTTTAGTTCACAGATTCATATAAATGAGAGGGGCCTTACAAATTATCTGCATCAGTGACAACAAATAGGATTTAACTTATGCTTAAATTCTAACCAATTAGTGGAGGTGTTTTAGAATACTGTGTTGAGAAAGATTCTGTGTCCTTATTTGGGTTCAAAAGAAAAGAATGCTTTGATTGATCAGTAGTATCTGCCATGGATGAAGGATGATGACTGACAGTCTGCTGTCATGTATTTGCCAACCCTAATCTCATCTAAATTCTCATTACAAAGGTGAAGAACATGTCAGTAAATACATTTTAACATAATTTTTAATGGTTGTATGGTTTGCCATAGAAAAATTTATAAGGAAAAAGATCAGTGAAAGAAAGTTTAGTGAAAGAAAAAAATCAGTTTAGTGAAAGAAAACACATTTAATTTCTACAAGGTTAAAAGTAATCTCTTTGAGGGACTTCCCTGGCGGTCCAGTGGTTAAGACTTCGCCTTCCAATGCAGGGGGTGAGGGTTTGATCCCTGGTTGGGGAGCGAAGATCCCACATGCCTAGTGGCCAAAAAACCAAAACATAAAAAAAGAAGCAATATTGTAACAAATTCAATAAAGATGTTAAAAATGGCCCACATCAAAAAAAAATCTTTAGGGGCTTCCCTGGTGGTGCAGTGGTTGAGAATGTGCCTGCCAATGCAGGGGACACGGGTTCGAGCCCTGGCCTGGGAAGATCCCACATGCCGCGGAGCAACTGGGCCCGTGAGCCACAACTACTGAGCCTGCGCGTCTGGAGCCTGTGCTCCGCAACAAGAGAAGCCGCGACAGTGAGAGAGGCCCGCGCACCGCGATGAAGAGTGGACCACACTCGCCGCAACTAGAGAAAGCCCTCGCACAGAAACGAAGACCCAACACAGACCCAAAAATAAAAATAATAAATAATTTTTAAAAAATCTTAAAAAAAGTAATCTCTTTGATTCAGCTGATTATAACAATAATTAGAAATTAGATTAAAAGCCCTATCTTCATGTGGTAACATTATGTTGCTTTAGAAATCTAAGGAATGTTAGCCAATGCATATTTTATATTACAAAGATACCAAAACCATACAAAGATATCACAAGAAAAGAGAATTACAGGCCAATATCCCTGATGAGCATAAATGCCAAAATCCTCAACAAAATATTAGCAAACCGAATTCAACAATACATTAAAAGAATTGTACACCATGATCAAGTGGGATTTATCTCAGGGATGCAAGGATGGGTTAATACCCACAAATCAATCAATGTGATATACCACATTAACAAAACTGAAGAATAACAATAATATGATCACCTCAATAGATGCATAAAAAGCATTTGACAGAATTCAACATCCATTTATGATAAAAACTCTCAACAAACTGGGTATAGAGGGAACATACCTCAACATAATACAGGCCATATATGACAAATCTAAAGCCAACATCATACTCAAAGGTGAAAAGCTGAAAGCATTTCCTCTGAGATTGGGAACAAGGCAAGGATGCCCACTCTTTTGTTTTTTTAACATTTATTTTTATTTATTTGTTGATTTATTTATTTATTTTTGGCTGCACGGAGTCTTTGTTGCTCTGCACGGGCTTTTCTCTAGTTGCAGCGAGTAGGGGCTACTCTTTGTTGCAGTGCGCCAGCTTCTCACTGCAGTGGCTTCTCTTGTTGCAGAGCACGGGCTCTAGGCATGTGGGCTTCAGTAGTTGTGGCACGCAGCCTCAGTAGTTGTGGTTAGCAGGCTCTAGAGCACAGGTTCAGGAGTTGTGGCACACGGTCTTAGTTGCTCCATGGCATGTGGGATTTTCCCAGACCAGGGCTCAAACCCGTGTCCCCTGCATTGGCAGATGGATTCTTAACCACTGCATCACCAGGGAAGTCCCAAGGATGCCCACTCTTACCACTTTTATTCAACATGGTATTAGAAGTCCTAGCCACAGCAATCAGACAACAAAAAGAAATAAAAGGAAAACTGGAAAGGAGGAAGTAAAACTGTCACTGCAGACAACATGATACTGTATATAGAAAATCCTAAAGACACCATCCAAAAACTACTAGAATAAATGAGTTCAATAAATTTGCAGGATACAAAATTAACATACAGAAATAAGTTGCATTTATATATACTAATAACAAATTAGCAGAAAGAGAAATTAAGAAAACATTCCCATTTAAAAATGCATCATTGGGATTTCCCTGGTGGCGCAATGGTTAAGAATCCACCTGCCAATTCAGGGGACATGGGTTCAATCCCTGGTCCGAGAAGATCCCACATGCCACGGAGCAACTAAGCCCATGTGCCACAACTAAAAATCCTGCATAAAGAAACTAAAACATGCCGCAGTGAAGATCCCATGTGCTGCAACTAAGACCCGGTGCAGCCTAAATAAATAAATAAATAATTTAAAAAATAATAAATGTTTTTGCACAGTGAAAGAAACTACAAACAAAATGAAAAGGCCACTTACTGAATGGGAAAAAATATTTGCAAACTATATATCTAAAAAGGGGTTAATATCCAAAGAACTCATACAACATCAAAAAAAACAAAGAACTTTATTTAAAAACGGGCAGAAGACCTTAATAGACATTTTTCCAAAGAAGGCATACAGATGACCAACAGACATGAAAAGATGCCCAACATCACTAACAATCAGGGAAATGCAAATCAAAACCACAATGAAATACCGCCTCACACCTGTCAGAATAGCTACCATTAAAAGACAACAGATAAGCACTGGCAAGGATGTGGAGAAAAGGGAAGCCTCATGTACTGTTGGTAGGATTGTAAATTGGTGAGATCCTATGGAAAACACTACAGAGGTTCCACAGAAAATTATAAATAGACCTGCCATATGATCTAGCAATTTAACCTTGGGGCATTTACCCAAAGAAAACAAAAACGTGAACTTGAAAAGATATATGCACTCCAATGTTCACTGCAGCATTATTTAAAATAGATATGGAAGCAACCTAGTTGTCCATCAAAAGATAAATGAAGATGTGGTGTGTATATATATATACACAATGGAATATTACTTAGCCATAAAAATTGAAATCTTGCCATTTGTGACAACATGGATAGATCTAGAAAGTATTATGTTAAGTGAAATAAGTCAGACAGAGAAAGATAAATACCACGTCATCTCACTTATACATGGAATCAAAAAAAAAAAAGAATAAAACAAAACAAAAACAGACTCATAGATACAGAGAAAAACAGGTGGTTGCTGGAAGCGGTGGGAGAAACAGGTGAAGCAGATTAAGAGGTACAAACCACCAGTTATATAACAAATAAGTTACAGAGATATAATATACAGCATAAGGAACGTGGTCAATAATATTGTAATAACTTTATATGGGGACAGATGGTTACTAGACTTATCATGGTGAACACTTCACAATGTTTGCAAGTGTCAAATCATTATGTAGTACACCTGAAACTAATAATATTGTGCAACAACTATATTTCAAGTTTTAAAAAAGACTTTTTGCAGGGGACATTTCTTAGGCTATTTCCCATGGTTTTCTTCTTCAGCATGATAGGAAGCAACTGTTGGCATAGTAAGTGGGATGAACTGGAAACACAGTCATTTGGACAAATGCATTTATTTTTATCATAAACAAACAAACAAAATACAGTAGAGAACTTTTCTAGGCTCATCAAAGCTGTATCTTTTCAGAATAGTAGTACATCTATGAATCCTATTACTCTAATTAGTGGGCTAAAACAATTTAAGTAGGTAAGTCTAAAATAAATTTAGAAAGATGTAGTAGGTTGAACCATATTGCCTATATTTAACTACTTTTGATGTATTAAAAGGCTATTTGGGGGCTTCCCTGGTGGTGCAGTGGTTAAGAATCTGCCTGCCAATGCAGGGGACACAGGTTCGAGCCCTGGTCTGGGAAGATCCCACATGCCGTGGAGCAACTAAGCCCGTGCGCCACAACTACTGAGCCTGAGCTCTAGAGCCTGCGAGCCACAGCTACTGAGCCCGCGTGCCTAGAGCCCATGCTCTGCAACAAAAGAAGCCACCGCAATGAGAAGTCTGCGCACTGCAACAAACAGTAGCCCCCACTTTCCGCAACTAGAGAAAGCCCGCACACAGCAATGAAGACCCAATGCAGCCAAAAATAAATAAATTAAATAAATAAATTAAAAAAAGAAAAGCATTAAAAAAAGGCTATTTTTCATGGTTTTACCCATGTTAAAACTATAATAAAGAGCTAGAAGGAAACAGGATATCTGAGAATAAAGCCTAAATAATTGTTAGTGGACAACAGGGAACTAGGGTTACCAGTCATCCTGATTTGCCAGGAACAAGGGAGTTTCCTGGGATATGAGACTTTCAGCACTAAAACCGAGAAACTATTAAGCAAATCAGGATGAGCTGGTCACCCTAGGGAGCAGCCACACAGTTCATATTTTCCTTTGGTATCAGAATTAGAAGCAGAAAAACAGGTTGGGTCTGACCCATCATATCTTATATAAATATTTTTAAGTAAACTAATTTACCTTCTCAAATTTAGCAGATTTCCCTTTGGGTACAGTAACCAGAGGAACCCTTGTGATCTCTACAGGCCAAAATTGGCAATCAGCAATTCGCTTCTGAAAACTGCAGATCAAAAATCAGCCCATTAGCATTACATGCAAAATGGGGTTACTACAATTTAGGTCAAAAGGAAGTATTCCTCTCTTAAAAAGTAATGGAATGCACATATGTAAAAATTCTTATTAGGCATGTGGGCTTTTAAAACCTTCTCACAGGGCTTCCCTGGTGGCGCAGTGGTTAAGAATTCACCTTCCAATGCAGGTGATGCAGGTTCGATCCCTGGTGGAGGAACTAAGATCCCACATGCCACAGGGCAACTAAGCCCGTGCGCCACAACTACTGAGCCTGCGCACTCTGGAGCCCTAGCACCACAACTAGAGAGACTGTGCGCAGCAACTACTGAGCCCGCGCACCACAACTAGAGAGAAGCCCACACGCCACAACGAAGAGCCTGCGTGCCTCAACTAAGACCCAATGCAGCCAAATAAATTAATTAATTTAAAAAAATAAAGGCATATGTAAGAAAAAAGCTGGTCAAACTGAAAATCAATGACTTTTCTTAGATCCATCTAAGAAATAAGTTCACAGGGCAAATTGCCACCTGGAAGTTTAGAGAAACAGGCAAGTACAGAGAATCACAGCTGAGATCAGCTTACAGGCATCAGAAGCCATTAGAGCCAGTAACTGGTAGAAACACTATAATGATAATTTTGAAAGATTGTTGGAGGCTGAGCATGAACTAACCAGAGAGTTAAAAACTCCTGGGTGCCCAGTCTTAGGGGGTCCCCACACATTCTTGGGTTTTCAATCAAGGAGCTCCATCAGACTCTCATTGTGAAAGCAAGGGAAGAGCCTTAGGCAGGGAGAAAGGAAAGGTAACCATATTAAAATATGTCCAGAGTATATTCTCCATAACAAAGGCCTGCTCTGTAAGGGAAACTACTTCACCAGAGTTTTATCTGACCCAGGGAAAGGGCAATTGGACAACTCCAGTCCTATTTAGCCTTCCTGTCTCACACGAAGAGAGGAAGAAAAAAAGACTATTCCAGACTTATGAAGTCACAACCTATGGGCTCAAACCCATTAAAATACTGTGATTTAATCACAGGATTATAGAACACTTCCCATCCCCAACACCTTACCGCCACACATCAACAGGATCCAGTATAATAACAGTGAATAATAACTGAGAATCTGCAAAACACAAACCCTGTTTAGGAAAGAGCTCTTAGCAAACCCAAAGACAACAGGGAAGGAGCAAAAGGACACTGAAGCCTCTAGCATCTACAGCTACAGCAAGTGTTAAACACAGCCTACCTCCTAGCCAGGTTAACATAAAAACTCATAGTAAAAAACCTAATTACGACATTTCTTACTACCCAAGACATAATGTCCAGTTTTCAATAAAAAACTACAAGGAATGGTAAAAGAAAAAATACAGTCTGAAGAGACAAGGCTAGCATATGAACTAGACTCAGATATGACACAGATTTTGAAATTACCAGATAGAAAATTTTAAATAACTATGATTAGTATGTTAAGAACTCTAATGGATTAAGCAGACAAAATGCAAGAACAGATAGGTAATGTAAGCAAAGAGATGGAAATTCTAAGAAAGAATCAAAAGGAAATGTTAGAAATCAAAAACATTAAAAAAAAGGAACAATTCTTTTGATGGGCTTATCAACAGACTGGACATAGCTGAGGAAAGACTCAGTGATCTTGAAGCCACTGAGCCAACAAAAACTTCCCAAACTGAAACGGAAAGGGGAAAAAAATTTAAAAATCACAACAGAATATCTAAGAACTGTGGGACAATTCCAAAAGGTATAACAGGAATACCAGAAGGTGAAGAAAGGGAGAAAGGAGCAAAAGAAATATCTGAAGTCATAATCTTACCAAATTAATGGCAGATACCACAGATCTAGGAAGCTCAGAGAACACCAAGCACAATAAATACAAAAAAAAAGAAATCTACACCTAGGTATATCATATTCAAACTGCAGAAAACCAAAGAGAAAGAGAAAATCTTGGAAGAAGTCAGAGAAAAAAACACCTCACCTATGGAGGAATAAGGATGAGAATTACATTGGACTTCCTTTCAGAAATCATGCAAGCAAGAAGAGAGTGGTGTAGAAACAAACCACCAACCTAGAATTCTGTATCTTCAAAGGTGAAGGAAAAGTACTTTCTTAGTCAAACAAAAATGGAAGGAATTTGTGGCCAGTAGACGTGCCGTGCAAGAAATACTAAAAGTTGGGGGCTTCCCTGATGGCGCAGTGGTTGGGAGTCCGCCTGCCGATGCAGAGGACACGGGTCCGTGCCCCGGTCCGGAAGGATCCCACATGCCGCGGAGCGGCTGGGCCCGTGAGCCATGGCCACTGAGCCTGCGCGTCCGGAGCCTGTGCTCCGCAACGGGAGAGGCCACGGCAGTGAGAGGCCCACGTACCGTAAAAAAAAAAAAAAAAAAAGTTGGGCTTCTCTGGTGGTGCAGTTGTTAAGAATCTGCCTGCCAATGGAGAGGACACGGGTTTGAGCCCTGGTCTGGGAAGATCCCACATGCCACAGAGCAACTAAACCCGTGCGCCACAACTATTGAGCCACGTGCCCCAACTACTTAAGCCCGCGTGCCTAGAGCCCGTGCTCCCCAGCAAGAGAAGCCACGACAATGAGAAGCCCACACACTGCAATGAAGAGTAGCCCCCGCTCGCCGCAACTAGAGAAAGCCTGCACACAGCAACAAAGACCCAACACAGCCAAAAACAAAAACAAATAAATTTATTTTTTTTAATGCCTATTAAAAAAAAAAGAAATGCTAAAAGTCTTCAGAGAAAAGGAAATGATGTGGGTCAGAAACGTGGACCTACATAAAGAAAGGAAGAAAATCAGAGAATGAAACAGATTAAAGTAAAATAAATTAAATTTTCTTTCTTATTTTTAATTAGTCAAATAGATAACTGTTCAAAGTAATAATAGTAACAATGTATCCTTAATAACATATCAGCAAATCAAATCCAACAATGTACATTAATATTATATACTACTGTCAAATTGGGTATATAAGAACTCTGAAATATCTGATCCATTTTTCTGTAACCCTAAAACTGTTCTAAAAAATAGACTATTAAGTGAAAAAAACAGAGATTTTCATTCAGATTATACATATATTGATAATCCTCTATTTCTCACCTCTCCCTAATCTCCAGGTCACTGTGACAGAGACCGATAGTTACCCACACAAAACTGTGTCATGTTCTGGCTTAGTATATAAATCCTGATCTAGTCTGGGTGACAATGTGTCCAACAAAACCATTATTTCCTAAGCCTCTTTTGCATCGAGAGATGGCCAATGAGATGTAAACAGGAGTTGTCAGATTTCAGGAAGGTTCTATAAGACAGGCTAATACAGCCAGCCTGTGTCCTTTTTTAATCCATAAGCACTCCCTTCTTCCAACATTCTGACAGGAATGTGAAAGTGCAGGCTGGAGCTCCAATAGCCATCTTGAACTATGAGACAACCTTGTGGATGGAACGTACATGTTAAAGAAGGTAGAGCAAAGAGAAAGATTGAGCCTGGATATCTAATAATACTGTAGAGCCACCACACGTACCAGCTCTGAACGAAACAAGAATCCCCCATGGTTAAGCTACCACCACTAGAAGCCTGCTATTAGCAGATGTGGTGGAAGAGAACCTCAAGATCACCTTAACTCAAATATAAATAAACAAAAGTAACATTTCTTCCCACCTACATCTTTGTTGGTTAGACATATTCCCTCCCTCTTCCTACCTGATCACTGCAGGAGGATCAAGGTAGCAGCGACTTTCCAAGTCCCAAGTAATCCTTTTCTTTACGCACTCTGCTTGGTTCCTAAATTCCCTGTCCTATAAAATCATAAGACAGAGACTTTTACTCTCTCAGTATGCCATGGTTGTCTCCTGCTCTATCTGTGGGGCATTCTTTTAATGGATTTGGTCACAATACTTTTATTACTACTACTAATACTACTATAAGTATGACTACTACTGAAAATACTACCACCGTCTTAAATTTTAGGGTACTTTACTATTAATACAGTATATAAAATAAAATACTTATATTACCCTTATATCAATCTAATACTAACTGCCAAATATTCACTCACATAACCTTAATCAGTGACTCTCAACCGTGGATGCATATTAGAATTATCTGGGAGCTGATTAAAAAAAAAATCAAAAACTGGGCATTGGTATTATTTTAAAAGTAAATTCTTATGTAATTGATCTGGGTTAGAGCTTGGCCATGGTTACTATTTTAAAAGCTTTCCAGGTGACTGTGATGAGCAACCAGGGTTGAGAACTAGTTATCTAAACTAAAATGGAATATAAAATCTAAATATCTAAAACAAAATATCTGATCTAAATGAAAACATTAATGTAAGAAGAGCATGAATTTTTAGTAATCACAATGATGAGAAAAGACACTGCACAATGTTTTTAAAATATTGCTAGCTTTATCTCTATTTAAAATATTTAGAATCAGACCCTGAAAGTAATTCAACGGCTCATTGTAAAATTACTTTATTGAATGTTTCCACTAATGATTATCAGCTCATTCAAAATACATTTGCAAATGTGTTTACAGCATTTTCTATGCTCTTGACAAACATAGGTTGTAGAAAAATATGAAGTAAGAGTGAAAGAGAAAGAAAGAAAGAAAGAAAGAAAGGGAGGGAAGGAACAAAAAGAAAATAATTTCAACAACTGAAATGTTCACCAACAGGAGACTAGTTAAGCAAGTTAAAGTATGTCTATACTTTAAAAAAAGTATATCATAAAGCAAGTGTTAGCACAAGTCCGAACGCACAGCGAGGCCAAACAAACCAAAACGTTGGAGTTTGGAGCAGAGAAAAAAAGGTTTATTGCAGGGCCATGCAAGGATACGGGTGGCTCATGCCCTAAAAACCCCGAGCTTCCTGAAGGGTTTCAGCAAAAATTTTTAAAAGCCCGGTGTGTGGGGGGCAGGGGAGTCGCAAGGTATGTGATCAGCTCATGCACAATTCTCTGATTGGCTGATGGTGAGGGAACAGGGTGGTGTCACAGGGGTTAACATTTTCAGTATTTAGGCTCCAGGAGGCCTGGGGCCATGTGCTCATGATCATCAAGTAGTTCTTCCATTTTTTTTGGTGGGGGTGGGGGGGGGGGGGTTGGTTCACATCTGCAAAACAACTCAGGAAATGTGCATCAAATATTATTATCTAGGTACTTCAGAGAGGAGCTAAAGCAGAGGATTTGGGGGAAAGGCCTGTCCCCAGAAGGCCCCATAGGGTCCTGCTCTGTTATACAAGTACAAATAAAGAAAGAAAAAGAATGTGGAGAAAATCTCCAAGATACACTATAAAGAGAAAAAAGCAAGTTGCAGAAGTGTGTGAGTATGCCACCATTTGTGAAAAAAAAAAATGACAGGGAAAGAATACGTGTAGGTATATGTGTGTATGAGTATGTGAAGAAAAAACACATTTTCCCTACTTCCAATATGATTAAGCACTTTATATATACTCAATTAAAAATAAATAAATAAACATTTCACACTTGAGATAAAGCAAAAATAGCAGTCTTCTTGACAGGTTCTAGATCTCGAAACAGCAAGACTTTGAATACTTCCTATAAATCTCGACTCCCTAAAGAAAAACAGTTTGACCCCTGACTTTTACTACACTGATGTCTTTGAGCCAGTCTTTCTGAAATCTGACTCCCTTGCATCCTTTATGAGGAAATTTTACTTTTCTAAATGTTTTTGCTTCTGAGTCTTCTTTTGACTATTTACTTTTGCTTTTATATGTGTAAAAATGTAACCAGAAGGAAACACAAGAAACTATAACAAAGGTTAACTACCAGGGTGATGATCTGGGAAGGAATTAGGAAGAGACATGGAGGATGGGGGAGACTTTAACTGCATATCTCTTAATGTTTTATTTTGACCTGTAACTGTATTATAACCTACTCATAAATAAATAAATTTCAAATAAAATAAAGAATAAATATGAATTAAATCAATTATTTTGTTTGTTGACTTAAGAAGTCAGGAAATATTTTAATCAGAATTTTATAGATAACTGTTTTATTTTGACATACACTTGCTTTATTTTAAGAGGTGATGGATGTATATGAATTACAGTGATTTACAAACTGTAAACATATGTTTTATCATATGTCAGTGCACTGAGATTATCACCAAACCTGCCTAATTCTCTCACCTCAGGATGGTTGAGTTCCCCTTCTTCTTCCTCATAGGGCCCACCAACGATGAAAGCATCAGGAATGTTATTAGCTCCTGGAGCCAGAATGTTGGCAATAGGCCATTTTTTGGGCCGAGGAACAGGTTCTCTTTCCCCTCCAAGCTTCAGAGTTCCATTCTTGAAGAAAATGGGATAGTCTTTCTATAGAAATAAATACGATATATCAGGAAATTTTGTGAAAGACTTTGAAGTGGACAAAAAAAGATTACTGAAGTGTCTTTCAATGGAATGCCAGGTGTTGTCTAACAGATCCTTCTGTGATTATCTGATTCTAAAGAGGGGCCTGTGTCCTTCATTGTCTTGCTGCTATTTTATAATTCCATAATTTATAGAAAATTGATAATAATGCAAATTATTCTTGTCCATAGATATGGACATGTATTCCCCCCCCACCCCCC
>NW_006781396.1:161196-188593 GCF_000442215.2 Lipotes vexillifer | reverse complement strand
TGCGGAGCACAGGCTCTGGACGCGCAGGCTCAGCGGCCAAGGCTCACGGGCCCAGCCACTCCACGGCATGTGGGATCTTCCCGGACCGGGGCACGAACCTGTGTCCCCTGCAACAGCAGGCGGACTCTCAACCACTGCGCCACCAGGGAAGCCCCTGGACATGTATTTTGTCCAGTGGAGATATAATTAATCATTGCACTATGGCTGATAAGTTTTAAATTATTAGCAAATATATTTCAAGATTCCTAGTTGCTTGTATATATGGGTCATTTGTTCAGATTCTCCTTTTTTTAAAATATTTCTTTATTTGGCTGGGCTGGGTCTTAGTTGCAGCATGTGGGATCTTCATTGTGGCATGTGGGATCTTTAGTTGTGGCATGAAAACTCTTAGTTGCCACATGTGGGATCTACTTTCCTGACCAGGAATAGAATCTGGGTCCCCTGCACTGGGAGCACAGAGTCTTAGCCACTGGACCACCAGGGAAGTCCCCAGATTCTCCTCTGAACTGGTTTAAACCCTTTATGTCATTTTATATTTATATGAGAGTCATGATGTACCTTTTTAAAAATTATCTTTTAAAAAACAAATCTGACAAAGGGCTAAAAATATAGGCATTTTCATATCTGTAACTTATCTAAAATATACTTGCAATAGAAAATTGATAAAGTTATAAACAGACAATTTATAGAAAGGGAAATTCAAAATTTTACATGCTAAAAATCATTAATAATAAATGAAATGCACATTAAAACAATGAGATACCATTTTAAACTGTAGATTGGCAAAGTCAAAGTCTGAAAATATTGTGTTGACAGCATTGTGAAGAGAATGGTATTCTTATACATAGTTGATGGAAGTGTAAATTTGTACAACTATGGAAAGCAATTTTGTAGTCTCTTATAAAAAGTAAAATTGGCATAACCTGTAACTCAACTATTCTAGTTCTTTGGGTTAAGTTTTAAAACTTCTGTGAAGGAGGGGCATTTCTAGAATAGCAGAGTAAGAATCTTTGAAAATTTGCTCCTCAAAAAAAAAAAAAAAAAAAAAAACCAATGCCAGCAAAAATTGTCAAAATTAAGGATGCAGAGACTACTCAGGGCTTCCCTGGTGGTGCAGCAGTTAATAATCTGCCTGCCGATGCAGGGGACACAAGTTAGAGCCCTGGTCTGGGAAGATCCCACATGCCGCAGAGCAACTAAGCCCGTGTGCCACAACTACTGAGCCTGAGCTCTAGAGACCATAAGCCACAACTACTGAGCCCACGTGCCACAACTACTGAGTCCACGTGCCACAACTACTGTGCCCACATGCCACAATACTGAAGCCTGCACACCTAGAGCCCATGCTCGCAACAAGAGAAGCCACCACAATGAGAAGCTCGCTCACCGCAATGAACAGTAGCCCCCATTCACTCCAACTAGAGAAAGCCCACGTGCAGCAACAAAGACCCAATGCAGCCAAAAATAAATAAATAAAATAAATAAATTTATTTTAAAAAAAAGACCATTCAATAGGGACAGGACAGTCTTTCCAACAAATGGTGCTAAGCAGGTGCTAGTTATTCACGTGCAAAAGAATGAAGTTGGTTCTTACCTAACACCATATACAAAAATTAACTTAAAATGGATCAAAGGCCTAAACATAAGAGCTAAAACTATAAACTCTTACCAACACAGGGGGAAAAGCCTTGTGACATCAGATTTGGCAATGATTTCTTGGTTACAACAACAAAAGAAAAAAATGGACAAATTGAACTTCATCAGAATTTAAAATTTTGGGGTATCAAAAGACACTAACCAGGGACTTCCCTAGTGGTCCAGTGGCTAAGACTCCATGCTCCCAATGCAGGGGGCCGGGATTCGATCCCTGGTCAGGGAACTAGATTCCGCATGCTGCAACTATAGATCCCACATGCCACAACTAAAAGATCTCACATGCGGCAACCTAACGAAGAATTTATATGCCGCAACTAAGATGTGGCACGGCCAAATAAATAAATAAATAAATTATTTTTAAAAAGACACTAACCTTGGGCTTCCCTGGTGGCGCAGTGGTTGAGAGTCCACCTGCCGATGCAGGGGACACGGGTTCGTGCCCCGGTCCGGGAAGATCCCACATGCCGCGGAGTAGCTGGGCCTGTGCGCCATGGCCTCTGAGCCTGCGCGTCCGGAGCCTGTGCTCCACAACGGGAGAGGCCACAACAGTGAGAGGCCCGCGTACCACACACACACAGAAAAAGACACTAACCAGAGTAAAAACGGCAACCAATAGAATGGGAGAAAATATTTGCAAATCACATATCTAATAAGGGAGTAATAGCTAAAATATATAGAGAAGTCCTTAAACTCCAACAACAAAATGACAAACAACCCAATTCAGAAATGAGCGAAGGACTTTAATAGACATTTCCCCAAAGAAGATATACAAATGGCCAATAAGCACATGAAAAGATGCTCAACATCATTAGTCACTAGGGGAATGCAAATCAAAAACACAAGGAGATGCTACTTCACATCTATTAGGATAGCTATTATCAAAAAACAGAAAATAACAAGTGTTGGTAAATGTGGAGAAATTGGAACCCTTGTGCACTGCAGGTGGGAATGTTAAATGGTGAAGGAGAATTGGCGATTTCTATACGAAAAATGTAAAATGGCAATAAAGCAGGTAAGAGTATTAACTAATTACATTTTTTTAGCAAGCAATTTGGAAATCTCAAGAGCCTCAAAAGACCCATACATAAGCATTCTATAGAAATCTGGACTAAGAAAATAACCTGGAATTAAAAGAAAGTTTTGTATAATAAAGTACATTATATAAAATCTACAAAATATACGCATAAAAGTAATCTGTGTAGAAATACTACATCCAGGGCTTCCCTGGTGGTGCAGTGGTTGAGAGTCCGCCTGCCGATGCAGGAGACACAGGTTCGTGTCCCAGTCCGGGAAGATCCCACGTGCCGTGGAGCGGCTGGGCCCGTGAGCCGTGGCCGCTGGGGCTGCGCATCTGGAGCCTGTGCTCCGCAATGGGAGGGGCCACAACAGTGAGAGGCCGGCGTACCGCAAAAAAAAAAAGAAATACTACATCCAAAAATTGTCAGATTTTAAATGTTTTATATATTTTCCATCATAAATATGTATTTATTGATATAAATTATATGTAGTATATATATACACATGTATATAACATGTAAACTATAAATATTAACATGCATGTATTAAACAGAAATAAACTTTATTTTTTTGAGGCTAAAATAAATCTCAGCCATTAACAGAGCCTGCTTTGAATGAAATCTTAGAAGGTGAGGAAGAGATGACCATATGAGTGTTTAAATCTCTATAAATATCTTGCTGTAAGTCTTTACCTCTCCAGCTGATGGAACTTGCAGACCAACCATGAAGTTCTGCAGCAGCCCCATTGGAATGAAGGATTCAGGCACAGAGTAGGCAGCCTCCAATGTGACCTTCAGGAGATTGCCTCCTGAGATCTGGGCTGCGGTCAATAAGGGCTCCGCCACAAATACTTTAACTTCAAGACTGCACTGCTGTAAAAGAATAAAATTACGCAGACATTTGAAAATGCCAGAGGCCTCCCTTTTTTCACATAATCTCATTTGAACCTCACATCATTGCTCAAGGTAAGAAGGTCAGGTTTAATTATTTCCATACAGAGGATTCAAATAGCATTTTTTAGGTCCCATGAGTTAGAGATAAGCCAAGAAGAGAACCTTATCCCTAAGCTAGAGCCCTTCCCTTCTCTTCTTCTATAAGATCTAAGGGAAATCAACAGTACATAGACTGGGACACTGGACCAAGGAAGGCAGATTGAGCCCAGATATCTACCTCTTTCCAGCACAAATCACATGGAATGACAGAAGGATATTAAATGATTATCTTTATATCCAATAAAACAATAATGCTACAATAGCCCTGGAAACCAAGAAATGCCAACACTGGACCACACATTTTTAGGAATCATTGAAAGACAGAAAGCAAATTAAATCAGATCTACCAAAAGCACCTAGAAGAAACCAATCACATCCTAAAATAAAAGAAGGAGAGAATCACAGCAGATGTAGGAGTGGACTGTGGCAGCTCGAAGGTCAGAATCAACAAGAATCAGGAAGGGGCTTACATCAACGGTTAAGTGAGGAACTGCATTCAGAATAGTTGGGGCAGTTGGGCCTTACTTGTGCAAAACTGAAGACAGCTGTGGTATCTGCTGAGAATGAGTGTACTTGCACAAGAGTGGCAAAAGCAGTGCCCCAAGAAGCTACTGATCCCAGGAGGAACTGGGAAACAAAGTCCAGAACACAAACCAGTAACACAGCCTACCAATTCATGCTTTCCCTCCTCCAATGACCAGAAGCAGGCTACCATGCCAGAAAGTGTGTTAGATGCATTCATATACTATTTAATTTAATTCAACAGGTCATAGTTAAAGAGGCATTTCCATGGTTAAGCCTTCCCTGCATCTACCCCTGGGCAAAGTAACAGATACCTACTCTGTGTCCATATGCTCCAACCCACCATTTAATCACACTGGTCATAACCTCTGATGTGTAGATTATGAACTCCTAAAGTAGGAGTCTGCCTTATTCATCTTTGTTTCCCAGAACCTAGCACTATGTGTGCTTGTGAAAAGAAGGTGCCTGATGAATTGGACTCAACTAAATTTAACCTTAAGAGCAGACAGGGTTGACTGAATATCAGGCTGATATGTTAAGAGTTAAAACTCTGATTACCTTAACACCTGATCGAAGAGGTTCCAAGGGCGAGCCTGGCACAGGGTGCAATGGGACCATCGTTTCAAACAAACTCTCTCCTGTGAAAAGAAGGCCAAGTCAAGCCAAAGAAGGAAGGGTTAGGCAGAAATAACTGTGCTCATCTTTCAGTGAATCCCTCAAACTCACTAAGGCTGATTTTTGCCCTTCTCTGGAACTAAGTTTTATGAGCTTTGTTATTTCTGCTTTTGAGCAAATCATACATCTGACCTTCCAGTAAAGGAAGAAGGTCCACCACGGCTTGACCAAGAATCATGGTCTTCTCCTCTTTCTGTTTCTTTTCCTTTGGTAAAACTTCAGTCATCGTTACTAGAAAAATCAAAACAAAGAAAATGAGAACATGTCTAGCTCACACATCAGATAACCAAGGTGCAACAAAAACATTGTCAGAGAAATTCAAGTTAAGAGAAATGAACTTGAAACTCGAGAAGGCACCATTATTAGTGACTTCCAGTGGAAGATACAGGACCTCCTCAGTGACTTATTAATCTTTTTGCACGCAGATTATTTTTTAAAAGGATTTTTACATCATAATCATGTACACACATATGTATAAACTTACTGATACATATGATTATAACAAAGTTTCATGTAATATTCATCCTTAGCTCAAAATCCTTAGGTACTTTCTATTCCATTTCATGTATAAGAAATTACTGGTCATGACTCCCTCAATCAATTTTAGGAAAGACTAAAAATCACCATCTGGGACTTCCCTGGTGGCACAGTGGTTAAGAATCTGCATGCCAATGCAGGGGACACGGGTTCGAGCTCTGGTCCAGGAAGATCCCATACGCCGCGGAGCAACTAAGCCCATGTGCCACAACCACTGAGCCTGCACTCTAGAGCCTGTGAGCCACAACTGAGCCCACATGACACAACTACTGAAGCCTGAGAGCCTAGAGCCTGTGCTCTCCAACAAGAGAAGCCACCACAACACAAAGCCCGTGCACCACAACTAAGAGTAGCCTCCACTCGTCACAACTAGAGAAAGCCCACGTGCAGCAATGAAGACTTAGCGCAGCCAAAAATAAATAAATAAATTTTAAAAATAAAATAAAATAAAGAAGGAACCTGAAAGTCCTTTTTTGAAAAAATATTTATTTATTTATTTATTTGGAGGCATTGGGTCTTCGTTGCGGCACGCAATATCTTCGTTGTGGCGTGGGGGCTTCTCTCTAGCTGTGGCACATGGTCTCTAGAGTGTGTGGACTCAGTTGTTGCAGTCCACGGGCTTAGCTGCCCCGTGGCATGTGGGATCTTAGTTCCCAACCAGGGATTGAACCCATGTCCCCTGCATTGGAAGGATTCTTAACCACTGGACCACCAGGGAAGTCCCCAGTCCCTATGTTTATTTGTTTTAATTCCATGATTTCTTATGGTACATACTTACATGGTTTAACTTTGTACACATTTTTATCCACCTAGAATTTATTTTGGTGTAATTCTGAGATATTAGTTACATCTTTTTCCAGAGAGCTACCCAGGTGTCCTTACGCCATTGATTACATAGACCATCTTTTTCCCTACTGATGTGAAATGTCATCTTAATCAGATGCTAACTTACCAGAAGTACTGGTGATGATCTCTGGACCTGCTAGTCTGTCCTAATAATCTGTAAGTCTCTGTATGCACAAACACCTCATTGTTTTATTATGGTCTTACACTATGTTTTACTGTCATGTAGGATTAATAATCCCTCATTAACTTTTTCAGAAATTCCTGATTATTCTTACTTTAAAAACTTTTTTCTGGGGACTTCCCTGGTGGTGCAGTGGTTAAGAATCCTCCTGCCAATGCAGGGGACATGGGTTCGATCCCTGGTCTGGGAAGATACCACATGCCACGGAGCAACGAAGCCCGTGTGCCACAACTACTGAGCCTGCGCTCTAGAGCCCGTGTGCCACAACTACTGAAACCCATTTGCCTAGAGCCTGTGTCCCACAACAAGAGAAGCCACTGCAATGAGAAGGACGCGCACCGCAGCAAAGAGCAGCCCCCGCTCACAGCAACTAGAGAAAGCCCATGTGCAGCAATGAGAACCCAATGCAGCCCAAAATAAATAAATAAAATATAAATTAAAAAAAAACTTTTCTGGTAAGCATTCTATAATTAAAAAAATAATGTTGGCAGATTTATAGAGATCATGTTAAACTTATAAACTGAGGGAGAATGACATCTTTGTTATGTTGAGCATTCCTGTTTAACATGGTATGCCTTTCCTTTTGTTCCACCTCATACCTCTCAACAGCATTTTCTTTGAATGCTTGAATCAGGATCCAAATAAGGTCCACACATTGTGATTAGCTGGTGTCTCTTAAGTCTCCTTCACTCTATTGATGTGTCTTCCATTTCTTTAGGTTTTCTAAGTTGTCCATTTTATCAAAGTTTTCATGAGTAATGGCAGAATATTCTTTTTTATGTCTTTTTAAAATTGTTTTAAAATACACATTACATAAAGTTGATCATCCTAACCATTTTTAAGTATCAGTCCAGTGGTATTAAGTATATTCACATTTTTGTGCCACCATCACAGCTATCCATCTCCATAACTCTTTTCACCTTCTAAAATAGAAACGTTATACCTGTTCAATAATAACTCCCCATTTTCCCCTCCCCCTGGAAATCACCAGGATACTTTCTCTCCCTATGCATTTGACTACTCTAGGTACCTCATATAAGTGAAATCATACAGTACTTGTCTTTTCATGACTGGCTTATTTCACTTAACATAATGTTCTCAAAGTTCATCCATGGTATAGCATATGTCACACTTTCCTTCCTTTTATGGCTGAACAATATTCTACTGTACGTATATACCACATTTTGCTTATCCATTCATCTGTCTGTCAAATGGACACGTGGACTGCTTCCACATTTTACCTTTTGTGAATAATGCTCCTATGAACATAAGTGTACATATATCTCTTTGAGACCCTTTCAATTCTTTTGTATATATTGCCAGAAGTGAAATCGTTGGATCATACGGTCATTCTATTCTTAATTTTTTGAGGAACCACCAGTTCCTACAGTAACCATACCATTTTACAGTCCCACCAAAAGTACACAATGGTTCTGATGTGTCTACATCCTTGCCAACACTTGTTTTCTGTCTCTTTGACAGAAGTCATCTTAATGGGTATGAGATTGTATCTCGTATTTTTGGTTAGCATTTCCCTAAGTAGTGATGTTGACTATTTTTTCATGTGTTTACTGGCCATTTGTAGATCATCTTTGGAAAAAAGTCTATTCAAATCCTTTTCCCATTTTTGAATTAGGTTGTTTGGGGTATTTTTGGTATTGAATTTTAGGAGTTCTCTATGTAGTCTGGATATTAACCCCCTATCAGATATATGATTTGTAAATATTTTCTCACATTCTGTGGGTTGCTTTTTACTCTATGGATAGTGTCTTTGGATGCCCCAAAGTTTTAAATTTTGATGAAGTTCAATTTGTCCATTTTTTTCTTTTGTTACCTGTGCCTTTGCTATCCTATCCAAGAGTCACTGAGAAATCTAATATGATGAAGTTTTGACCTATGTTTTTTTCTAAGTGCTTTATTGTTTTAGAACTTACATTTAGGTCCTTGATCCATTTTTGCATTAAGTTTTGAATGTGGTGTTAGGTAAGAGTCCAACTTCATTCTTTTGCATGTGGATATCCAGTTTTCCTAGCACTACTAGTTGAAAAGACTTACCCTCCCTATTGAATGGTCTTGGCATCCTTGTCAAAAATCATTTGACCATATATGTTAGGGTTTATTCCTCAGCTCTCTATTCTATTCCACTGTTCTGTATGTCTCTGTTTCTGTCAATATCACCCTGTTTTGATTACTGTAGCTTTGTAGTAGGTTTTGAAAACAAAGTATGAGACCCCCAACTTTGTTCTTTTTTAAGACTGTTTTGGATATTTGGGGTCTCTTAAGATTTCACACGAATTATAGAAAGGTTTTTTTATTTCTGCAAAAAAATGTCTTTGGAATTTTTATAGGGATTGCACTGAATCTGCAGATCACTTGGAGAAGTACTAACATTTTAACAATATTAAATCTTCTGAACCATGAACATGTGATATGTTTCAATTTATCTGTGTCATCTTTAATTTCCTTCAGCAATGTTTTGTAGTTTTATATTTATGTAGATATATCTTTCTCTATTCTTTTACTTTTTACCTTACCATATGGTTATATTTTGAGTTTCTTGTATATAGTGTATTTCTTTATCAAATTTGTAATCTCTGTGTCTTGATATATTTAATGTAATTATTAATATATTAGGGCTTAAGTCTGCTGGGTTTTGTTTGCCCCTCTTTTTCATTTCTCTTTTTCTTTTCTCAGCCTTTCTCTGGATTACCTGAGCATTCTTTAGAATTCCATTTTTATTTATCTATAATACGTTTGAATATATCTCTTTGTATAGATGTTTTAGTCATTGCTATAGGTATTGCATTATATATATACTATTTATTACAATCTACTGATGTCATCATTTCACTAGTTTAAATGAAGTATAGAAACCTTATCTCCCTTTATGTCTCCTTGCCCTCCCTGTTTATAAATGCCAAAAATACTTTCTCAATATACAGAACCACATCAGATAGTGTTATACTTTGTTTCAAGTGTCAAACACAATTTAGAAAACTCAAGGAGAAGGAAAGCTTATTTTATCTGTCCAAATTTTTGCTTACCATATTCTTTCTTCTTTCCTGATGTTTCTAGGTTCTTTCTTTTATCATTCCCTTTCTGTTCAGAGAACTTCCTTCAACCATTCTTTTAGGGTAGGTCTTCTGGTGACAAATTCTTAGTTTTCTTTCATTTGAGAATATCTTGATTTCCACTTCATATCTTTTATTTAGGTATTTGATTCTAGGTGAGCAGTTCTTTTACCACTTTGTAAATATTGTTCCATTTCCTTTGGGCTTCCATGTTTTCTGATGAGAAACTGATACCATTGTAGTTGTTTTCCCCTGCTTTCAATTTTTTTTTTCTGTGTCTTCAGTTTTCAGAAGTTTTACTATGGTGTTCCTTAGTACAGATTTCTTTTGGGTTTATCCTGTTGGGACTTTGCTCAGCTTCCTGAATCTGTAGGTTTATGTCTCTAGCCAAATTTGGGGAGTTTTCAGGCTTAACTCCTCTGAATACTTTTCCAGCCTCACTCTCTTTCTTCTCTCCTTCTGATACTCCAATAACACTGTTAAATCTTTTGGCATAGTCCCACAGGACCCTGAAGTTCTGTTCATATTCTTTTAGTCTATTTCTTCTACATTACTCAGATTGAGTAATTTCTATTGTTCTATCTTCCAGTTCACTAATCCTTTCCTCTTTTTCCTCCATTCTGCTGTTGAGCCCATTCACTGAGCTTTTCATAGCAGTTAATGTATTTTTCAGTTCTAAAATTTCTACTAGATTCTTCTTTATATCTTCTATTTCTTACTGAGACTTTCTATTTCCCCTATGAGTCTATCTATTGTTTTTTCATTTGTTTCCAACATGTTTACAATTGCTCACTGAAGCATTTTTATCATGGCTTCTTTAAAATCTTTGTCTAATAATTCTAACATATCTATCATCTTGGTGTTACCATCTACTGATTATTTGTTTAATTCCGTTTGAGATATTCCAGTTCTTAGTATAATGAGTGATTTTCAAATGAAACCTGAAATTTTTATATTATGCTATGAAACTCTGAATCATACTTAAACCTTCTTTTTTGCTGGCATTTTTTGATACCGCTCCTACACAGGAAGGGGAGAGGCAATGCCTCATTATTTTCAGGTGGAGACAGAAGTCTAGGTTCCCCACTCAATCTCCATTAATACCTGAGTGGGGCAGCTCCTCCATACTTCTGAGGGGAAATGGGGGTTCTGATTCCTTACTTGTTCTCTACTGATACTACAGTGGGTGTAGATGCATTACCACTAGGTGATGGTGAGTTTTGATTTTACACTAGACCCCATTTGACACACGGCAGTGGGGAGTGGAGGAGCACCTCGTTACTGCCAGATTGGGGCAGAAGCCCTGGCTCCCCATGTGGTCTCCATTAAAACCACATGTTGAGGGAATTCCTTGGCAGTCCAGTGGTTAGGACTTGGTGCTTTCACTGCCTGGGCACAGGTTCAATCCCCGGTCAGGGAACTAAGATCCCACAAGTTGCGTGGCATGGCCAAAGGGAAAAAAACAAAAAACAAAAAACACATGTTGAGAGAGGGGGGTCATTACCATAGAGCACAAAAGTCCTGGCTTCCTACTTGGTCTTCTCTGACACCACTCAAGTAGGGTGTTGAGGCATGTTATTTCAGCTTTGTGCATGTGTAAGCCTAGGTTCCCCACTTGGCTTGGGTGTGGGTAGGGCCATAGTTTTTTTTTCTGGGCATTTGACTGGAGTAGAGCAGTTTCTGTCTAAATGTTTTCTGTCATGCTAGGCTGCCCCCTTTCCTGGTCTTTTGATTAGAGAGAGCAGACTTTTGTTGTTGGTTGGTTGGTTTGATCTGTACCCATTTTTGTTTCCAGGTTGCTGGCTTCTTCAGCATACAGTTTGGGATAGATGAGGCAAAAAGAAAACCCAAGGAACTCATACTGTCTTTCCTCAAGTCTCATTTCTTTCTTCTCTCTACCTTTCAGAGTCTGTTATATAAATAATGTCCAGGGTTTATAGTTCTGAGAGGAAGAGAGGAAAGTATATCTAGTCCATCGTCTTGGAGGCAGAGTTCTGTTTAAAATTCTTCTTGATGGGCTTCCCTGGTGGTGCAGTGGTTGAGAGTCTGCCTGCCAATGCAGGGGACATGGGTTCGTGCCCTGGTCTGGGAAGATCCCACATGCCCCGGAGCAGCTAGACCCGTGAGCCATGGCCACTGAGCCTGCACGTCTGGAGCCTGTGCTCAGCAATGGGAGAGGTCACAACAGTGAGAGGCCCGCGTACAGCAAAAAAAAAAAAAATTCTTCTTGATTTCTAATGACTGTACTTAAGATTATAAATGTATCTCTAAGCACTATGTCAGCTATATCCCACAGTTTTGGTATTTGGTGTTTTACTGTTGACTTGATTCTAACTGCTTTGCAGTTTTTATTATGATTTCTTCTTTGTCTCATGAATTATTCATAATTTTTGCTATATTTTTGTTATTTCTTATTTTTTTGACCGTTGTATTTTGGTCAGAAAGCTTTGTCTGATTCTTTGGTATGTGGCAGGACTTGCTTTGTGGCCTGGTAAGTGGCCAGCTTTTATTATACAAATGTTCCTTGCATGTTTTAAGAAAATACATATTATTTAATGATCAACATAACTCTATGATTACTAATTCTTAGGGAAAATTTTTTGTCTACCCAGCACCTAGACAGATATGATGGTGAGTGAACTTTTTTTCTAGTCCAATCTTTTTGAGAGTCTCGGCTTACGACAAGGTAGGTGGTCTCACTCTCAACTTCCCATCTACAGCAGCCCAAGTCTCTGTCTCTGTAAGAGCATTAAAATCCAAGCCCCGGGGTTTTAGAATACTGCCCTCTCCCCCCACAACACCACACACCAATGGCAGCTGTTCAAGAGTTCCAGGTTTCAGTTTCTGTTTTGTTTCTGGAACAAAGGAACTACCATTTCTTTCTCACAAGTTCAGTGACATGCTTAAAATAATGGTTCAGTGTTGCCTTTCCCATCCAGCATGCTAGGGAAGAAGGCAATTGAGAAACAACTCTTACTTGGGGTGACAGAGAAGCACAGAGGAAAGAAGAAAGAAGTAGAAGAGAGTGAGTGGGATAAAAGAGTGCACGTCAGATGGATGCCTCCGTGGTTGACTGATTCCCACCTATGCCAGAGCTAGGAATCACTGTTCTTGAACAGTGTTTCCCAGTAATCACCTGAGACATTTTTTTCCCAAGGTACAGCTACATAGGCTCTTCCCATGGCAATTGTGAATTTAGTTGTATGGGGTGGGACCCTGAAGATTACTTTCTCCCAGATTACTTTCTCTCAGGTGACTGTTATGGAAAGAAAGGTCTGGAAAGCGTTGCTCTAGAATACTGTATAGATTCTCAGGTCCACCTCTCCGGGTTTGGGATCTTGGAATCTGTGGGTTTTCGCAGGCACCTTAGGAGATGTGCCACTAAAAAATAACAAAAACAAAAAATAACAAGTATGGGTCATCAATCAGATCAAGATTGCAGAGGAATAGGATGGGGAGCTCACCTTCTGCCACAAATACATCAAAAATACATCTACATGTGAAATGATTCTCACAGAACATCTACTGAATGCTGACAGAAGACCTCAGACTTCCAAAAGGGCAAGAAAATCTCCACATAGCTTGGAGAACAAAAGAAAAGAGAAAAAAAAGAGAGAAAGGAATCAGGATGGGACCAGCGCCCCCAGGAGGGAGCTGTGAAAGAGGAAAAGTTTCCACACACTGGGAAGTCACCTCACTGGCGGGGAGATCAGCCAGAACAGAGGGGGAGCTTTAGAGCCTCAGAGGAGAGTGCAGCAACCGATTTGCAGAGGGCAAAGCAGAGAGAAACCTGCACAGATGGTTGGTGTCACCACCCGGCACTCGCCAGCCTGATACGCTTGTCCACTGAGGTGAGCGGGGCTGGGTGCTGAGGCTCAGGCTTTGGAGGTCAGACCAGGGGAGAGGACTGGGGTTAGCTGCGTGCAGACAGCCTGAGGGGGCTAGGGTGTGCTGTCCCTCAATCAAGGGAGTACAGGAAGAAGCCTGGGCCCACGAGAGAGGCAAGACGCCATTGTTGGGGGTGCGAGAAGAGAGAGGCGGGACCTCCATAGGAGTTTCTTTCTTCACACACACTCTCAGGTGGCAGGGCACTGCCTACCTGAGCTCCAGGGGCAGGTATGAGCCGCCACTGCCATCTCGGACTCCAGAGGTGGGCGCAGACTGCTGCCACTACCAAGGGTCCCACAACTGGGCATCAACCGCTGCCTTCCTGGGAGTGTGCTCGGGCTGCGCACCCGCACACCCACTATCAAGGGGATAACGGTCAGCACAAACTGTGGAAAGAGACAGCAAGCATCCAAACCAAAAACAGCCCTCGCGCCAAAAATATATTTAACCTACACAAGCTAAGCAGGGACCTTCCCACATATAAATAGCCCTCCAAGACGAGAGTAGATAACCATTTCTCCTAAACTCACAGAGTAAGAGAAATATAAGCAAAATGAAGAAGCAGTTAAACTGCTTCTTTGACTCCCAGTTAAAAGACCAAGAGAATTCCCCAGAAGGAACAAACAAGGAAACAGACCTCTTCAGTCTAATAGACACCGAGTTCAAAAAGGTAATGAAAATACTGAAAGTATTAAGAAAGGCTATTGGCAGAAATGCAGATTACGATAAAAAGGAACTAGAAACTACGAGGAGGAGCCAAGAAATATTAGAAAATTCATTTGCCAAGACAAAAGCTGAGCTAAAGGCAATGAATAGCAGAATGAATAATGCAGAAGAAAGAATAAGGGATCTGGAAGATAGAATAATGGAAATTACCCAATCAAAACAGCAGAGAGAAAACCAAATGAAAAAAAAAAAAAAAGGAAGCAATATAAGAGACCTATGGGATAATATAAAGAATGCCTATCTATGCATAATAGGTATTCCAGAAGGAGAAGAAAGAGAAAAGGGTATTGAAAATGTATTTGAAGAAATTATGGCTGAAAAAATCCCAAATCTAAAGAAGGAAACAGATATCTAGGTACAAGAAGCGCAGAGGGTCCGAAACAAGATGAACCCAAACCGACCTACACCAAGACATAGTCTAATAAAAATGGCAAAAGTTAAAGATAAAGAAGCATTCTAAAGGCAGCAAGAGAAAAACAAATAGTTAATTACAAGGGAACTCCCATAAGGCTATCAGCTGATTTCTCTACAGAAACGCTGCAGGTCAGAAGAGAGTGGCAAAATATATTCAAAGTTTTGAAAGGGAAAAATCTGCAACCCAGAATACTCTACCGAGCAAGATTATCATTCAGAATAGGAGGGGAAATAAAGAATTTCTCAGACAAGCAAAAACTAAAAGAATACAGCAATACTAAACCTATCCTAAAAGAAATATTGAAAGGTCTTCTCTAAATAGAAAAGAAACAAGAAGATATAGGAAGGAGGAAATCACAGTTTACAGTTGAAAAGTAAATCACTTAAATTAGTCAGTATACAGATCAAAAAGAAAAAAAAAACCTATTTGTGAAAGTGATGATAAACACAAGGAACAGAAAAAGGATAAACATGAAGATGTAAAAAAGGACATCAAAATCCTAAAACGTGGGAAAGGAGGGTAAGAAAATGTAGATTCTTTTTTTTTAGAATGTGTTTGAACCTATATGACTATCAGTCTAAAGCAAGCAAATATAGGAAGAGGTTACCATACTTGAAAAACAGGGCAACCACAAATCAAAAATATACAATAGATTACTAAACCCAAAAAGAAGAGAACACAAGCATAAAATAAAAGGAAATCATCAAACCACAAAAAGAAAAACAAAAAGAAAAAGAAAGGAACAAAAAAGAAACATAGAATCAACTGGAAAACAAGGTTTAAAATGGCAATAAAGGACTTCCCTGGTGGCACAGTGGTTAAGAATCCGCATGCCAATGCAGGGGACATGGGTTCGAGCCCTGGTCAGGAAGATCCCACATGCCGCGGAGCAACTAAGCCCATGCGCCACAACAGCTAAGCCTGTGTTCTAAAGCCTTTAAGCCACAACTACTGAGCCCACATGCCACCACTACTGAAGCCTGCACACCTAGAGCCTGTGCTCTGCAACAAGAGAAGGCACCGCCATGAGAAGCCTGCGCACTGCAACAGAGTAGCCCCCACTCGCTGCAACTAGAGAAAGCCTGTGCCCAGCAACGAAGACCCAATGCAGCCAAAAATAAATAAATAAATTTATTTTTTTTAATGGCAATAAATACATATGTATCAATAATTACCTTAAATGTCAATGGACTGAATGCTCCAATCAAAAGACAAAGAGTGGCAGACTGGATTAAAAAAACAAGAGCCTACAATATGCTGCCTACAAGAGACACACCTTAGGGCAAAGGACACACAGAGATTGAAAGTGAGGGGATGGAAAAAGATGTTTCAAGCAAACAGAAATTACAAGAAAGCGGGAGCTAAAATATTCATATCAAACAAAATAGATTTTAAAGGCCATAAAGAAAGATAAAGAAGGACATTATATAATGGTAAAAGGATGAATACAAGAAGAGGATTTTACACTCGTCAACATATATGCACCTAATCCATTCATGATAAAAACTCTTACCAAAGTAGGTATACAGGGAATATATCTCAACATCATAAAAGCCATTATGACAAACCCACAGCCAATATAATACTCAACAGTGAAAAGCTGAAAGACTTTCCATTAAAACTGGGAACAAGACAAGGATGCCCACTCTTACTACTTCTATTCAACATAGTATTGGAAGTCCTAGCCACAGCAATCAGACAAGAAAAATTGGAAGGGAAGAGGTAAAACTGTCCCTATATGCAGATGACATGATACTATATATAGATACTATATATAGAAAACCCTATATCTATACTATATATAGATACTATATATAGAAAACTCTAAGGACTCCACGCAAAAAATACTAGATCTAATAAATTCAGAAAAGCAGCAAGATACAAGATAAACATTCAGAAATCGGCTGCATTTCTTTACACTAACAATGAAATATCAGAAAGGGAATGTAAAAAAACAATACCTTTGGGAATTCCCTGGTGGTCCAGTGGTTAGGACTCCATGCTCTCACTACAGAGGGCCTGGTTTCAATCCATCCATGGTTGGGGAACTAAAATCCCACAAGCCGCTTTGTGCGGCCAAAAAAGAAAAAAAAAAAAGCCTTTTAAAATCGCACCAAAAAAAAAAAATACCTAGGAATAAACTGACCAAAGAGGTGAAAGACTTATATGCTGAGAACTATAAAACATTAATAGAGGAAATTAAAGATGATTCAAAGAAATAGATATCCCATGCTCTTGGACTGGAAGAATTAATAGTTAAAATGTCAATACTACCCAAAGCAATCTACAGATTTAATGCAATCCCTATCAAATTACCCATGACATTTTTCACAGAACTAGAACAAATGATCCAAAAATTTTTATGGAACCATAAAAGATCCAGAATTGCCAAAGCAATCCTAAGGAAAAAAAAAAGTAGGAGGCATAACTCTACCAGACTTCAGACAATACCACAAAGCTACAGCAACCAAAACAGCACAGTATTGGTACAAAAACAGACATACACATCAATGGAACAGAATAGAGAGCCCAGAAATAAACCCACACACCTATGGTCAATTAATCTTCGACAAAGGAGGCAAGAATATACAAAGGGAAAAAGACAGTCTCTTCAGCAAGTTGTGCTGGGAAAGTTAAGACAGCTGCATGTAAATCAATCAAGTTATAAGACATACTCACAGCAGCACAAAAATAAATTCAAAACGCCTTAAAGACTTAAACATAAGACATGACACCATAAAACTCCTAGAAGAAAGCACAGGCAAAACATTCTCTGACATAAATTGTACCAATGTTTTCTTTGGTCAGTCTCCCAAGGGAATAGAAATAAGAACAAAAATAAAGAAATGGGACCTAATCACCCTTACAAGCTTTTGCATAGCAAAGGAAACCATAAAAAAAAAAAAGAGAGAGACTTCCCTGGTGGTCCAGTGATTAAGAATCCACCTTCCAATGCAGGGGATGTGGGTTCAATCCCTGGTTGGGGAACTAAGATCCCACATGCTGTGGGGCAACTAAGCCCGTGTGTCGCAACTACTGAGCACACGAGCCACAATTAGAGAGAAGCCCGTGCACCACAACGGAAGAGCCTACATGCTGCAACGGAGATCCTGTGTACCGCAACTAAGACCCGACACAGCCAAAAGTTAAATAAATAAATATTGGGACTTCCCTGGTGGCACAGTGGTTAAGAATCCACCTGCCAATGCAGCGGATAAGGGTTCAAGCTCTGGTCTGGGAAGATCCCACATGCTGCGGAGCAACCAAGCTTGTGCGCCACAACTACTGAGCCTGCGCTCTAGAGCCCATGAGCCACAACTACTGAGCCCATGCACCTAGAGCCCATACTCTGCAACAAGAGAAGCCACAGCAATGAGAAGCCCGCGCACCACAACAGAGTAGCCCTCGCTCACCACAACTAGAGAAAGCCCATGCGCAGCAACAAAGACCCAACACAGCCAAAAATAAATAAATAAATAAAATAAATAAATAAATAAATAAATATTAACAAAAGAAAAAGAAAAAAGAAGAAAAGACTACCTACAGAATGGGAGAAAAGATTTGCAAATGATGCAACCAACAAGGGCTTAATCTCCAAAATATACAAACAGCTCATACAACTGAACAACAAAAAAACAAACAACCCAATAGAAAAATGGGCAGAAGACCTTAATAAACATTTCTCCAAAGACATACAGATGGTCAGTAGGCACATGAAAAGATGCTCAACATCACTAATTATTAGAGAAATACAAATCAAAACTACAATGAGGTACCACCTCACACCAGTCAAAATGGCCATTGTCAAAAGTCTACAAATAACAAATACTGGAGAGGGTGTGGAGAAAAGGGAACCCTCCCAAACTGTTGGTGGGAATGTAACTTGGTGCAGCCACTATGGAAAACAGTATGGAGATTCCTCATAAAACTAAAAATAGAACTACCATATGATCCAGCAATCCCACTCCTGGGCATATACCCGGACAAAACTATAATTCAAAAAGATACATGAGCCCCTATGTTAATAGCAGCACTATTCACAATAGCCAAGACATGGAAACAACCTAAATGTCCATCAACAGATGAATGGATAAAGAAGATGTGGTACATATATACAATGGAATACTTCTCAGACATAAAAAAGAATGAAATAATGCCATTTGCAGCAACATGGATGCAACCAGAGATTATCATACTAAGTAAAGTAAGTCAGAAAGAGAAAGACAAATACCATATGATATCACTTATATGTAGAATCTAAAATATGGCAGAAAAAAAGTAGATATATATATATGTATAACTGACTCACTTTGCTGTACAGCAGAAACTAACACAAAATTGTAAACCAACCATACTCCAATAAAATAATTTTTTTAATTAAAAAAAAGTCCTCATAAGTCAAAGTACTGTAAAGTATATCTTAATGTGAACATTCAAAATGACAATTCTAATTTAAACATATCTCAAGGTTACTAATGTTAATAATAAAAAGACAAAACAAAACAAAAATAACTAAATAAAATATGGCACAAATGAACCTATCTACAAAACAGAAACAGATTCACAGATGTAGAGAACAGACTTGTGCTTGCCAAGGAAGAGGGGTGAGGGACAGGGATGGACTGGGAGTTTAGGGTTAGTAGGTGCAAACTATCAGATTTAAAATGGATAAACAACAAGGTTCTACTGTATAGCACAGGGACTATATCCAATCCCCTGGGATAAACTGTAATGGAAAAGAATATTAAAAAAGAATGTATGTATGTGTATAACTGAGCCACTTTGCTGTACAGCAGAAATTAGCACAACATTGTAAATCAACTATACTTCAATAAAAAATAAATTAAATAAATAAATTTTTAAAAACCACACTACCAAAAAATAAAAAAGAGTATGGGTTAAAACAAACAAAAAAGACAGCCTAGAATACAGGTTTAGGAACAAAGTATTTCAGAGATAATATTATGTAGTTAGAAACTGTAAAAGTGTGAATACAGAAACTATCCATCTATCCATTCATTCATTCAACAAACATTTTTTGAGCCCCCTTCTATCCCAGATATTTCTAAGCACTAGAAATTCTGAAATAAATAAGATACAGCCTTGATTTCAAAAAATGTCTCCTCTAACAAGGGAGGCAAATTAATAATTGCTATACAGTTTGGTGAATATACAGAAGTACAGTTAGGGCTGCCAGGTAAAATACAAGATGCCAAATTAAATTTGAAGTTCAGATAAACAACAAATAATTTTTTAGTGTAAGTATGTCCCAAATTTTGTTTTTTGGTTGTTTTGTTTGTTTGTTTTGTTTTTTTCCCCTAAATCTGGCAACCTTAAATATAGGAATACAAAGGAAAAGTTCACAAATCAGCTTAGGAAACAAAGGCTGCAAGTTTCAGCTATGTCTATTCATTTACGCCCATGGATTGAATTGAGCATTATCTACATTCTTACTTGTTTGACTGTTAATAAGAATTGATTAGTTACTAAAAAGTTATTAAATAATATTTTTTAGGGAAATCAAAATGAGTTGTACACATGAATAGATCAAATTATCTATATATGATTGGTCTTGTTTCAAACTGGGGGCTGTTTTTTTCATAAAAGAGTATGTTTGCTTCCATGTTATTGCTTATTGTTCTTCAAAATTGTATAAATATTCTTTTTTTTGATCATATGTATGTTTTTATCAGCTACCGGAAAGAATAAAGTCAATTTGGAAAATTTAAAAAAAATTTTTTTTAAAGTTCAGTTATGTGTCAAAAGGTCTTCAATACAAACTGATTAAAATTAGTAGGTCATGGTGACAGCTGCCAGAACCAGGTGAGACTCAAAGTATACTGTGTTATTCCCAGATTAAAAAGGTAACGTGTGTTCATCTGTCCCTACAACAGCTACTAAATACCTCAGAATATCCTGATTACTCATATAATTAACATTTAGAATCCCAAGGACTTACAGAACACAGGTTTGTGGGCGAGGTCATGTAAAGTGACTCCTCCTTCAGGATTGAACTCAAAACTGCAAGTGAAGTTGTATTTTGCAGTTCCTTCTGGAGAAACAGCAATTTTTGCAGAGTCTCCCAGAACCACCTGATTGAATTCTGCACGGATAAAGGTAACTGGAGTATCTCCTTTAAAACCTTTCTGTTGACAGAAAAATACTTTACAATTATATTCAAAGAGAGAATTTTCCTACATATCTGGCAACCCATTTTGACTTTATATAGCATTTTGCACGTTTTCCTAACAAGCTATGTTACAAATACAAATGGGGGAAGTAGAAAGTCATTAAACAAATCTAGTTGTAGCTAAATGCAACATTCTATTTAAAGGCCGTTAAGTTGGAAGCTTTGAAAAATAACAGTAATTGTGTTTATATGATTATAAAAGCACATTGTGGAAGATGTGAAAAAGTGAGGAAAGCACATAGGAAAACAAATTACCTGTAATAATATATTTCCTAGTGTTTTGCTGTGTGTGTGTGTGTGTGTGTGTATATATATATATATATATATATATATATATATATATGCACACAAATTTATATATACATTTTTACATACACCCTTTAAAAGAAAGTAGAGGTCATTTATTACATCCTGTTTTGGAATAAGCTTTTTGACTTCATAGTACTGAATGAATTTTTTTTTTTTTTTGCAGTACAAGGGCCTCTCACTGTTGTGGCCTCTCCCGTTGCGGAGCACAGGCTCCGGAAACGCAGGCTCAGCGGCCATGGCTCACAGGCCCAGCTGCTCCGCGGCATGTGGGATCTTCCCAGACCGGGGCACGAACCCGTGTCCCCTGCATCGGCAGGCCGACTCTCAACTACTGCGCCACCAGAGAAGCCCCTGAATGAATATTTTGACGTTTCATTATTCTTGTAAATTTTAATAGTTATATCATATTGTAGTTTTATTATTTAAATTCATCAAATGAAATTAATCACGAGAAGTTCTGGAGGAATTCAGATCCTTTTCAGGAGAAAGGAACTGCTTGTCTAGGAAAATGAAAACCAACTGTTTCACCCTCATTAAATTTAGTATTCAAATTGCCAGGTATTTTACACACTAATATGACTTGCTGATTATAGACTAACAATAAGGAACACTGAGAAGGAAATGCCATTGCTATGTAAAGCCAGGAGGTTTGGTGGTACAGAATAATGCAAAACTCCATGCCTCCAGCTAATGTTCCCAATACATCTTCCCCAAGCCACAACTAGATGACTGACAGGGAGACCTGAGCCCAAAGACAAAAGTACGTTCAAGGAGAATGAATAAACAAAGGACTTCCAGGATTCCCAAAAATAACTTTACCAAGTCATATCCATCTGTCACAGTGATCTGCACAGGTCTGCCTGTTGATGACACCTGCTCCATATCAGCACCTGGGCAAAGTCTTTCTGGTCTTCTTTGATCTCTGTGAACATAATGAACGAAGCTGTCCCCTTATATACCATAGTTGCACAAGTATCCACATTACATCATAACCAATACCAGGGGAGAACCTAGAGAAATGCCCTAGTCCAGCACTGTTTTGTGCACTTTCCAACATTTGCTGCCAGATAGGCAGTGCCTTAGGGACCTGGTCACAAGGATGATTCTGCTGGTTAGTGCTAAAAAGATCCTTATACATGTAACTAACCCATTAAGCACAAATTATCACAAGGCAAAGAGGGTAGGAATGCCATCACCCCGCCTCCCATCCCCCACCTCCTTCAAAGTGTTTTTTGGTAGCTTTTTTTTCTTTGTGATGTGCAAAACTCCCCTCAAGCATTACTTAATCTCTCAGTTTTAGAAAAATATATTTTGATAACAAGAAAGAGGCAGCCCCACAGAATGTTAGTCCACTGGAAAAAGTCCTGACGTATGTCTTATTTAATCAAAGGTATTTTCAAATTATTTTACAACACTAAGGATACTACTTCAAAAATAAATTGGATATATGTTAAGGAAAAAAAAAAAGGTCATGTTTTCTGACTCAGTTCAAAGTGGAACTTAATGCAATTCAAATATTTACATCGGATATACTATGCTAAGTGTGTCTAGGACTGGTGGTAGAAAAAAGAAAGAGATATCTTGCTGTCTCCAAGCTTTATAAGTATTCTGCATCTTTCTAGAGACTCCCTCATTTTCCCTGTTACCTACAAGTCTCAGATCACTTGTTCAACGTTATGTCTCCAGGCTCATTCAGGGCCTAAGTGGCCCTGACAACTTTCTTATCAAGTTTACATTTGAAATGATCTTTTACATCAGTCTCCTTTCCTCTTCAATAGTAGCCTGTGAATTATGCCTTCACTAGCCTGACCCTGGACAAATGCCTAACTTCTCTGAGCCTCAGTCTCACCTTCTATAAAACAGATAACATAACTTCTGACCTGTTTCACATTTGTTGCGAATATCCACTAAAACAGTAAAACTGCTTAACCTATGAAGCACCGCACAAATGGTGTTATTAATAAGCACTACGTTTCTTGAATGCTTAATTACTTCTTTAGAGACAAGTAATCTACCATACATTTCTGCAGTCCCTGAGTGCCTAGCACCATGCCTTGCCCGCAAGAGGCATTAGCAGCATATCTGTTGAACAATGAGCGCAAGAAATCTGGCTAGTTAAAAGTTATGGTCAAGGCAGTTAAGTGGGGACTCCTGTTGCCGCTGACAAGGCACGCATTTCTTGTCATCTGCCCAGAAGAAGTTGAAGGGGAAATGTCAGATTAGAAAATGGTAAGATGCACAACACTGTAAATCAACTATACTCCAATAAAATTTTTTTAATTTAAAAAATTAGAAAAACAAAAAATAGCTTAAACAAACAAACCCCAAAAAACAAAAAGAAAGAAATCGTTTAGATGATGTGACTGGGAGTGGTCTGGGGACAGGAGCGCAGTCTGCGCTTACTGTGGGGGAATCTCGGCGCAAAGTGGGAAGTGGGGTCTCAGTTTGGCTTATGGGTGGGAGGTCTGGGCTTGGCGAGAGCGTCCGCGCCTAGCGGGGTCGGTGGCGTTCGAGTCTGTATGGGAGTACAGTAGTGCAGGGATGCGGCGTGTGCGTTTCAGCCTGGCCGAAGCTTAGGGAGAAGAAACTGAGGTAACACGGTGTGGCCGCAGGGCCGGGGTGGGGAGGCCGGGAAGAGACAGTTTTCTAAGGAGTAAGAGCAGACTTACCTGACTTAGCCGCAGAGGTGTGTTTTTTTTTTTGCAACTATAGCAACCAATTACATCTCGCGAGAAATTTGTCTCCACAATCGCCGCAAGTTTAACCCAAGACTCGCGATAACATTGTCCGGGAGGGAAAGGGGGGCGGGGCGCAAGGTGAGTTTCTGCGCCTGCGTTCCGGAAACCGTGCTCCTCAGCGACAGCCTCTGTATTTGCGGTCACTTGTGTTTTCGCCGATGCCACTTTCCCTAGGCGTAAGTGTTGGCTAAGTACAAAGTTTTCCACCTCTCGAGTTTGCTTTTTCGACCCCTTTCTTTCAGTATCTCTCCATAAATAGGAGAAAAACCAAAAGCAAATTTATTTAAAGATAAAATAAAAGCCTTTATTAAACGGTTTTGAAAACAGGTCATTTAAACCTTTCTCCGTGAAAAATGCAGATAAGACAATATTTTAAAAGGGAGCCTGTCACACACTGTTGGGGAGGATGCAAAACCGCACTGCTTCTAGTGCTAAATATTTATACAATAAACAGACTCAAAGTATATGATGTTAATGCAAAAATTTAATACGTTTGAAATTCAACATTACTTTAGAGTTGGAATGGCAAAATACAATGGCAACAGAAGAGTGGATGAATACACTGATATATATTCACAATATCACATATTACAAAGGAGTCAAAATGAATGAACTGCAGCTCTTCACAACATGGATGAATCTTAGAAGTATACAACTTTAAAATGTTGCACTGCTAAGAGCCAGCTTGAAGGGGCTCCTGGCCAAATCACAGACAATTTGAGGATCAAGACAAACAATGATAATAATGGATTACAATCCATTGAATAAAATAGGAATACACAAGTTCACATTGATATAAATAAACGAAGAGAAAGGAAAGCTCTTTCTAACAGTAGAATGCCAACGCAATAATGGAGAGGAAATGATGGAAATAGAGAATTACCATTTGGCACCAACTACAGAAGTGGATGATTTAGACATGAGTCTTCAGTGCTAAGATTGGTGTGTGGAGGTTTGATGAGGAATTGGATACTGGCATGATTTTGGAATACTAATCAATTACAAAGGGAAAAACAGTGAATTTAAGAAACCAACATGATCAAGTCATCAAGGTTAACACCACCAGTGTCGGGAGGAGTCTACATTTTGTGCCTCCTGATGAGACTCACTGGGAAAAGCAAAGCATCATTTCGTGGTACTCCTGCAAACAAGGCACCCCGGTTGTAAGCCGTCCTATAGAAACTAAGGTCTGTACCCTTTAATAAAACTGTCAAGGCCATGAAAGACTGGCAACTCTTGCAGATTAAAGGAGTCTGAAGATACACAACAACTAAATGCAATACTTATTCCTATATAGCATGTTGACCCAGAAAGGAAAAGAAACATTGTTGGGATAGTGAGCGAAATTTGAATGGGCTTAGTAGATTGGGTAGTAGTGTTGTACCAATACTGATTTCCTGGTGTGGAAGATTGTTTGCTGTTATGTAGAAGAGTGTCCCTGTTTGGGGGAAAATACCCACTGGAGTGTTTAGGAGTGATGGGACATCATGACTGCAGTTTGCTCTCTCAACCCTCAAAAGTTTCAGAAAAAGACTAATAACAAAGGATGTATGCACACACACACATACTCAGAGTGAGCAATGAACCAATAACATTAACTATATGAGAATCTGGGTGAAGAGGACATGGGAGCGTGGGAGTTCTTTGTACTGTTCTGGCAACTTTTCTATACATTTGAAACTATTTCAAAAGAAATTATTAAACTATACACACACCCACACACTACTCCCCATGGAAACTCTTTGCTTAGGATACAATTACCAGAGCCAAAATTTAAAAACAAATTGTATTTCTGCTAATAAACATATTAAAATTATAAAAATTAAGAAAAAGATTTTTTTAAGTTGCAGTGTTATAAGTCATAAAAGTTCTCAAAATAAAACTATGCAACTGTTGAGTAAGGCATTTCTCTCTGGATTTTTTCCCCAGTGAGGGTTGTGAGTGAATCTGCGCTGAAATAACTATCCTACTTTGTGCACACATACCTTTTTTTTATGGCCGTAAGGCTTGCAGGATCCTAGTTCCCTGAATTTAAAAATGGGTATTTGAATAGACATTTTTCCAAAGAAGATATGCAAATGGCTAATAAGCTCAAGAAAATATGCTCGTTAGTCATTAGGGAAATGCAAATCAAAACCACCGTGAGATGCCACTTCACATCCACTAGGATGGCTACATTCAAATAGACAATGATAGTGTTGATAAGAATGAGGAGCAATTGGAAGCCTCATTCATTGCTGGTAGGATTGTAAAATGGTACATACAGCTGCTGTGGAAAATAGTCTGGCAGATCTTCAAAAGGTTAAACATACTCTCTCTCTGTGTCTCTTTCTTCCCCCCAACACTTTCTTAGTCTCTTTCTCTCTCCCTTTTTTTTTTCAGTCTCTTTGAATCTTTCAGTCTCTCTCTGAGTCTCATTTCTAAAACTTCTCTTTTAGAACGGGTAACGGTTCAGGTCCTGCTGTGGCATGGGGCTTATGTCTCAGTCACGTCTGCTGTGAAGCACACGATGCTCTATTTATTGTAGAAAGTGACTTTATTTGCTTTCTAGAATTGTTTGTAACAGATGGTATAAGAGAGGTAATAAAGAGAAAAATCTATGCTTGTAAAGAATACAAAAGTTAGTTTTACTTACTGTAATATGACTGTCTTAAACTTATTTTCTGAGAAATAAATGTTCTAATGAGCAGCAAAAAAAAAAAAAAGTTAAACATAAAAATACTGTATGTACCAGCAATTCCACTCATAGTACTATAGCCAAGAGAATTGAAAACATGTGTCCACAGAAAAACTTGTACATGAATGTTCATAGCAGCATTATTCATAATAGGTGAAAACAACCCAAATGTCCATCAGTTGATAAATGGACAAGCAAAATGTATATCCAACAATGGATTATCCTGCCACAAATCAGAATGAAGTATTGATTCATGCTATAACACAGGTGAATCTTAAAAACAGTATGCTAATTTAAAGAAGCCAGATACAAAGGGCAACGCATTGTATGATTCCATTCATATGAAAAGCCCCAATAGGGAAATCCAGAGAGACAGAAAGTAGATTAGTGATTCCCAGGGGCTGGGCAGGAGGAGGGGAAAAGGGGAATGACTGCCAATGGGTATAAGTTTTCTTTTTGGGTGATGAAAATGTTCAAAAATTGATTGTGGTGATTGTTGCACAAATGCATGAATATCCTAAAAACGACTGAATTGTACACTTTAAAAGGATGAATGGTATATGAATTATATCTCAATTAAAAAAAATTAATTAATTATTTATGTCTGTGCTGGGTCTTCACTGCTGTGCGCGGGCTTTCTTTTTATTTGCAGCGAGCAGGGTCTACTCCTCACTGCGATGCGCAGGCCTCCCATTAAGGTGGCCTCTACTGCTGCGGAACACAGGCTCCAGGCGTGTAGGCTTCAGCAGTTGTGGCACATGGGCTCAGCAGCTGTGGCTCGAGGGCTCTAGAGCACAGGCTCAGCAGCTGTGGCGCACAGGCCGAGCTGCTCCATGGCACGCGGGATCCTCCCGGACCAGGGCTTGAACCTGCATCCCCTGAATTGGCAGGCAGACTCTTAACCACTGCACCACCACGGAAGCCCTCAATTTTTCAAAGTTTAAAAATATATAGCTC